>NC_050581.1:73273075-73573075 GCF_011100635.1 Trichosurus vulpecula
CTGACGATGTAACGGTCGCTGTAACTGACGTAACTGTCGTAACTGTCGCTGGCTCCAACCGAAAAAGGAAAGAGAATCTTCAAGCTGTCCTCTCCCCTCTTATAGGGTTTTTGACATCATCAAGCTCCGCCCAAATGACCAGGGCCGATTGGTTCCTGAGTTGGCTCCTCCCCCTAGGGTAGACCAGGTTCTGGAGCTAACACCTCCCCTCAGCCAGCCCCATGACTCATCACACAGGAAGTTCTGGTCCTGCCCCGGAAGAGCAAGCCCCAGCGTCCAGGGAAGCTCAATGAGGTAAGCTGAGTCATTCAAAGAAAACAAAGGCCATTCTGGTTACAGGGTGCTAGTGTGTAGCTGGCCACCACGGTATCAGTGTCTGGCAAGACATTCCACTCAGAACTTATGCCTCCCACAGACCTTCTGAGCAGTTCTCCTGCACAGGGGGGCCTGGACCATTCCTAGGCCAGGCATCCTGAGGAGACCATCACCTATGAGCCACAGGCTAGACAAGTCAGCATCCTGCCCTGGCATAAATCTCATCGCTGACACAGGCAGAGGCTGGCAGATGATGGACTTAGGGGTGATGGTCAGTGAGACCTGACTGGGGTATCTGGTTACACTGCCATAGCATGCTGTGATTTCCTCCCTTACACAAAAAGAACAATCAGTATAGAAGAGAACTGGTGTAATAGAATGGACTCCAGTAACTTACTGGAAAGCTCTCTCATACATACTCCTTGGGCAACTAAGTCTGTGATGAGGTTGGGGGGGTGGCATGGCAGGGAGGGTGGAAGTGAATCTGTTGTCTGTGAGACTAAAGTACTTCTCTCACAGCAGTTGGGGGGGGTGGTGAGAGCAGGGAGAAGTCTTGAGACAAATTCCTCTCCTTTGAGGTCTGCAGCAAAATACAAGCGAGTTCTTGTGCTTGTGATGCTCTATTCTGCCATCTTAGAAAGGTGGCTTTATAAAAAATATAGGCTAATGGGTACCAATGTCCTATCCCTGGTCTGCAGAAAAGTATACTGCCTATTGAATCACCCTGAATATCAGCCACCCTTTAAAAATATCACTGCCTAAGTGAGTCTGAAAACAGTGACCTGGTGTCAGATGGTGGCAGAGATAATGCCCTGACAGTGGCACCCTTTCTCACTGGGTGGCTCCTGGATGCAGGTGGATGATGAGAGAAACTTTGGTTCCTGGATTCTTCTGGCCTGCTGTTCTGCCATGCCTCTGTCCCCAGGGCATCATGACCACTGTTTCCTCTCAGACAGATAGGATAAAATATCAACTCATCAGCTTCCTTTTTAAAGCCTCTCACTACCTGGTCCCAAGCTCTTTCTAGACTCATTGGAAATTATTTGCTATACTTTGCAATACAGTAAAACTGGCTTTCTGTATGTATCTCAAATAAGACACTCCATCTTTTGTCTTCATACTTTTTCACTGGCTGCCCCTCCGCCATCCCCCCAACCTCCACCCTATACCTGGAATGAACTCCCTCTTCACTTCTGGATTATGTCCCCTCTTCCTTCAAGACCTAGTTCAAACACCACCTTCTACTTAAGACCTTTCCCAGTCCCCACAATTGCTGGTGACCCCTCTCCCAGACTATCTTATATTTAATTAAGCATGCATTTATTTATATTTGTTCTTTTTATATTTTTTCCTGAATATACTTATGTATGTACGTCCTTTCTTCCCTATTAGACTTAAATTCCTTGGGAGAACGGATTGGTCCATTCTTTGTATTTGTCTCTCCAGTGCCTACCACAGCTTCCAGCGCATAGTAGGTGTTCAATAAATGCCTGTTGATTGATTCTCAAACAGAAGTCAATGTCTGTGGCTAGTTGATGGTGGAACTGGATACATTTGGGAAGTAGCAGTAGCAGTAGCAATAGAGCCTAGGTCAGACAAAATTCATGATTGGCTCTTTGGGGGACTGTCAAGAGTCAAAGCCTGAGGGTTAGGTGTCAAGGGTTTGAGGTCCTATTTTTCTTAGCTGGTGAACTTCCTAGATGTGGTCAGAATGAGGAAGGCAACAAACAACAGCATGCAATGAAGTGCAAAGACTTTGGGCGACTTCACCTTGAGGAGAGGATAGATATGGAACCTGTCTTTCCTTCTGTGTGGAAGAGAAAACCCATAGAGGAGAATTATCCATTAGGTTCTCATGTGATTGTTCTACCCAGTACTAAGGATCTATGTCACAAGGCAGTGATTCTTCTGCTGGGGTGGAAAGGAAGTAGGCAAATAGGAGCAACTCTTTAGGTTGTCTTAACTCAGCTCAGCCCCTGCGATCTGCATGGAGCAGGGATTGGTAAACCAGGGCCCTTGGGCCAAATGGCCTCCAAGCTAAGAATGGTCTTTACCAGATCTGGCTCATAGGCCTAATTTGCCAGCCCCTGGATGGAATATGATGGGTGTGATGGAGATAGAAAGGAATTTACTGCGTATGACTTCATCCATTTCCTTTGTAGTTTTGCTAATAGGGAACTCATGGGAATAATTTGTGGGGAAGGGAATGGTAGGAATTAAAAAGAATCTTCTGACCACAAGTCAGATTAAGAGTTAGATTGGAAGAGACCAAAAAGGAACAGAATGGATAAGGTTTTCATAAGGTCAGACTTAAATATCTGGTGCCTGACTGGGGTGATTTTTAGAACAGGTACTAAAACTCAAAGGAGGAAGGATCGTGTTGTCCCCTGTCCTGGTCAGACACCATCTGGTCTGTTGGGCAGGCTCAGTTCTGGGCATCACTTTTTAAAAATTAATTTGTTTAATTTTAGTTTTCAACGTTCACTTCCATAAGTTTTTGAGTTTTAAATTTTCTCCACTTCCCTCCCCTTTCCTTTCCCCAAGATGGCATGCAATCTGATAAAGGCATTACATATGCATTCTTATTAAACATATTTTCATATTAGTCATGTTGTAAAGAAGAATCAGAATGAATGGGAGAAACCACAAGAAAGAAAAAACAGAACAAAAAAGGGAGAGCAAATAGGATGCTTCAATCTGCATTTAGACTCCATAGTTCTTTCTCTGGATGTGGATAGCATTTTCCATCATGAGTCTTTTGGAGCTGTCTTAGAACCTTGCATTGCTGAGAAGAGTCAAGTCTATCAAAGTTAGCCATCACACAATGTGACTGTTAATGTGTACAATGTCCTCCTGGTTCAGCTCCCCTCACTCAGCATCAGTTCATATAAGTCTTTCCAGGTTTTTCTGAAGTCTGCCTGCTCATCATTTCTTGTAGCACAATAGTATTTCATTACATTCATATACCATAACTTGTTCAGACATTCCCCAATTGACGGGCATCCCCTCAATTTCCAGTTCTTGGCCACCACAAAAAGAGCTGCTGTAAATATTTTTGTACACGTGGGTCCTTTTCCAATTTTTATGATCTCTTTGGGATACAGTCTGGGCATCACTTTTAAAGAATATTGACAAGTCAGAATATTAAAGAAAGGGTCAAGGACTCATAGCTCAGAGGCCATCTAGTTTCATCTTTTCATTTTACAGATAAGGAAACTGGATGAACATAGCCAAATGACTTATCCAAGGTCACACAGAGGTGATATTTGAACACAGGCCTTCTGGTTCCAGAACTAGGACTCTTTTCACCTCTATTGTAGCTCACCATCTTATAGTTTAGGTTCTGTATTATTTTGGTGGCCCTTTCCTCTGTATGACACTGCTTCCAGTTTGGTGATGGGACTGGAGACCAGTTGAAAAGCATCAGTTGAAGGAACCAAAGATGTCTAGCCTGGACAAGAGAAAGTCTTGGAGGGTGTGATAGCCCTCTTTGAGTATGGAAAGGGCTGTGATGGTAAAGACCTGTTCTTCTTGGCCCCTATGGGGCAGAAAAGAGGTGGAAGTTACTAAGAGGGTATTTTCAACTTGATGCAAAGAAGTATTTCTTAACAGTTTAAACTGCCCCAAAGCACAACAGGAAAGAGTGAGCTCAGGCTTTGAGATCAAGCTCAAAGGCTGGATGACCATTTGTCAGTAATGCTTCTTCCTAAGCAACGTTTGGACTAGATGAGAAGACTGCTGCATGGTCACACACCAAGTTCATGGGACACTGGGGACAAAAACCCAGCTATCTTGAGCCATGGACTAGAGTCCTTTCCTTTGTTACTGCATGGAGCCTTTCATTGTCCTTGTATAGATGAGCTGTTTTTAACACACCAATCAAAGCCCTTTATTTTCTCTCCTTCCCTCCCCTCCAGCCCTGAATCATATAGAATACTGCTTCAGCTAACCACTTGACTTGCCTGTGTAGACACAGAAGTGCTGGTTCAAATCTCAGCTTAGTCGCTTACTACTTCTATGACTTTGGTCTCACACGTACAGTTTTTTCATCTGTAACATGACAGGGGATAGGGCTTATGGGTTGTCAGACAAGGGGACCTTTTAGGTGCTTTACCTTCTAAATCTATCATCCTGTCCTCCTGGGGTGTACACAGGAGTAGAATTTCTATTGAATCCCATTTGCCAATTTCCCCTTTTGGCCTTTAGAGGACTGTCCCTTGGCCTGGAAACAGTGAAATCCTTATTTTTATTGGTGTCTCAACCGCTGAAAAGAAAATTCCAAACAAACAGCCTTCTCCCTCCCTTCCCCCAACATACCCTGTGCGTCCTCTGGTTTTTGTAGCTGCTAATGGTAAAAGCTTTATTGTGAGTCATTCATTAATGTTTGGGGATCAGATTTGGTTAAGGCGGGGAGAGAGATAGAGAGAGAGAGAATGCTAGTGAATGTCAGGCCAAATGAGTGCCTGAGATGTGTTTGCTCAGGAAATGATGTGCAGAACTGCTCCCTAACAAAAGGAAGATGTGTTGTTATGTTCTTCACACTATATTTCTAAACCTTCGTTTTTCTGATGTGTGACAGGCCCTCTTTGCAGGATGAAACAGCAGGCAGGGAGAAAAATAAACACTGGCCAGATAATGATGCTGAAAAGATGGTGAGACCAGGTCCCTGAGTGGGCAGATGCTCTTCTCTCTGCTTAATTTATACAGGCCTACTGGAGCAGGGTGGGCCCCAGCTACACCACTGTCAGGCCAATATTGCATAATTATGTATTCCATCTTCAAAGAGATCACAGAAAGAGTAAAAGATAGTGTATGTACAAAAATATTTATTGCAACTTGTTATGTGATGGAAAAAACCCAGAGATTAAGGAGCTGCCCTCCAGTAGGGGAATGGTTGAACAAACTGTGGTGACTAAGAAATAAAACACAGGGCAAGCCTCAAGCCTCACTACCGCCCCATTCAGGGCAGTTCTATAAGTATTTGGAGTAAGAGGGAACCCATGGGGGTGGTATAGGGAAGGATTTGCTTGACTCTCTTATGAACCAAATTCTTCCCCTTACTGCTGGGATTCCACCCAGGGTAGAGCTTTTTAAAACTAACTATTGGTATATAAGTTCTAGGAAGCAGAAGTCCCTAAAGGTAGAATGAGGGTTCCCTCTCTGTCTCTCTGTCTCTGTCTCTCTTAATCTCTCAATCTCTCTCTCTCTGTCTCTTAGTCTCTCTCTCTCTCTCTCTCTCTCTCTCTCTCTGTCTCTGTCTCTCTCTCTTTCTCTCTTTCTCTCTCTCTCTCTGTGTCTCTCTCTGTCTCTCTGTCTCTCTCTCTCTCTCTCGACTTCCTAGCAACCCTGAGTTTATTTCCTATGGGATAGCTTCATTTATCATTTCCTTCATGTCTGACTTTTTGTGACCCCATTTGGCGCTTTCTTGGTAAAGAGGCTGGAGGAGTTTTCCATTTACTTCTCCCATTGGTTTTTTTTTTACAGATGAGGAAACCAAGGCAAACAGAGTCAAGTGACTTTCCCAGAGTCACATAGCTGGTAAATCTGAGGTCAGATTTGAATTCAGGTCTTTCTGACTTAAGGCTGGTTCTGACTCCAGTCCATTGTCCATCTACCTGCCTTTCTGGCACACCTAGAGTAGCAGTATAAATTTAGAAGTCTTCATATGTCCTTGGAAGAAGGCAGAAAAACTGAAACAGGAGGTGGTCTCTACTATCCATGGGCTCAGGCATGAGTCCTTTCTGTGTCCAGTACCATGTCTGTTTGATACCTTAGTAGCATGAACCAATGTAGGAAAGCTGATGGTCACTATTTGGGGGAGTATTAGATAGCACAAGTACCACCTGAATTAGATTACTGAGATGAATGAGTTGATGAACATTCTTCGAGGAGAGCCAGGTACTGATATTCCAAGATTTTACCTGGATGGTTACAGATAAACTATAGAGAGAAGTGAAGGAAGCCCCAGTGTACCCATTTTCTTTGTATCAGGAGGGATCCTCCAATGCAGGGATTACATCATTAAATAAAATTCCAGGAGAGAGTCTCTCAAATGTGGAAGTCTCAGGAACATCCAAATGACCTTTTAAGAAGCAGTTTGTCAGTATAGATAATTGGGGTCCACATCTGTCTCAAATAGAAGCTGACTTATGTGACATAATTTGGGGATGGAAGGACAGATGGCACCCCTAAAGCACTCTGGGATTTGATAGTCAACAGCAAATGCCAACAGAGCACCTAGAATGCACCAGGGCCCCTGGTTGGTACAGAAATAAATAAGGTTTACTTTCTGCTGTCACAGAGCTCATAGCCTCACAGGGGGAGTAAGAAGCAGACACAAATAATCATAATGCAAGGGAAAATAAAAATAACTAGCCTTTCCATAAAGCTTTGTGGTTTACAAAACACTTTTCTCTAAGCCTTTGGCTTAGTACAAGTACAATTGACCCCTGGTTACAAATATGGAAACTGGGGCTCAGATCATTGAAGAAACTTGCTTATGGTCACCCTGATAGCAAATAGGAGAGCTGAGACTTAAGCCCAGCTTTTCATATGATCATAGATTTAGAGTTCAAAGGAAAGTTGGAAGTTCTGGAGTTTAATCCCCTTATTTTTTAGATGTAAAATGGAGGCCTAAAGATGGTAAATGATTTGCCCAGAGTAACATAGTAAGAGTCTGAGGCAGGGTGTTAGGAGATGGTTTTCAGATGTTTGGCTCAGGAAATGCTCCCTGGAGGAGGTCACATTTGCACTGAGCCTTAAAGAATGGGTAGGATTTTAACAGGAAGAGGTGAGCAAAGGCCTAGGGTTGGAAAGCCCTGAGTGTGGCTCATCGGTTTGTAGAGGCCTGGCACCCTCTCCTCTCATTCCTTTACTGCTTACACTGAATCTAGAATCGATCATATCCTAGAGAGATCATACATTCACTGAAGCCCTTTCCATCAAGCAAACTTCAAATTAGAATCTTGGGGCTTGTTATCTCTATAATTTCCATTTGTATCCATATCTCCACATCAACCAAATGTGTTCCTCCTACTTACTTTCCAATCTCCATTTCCCTTGTTTGTGCCGTTTAGAATAATAACCTCCTCCTGCTTTCTACTCCTCTTCCTCCTCCTTCTGTGCTCTTCTCTCCTTCTGAATCCAGCTCAGCCCTTCTTACCTCCATGCTCCTGCTGCTTCCACACCATGGCCCTACCACCATCACTCAGCAAATTGTTATCGGAAGCCTGTGCCACAGAGAGAGGGAGAGGGAAAGGGAGAGAGAGAGAGAGAGAGAGAGAGAGAGAGAGAGAGAGAGAGAGAGAGAGAGTGAGAGAGAGAGAGAGAGAGAGAAGCTCTTAAAATCAATAGGAGCCTTCTTCTTCTCCTTCACCTGCTCAACCCAGCATGGTGGAGGTGGCAGGTCATTCTGGGAATGTTACTCTAGCCTGCTAAGTGAGGCTGATCCAGGGTGCAGCCTGGCTACTATCTCTGCTCCCTGCTCTTCCCTTCTTGACTGGGCGAGAGAAAGCCTTGGAAAGATGCAGATTTGAATAGGCTGACAGAACCTGGGCCAGAATTTCTCATTGGCTAATTCCCACAGTTATCTGCCTGACAGCTCCCCCCCCCCATTATGGGCCCCCACACCAGCTAACCTCTGTTTCCCACTATCCACAGACAACTGGAATCTTCTTCTAGAGGGTTCACTCAGAAAAGACTGCTTTTGACTGACCTGGTATTTTTGGCTTGAAAATAGGGCTAGGGACTGTACCTGTGATTTCCTTGGTAAAGAGAACTTGCAGATGAAAGGACTCTTCATACTAATGCAGGTTCACATTTTCTGTGCAAATTATTGTCCTAGAGAGTTGCCTAGAGTACTGAGAGGGGGAAAGGGAAGAGAGCAAGCATATATTTTTAAGAATATATACTTTTATTTATTTCATTAAATATCTCCTAATTAATGTAATTTTTAACATTCTTTTAAAAAATGTTGAGTTCTACATTCTCTCCCTCTCTCCTGCCCCTCCTTCATCCCTTGAGAAGGCAAGAAATATGATATCACTTATACATGTGAGGTCATGCAAAACAAATTCCCATATTAGCCATGGGGAACAAGCATTCATTAAGCACCTACTCTGTGCCAGATATTGCACTAAATGCTTTACAAATATTCACTCATTTGATCCTCACAACAACCCAGTGGGGTAGGTGGCATTATTAGCCCCATTTTACAGTTGAGGAAACTGAGGCTGCTAGAGATTAATGACTTGCCCAGAGTCACATAGCTAGGAAGTGCCTACAGTTGGATTTGAACTCAAGTCTTCCTGCCTCTGGTGCTCTATCTGCTATACTACCTATCTGTCTCAGAGACACCTTAACCTGAGAGGTTAAGTAAGTTGCCCAGGGTCACAAAGCCAATGTGTATCAGAGATGGGACCTGATTAAGAAATTTTTGACTTCTAGGCTGAATCTCTGTACACTATGAATACTACCTTATATTACTGAGATGATAGGATTGTTGTTTTTAAATAGGCTATCTACCATTTTGCTCATGCCTATCTCCCCCTTCATTAACATGGATATCTGAATTGGGTTTCTTTCTTTGTGTATGTCCCATGAATTATACTAGCTCATGTCTATATTTGTTGTTCTTGTTCAGTTGTGTTCAGTCATGTCCAACTCCTTGTGATCCCATTTGGGGTTTCCTTGGCAAAGATACTGGGGTGGTTTGCCATTTCCTTCTCCAGTTCATTTTGTAGATGAGAAAACTGAGGCAAACAGAGCTGAGTGACTTGCCCAGGGTCACACAGCTAAGAAGTGTCTGAGGTCAGATTTGAACTAGAAAGATGAGTCTTCCTGACTCCAGGCCTGGCACTCTATCTGCTGTGCCCCCATCCTGCCTATATATTCCTTACCTTTCCCCCTAACAACTCTGTGATGTAGACTAGGCATTATCATCCTCACTTTACATTTGAGGAAATGAAGGCTTAGAGATTTTAAATAACTTGTCCACATTCATATAATCAGTTATTCTTTTGAATTCTGTTCTGGCCAGACTATATCTGGAAGCCACATTTTAGGAAGGACATCGATAAATCACAGAACCTCTAGATGTGGACAGGATGAAGAAGGGGTTTGAAGCCATGTTGTGTAAGGATCAATCGAAGAAGTTGGGGTAGGAATGATAGCTGGCTTCAAGTATTTGAAGGACTGTCACACAGAAGGGAGATTAGACTTCTCTTGCTTCATTCAAGAGAGAAGAACCAAGAATCAAATAATGAAAATTGCAGGGAAAGATTTTAGTTTGACAAAAATGTGACAATTGAAAAAGTTTGAGAGACATAATTTCTGGGTATTTAATCATTTTATTAATAATGGTAACATTTTAATAAAGGGATGGTCATTTGACTGTCTCTCTTAGACCAAAGACCATCCTGGCAGCCGGCTCGCAGTTTTTATGCCCTTCAAAGAGTAGGTATCCTCCAGGTTGGTAATCAACTTTATTGACTAACAATTAATCAGAGACGGACTTTACAAAGAGAAGTGGGCTTACTGCAAGGTTGGGCTGAGACTGACATCATGTCACCCTTGAACAAAGAGACTATCTCTATACCCAGACCACCCCCAGCCTTGGGCAATTTTAACAAAAATGTCTGTCTCTATCCAAGCTTGATTGAATGGAATTACCTTGTACGGTTGGGTGGGATTGGAAAGAGGTTAGCTCAACCTTCAGAGACTGAGGTCTTGAAATGAGGATAGAGAAAAGGGGGAGCTCTCAATCTCCTCAAATCATGTTATTAATAATTATTTCTGTCACAAGGAAAAAAACTTTCTAGCAATTAAAAAGTATTCCGGAGTGGAATAAGCTGCCTCATAAGGTAGTGAATTCCCTGTCACTGAAAGTCTTCTAGTCCTTTAGGTCACTGAAAATCTCCTAGTGGAGGCTATATAACTATATGGTAGGAATGCTGTAAAGGAGATTTTTGGGTTGGACTAAATGTCTTTGATGGTTCTTTCAACTCTGAGATTGTAAGAGGGTAGTTGATACCACTGCAGGTGTGTGAGACTTTTATGAATAATTAGCTTTTTCCACTTCTCTCATCCACCCCAGCGATGCTTCTCTGGGTTTTGGCTTGTCCAGGACAATGTGGCTAGTCTTAAACCAGGGGCAATAAATCTGTGGTTCTGTCATTTACATGTTGTTTTCCATCACTTTCTTACAGTTGCAGTTGAAGGCAGTTGTCAATGGTCTGCATTTCCCCCATGTTTGTATAACTGCTACTTACCGTTTTCTGCCATTGTGGGTTGGAGAAGGGGATTGCCCCTTTTGTTCCGAGAAAACCCTGTTTACTTGAACATACTGACAGGCTGACATGGGGAGCTGGGAGAAGAGAGGGTGCCCTGGGTGTGCAGCCAGCCCCCTCAAGCCAAAAGGGCTCCTAAGCCTAGGAGACAATGATCTGAGCTCATTGTTTTCAGCCCATTCTATTTACACCTCAGCATCTTCCACAAGTTCACCTCTGTGTTAACAAGGAGGAGCAAAGCTAGAGATGTGCAGTGAGCAGGAGCGACAGGAAGGTAGTTTGCCATTTGTATTCAGAGCTGAGCATAGAAGCTGGTAAGCAAAGACAGCAGGACTGTTTCTGTGGGGTGAGGGAGGTGCTGAGTGTAGAAAATTGCCTTTCCGAACTCCAGTGGGCAAACATGCCTTCGGGCGATTGAAATCAGTCAATACTGTCTGTTCCTCTCTAAGGGGTTGCTAGTTGGGAGTGGAAGGGGGGGCAGGCCTGAAGTGTCTTTATTTCCAATCTTTAAGGAAAGCAGAAAAGGTTTGGGTTTAGAAGAGGAAAATATGAGAGGTTATGAGAGAGGGAGAAGGGAAGAGACAGAGACACAGACAGAAAGAAACAGAGACAAGAGATAGAGAGAGATGGAAACAGAGAGAGGAGACAGACAGAGATAGAAACAGATACATAGAAGCAGAGAGAAGCAGAGTCAAGGAACAGAGAGACATACAGAGGAGGGAGAGAAGGAGAGAGAGACAGAGAGAGGAGAGAGAAAGATAAGGAGACAGGGATAGGAAAGAGACAGAGAGAGATACAGAGAAACAGAGAGAGAGACAAAAAGACACAGAGAAAGAAACAGAGAGAGGAGAGAGGTACAGAGAGATAGAGAGACAAAGAACAGAGAGAAATACAAAGGGAGAGAGAAAGAGAGAGACAGAGAGACAAAGAGACAGAGGGGGGAGACACAGAGAGACAGAGTAGAGACAGAGACAGAGAAATTACTGTCTATCTGCATTTGATTTTCTCTTGAGTTTCATAAGAAGAGTCTGTATTTTGAGAAGGTCCACCCCTCCAACACATGCAACGACAGGCAGGCTTTGACATGCTAGGTAACCCTAGAGTCTGCCTGGTAGAAGGAATAAAAGGTCTTGGAGGAAAGGGACTGAGCCTTTTTAGTGGTTCTGACAGTCAATGTATGAGTCATAAACTCATTAAATGTGAGTGATGAAAAGGAACTTGGAGGTCGCTGAGTCCCACCCTTCCCCCTACAAATGGAGAAACTAAGACCTAGACAGGGGAATAACTAGCAGTTTCCCTCCTGGGATCAAGCAGTAACAAAACATGCCTGGGGTGGGTGGAAACTGCTAGTTATTCCTCTTGTTATAACTTGAATAACTTGTGAGTTATTCCATCTTGCGTAACCTCAAAATAACTTTTTAAGACAACTTCAATTGGTGGGGAAGGAGGGAGAGACCCCAGGATATGATATCCTCCAGGACATGGTTTCCATGGTTCGGGGACAGAGACCCTAGAGTATGGCAGGCTTGAGGCAGAGGGAGCAGGCTTGAGAATGATCTTCATTGAAGACCTGTGTTTCCTGTTCAGCTTGGCCACACGACAAAACAAGGAACTAGGGGTAGATGTCGCTGACATCACCCTCCCTCTTCTTACTTTAAATTTGGAGGGAAGAAAAGCATCTTAAACATTTAGAGCTACCCCAAAATGAAAGGGGTTGCCTTGGGATACCATGGAATCTCATTCACTGAAGGTCTGGTGACAAAGGTTGGAAAACCACTGGCCAGGGATGTGGCAGAGGGCATTTCCTGTTCAATTATGCATTGGACTAGATAGCCACGGAGGGTGGTCCCTTCTAAGTCTGGAATTCTGTGATTCTGTAATAAAGAGCCTTCCCTTGCTTTCTCCGTTGCTCTGTGGTTCACATGGGCTCCTGCCTTATTAGACAATACAACTTTTTAAACTTCTAGTGGCAACCTGCCCCTTCCAATCAATCAATCCACAAGCATTTCTTAAGTAATAATAATAGCCAGCATTTGCATAGCACATTAAGGTTTGCCAAGGGCTTTACAAATATTACCTCTTTTTTATCTTCACAACAATCCTCAGAGGTTGGTGCTGTTTACAGATGAGGAAACTGAGGAAGCTAAAAAGGTCAAGTAATTTGTCCAGGGTCACACCAATAGTATTTGGGGTTGGATTTGAACTCACGTCTGTCTTCCTGACTCTAGGCCCAGTGCTTGATCCACCTGTAGCATCTAGCTGTCATGGCCAATTGGAGATCAGCTAGTGTGTCATGGCCTATGGGAGTGAGCATTATGCTTGGCTGATCCAAATGAGAGAATCAGTCACTACCTGATAAGCATGAGTAACAGAATGTCTGAGACATGAGAGCTCAAGAAGAAACCATACCAGGTTGCAAAGTGGGGTCAATCAAAGTGTAAGAATATTTCTGAGTCATGAATGGCAGTCTCCCTGGAGCCTAGCTTAACAAAGTCCTGTGAATCTCTACAGCAGACACCTGTAAGGCTCATGGCCAAGGGGAATTGGTGAGTCAAATAATTGGGAGAAACCAGGGAGATCCAAGTGAGCAAGGAAAAGTGTGGGTGAGATAAGTGGTTTTCAAACTTTGTGATCTCAGGACCCCTTTATACTTTGAAAAATTATGGAGGACATCAAAGAGCTTTTGTTTATGTAGATTATATTTATTGATATTTACAATATTAGATATTAAAAATAAAAACTATGAAATATTTATTCATTTAAAATAATAAACCCATTGCATGCTAACATAAATAACATATTTTGATTAAAATAGCTATATTTTCCCAAACAAAATTATAATGAGAAGAGTAACATTGTTTTACCTATTTTTGCAAATCTCATCAATATCTTGCTGAATTGAAGACAGCTGGATTCTCATGTCTTCTTCTGTATTCAATCTGTTGTTTTGGTTGAAACATATAAAGAAAAATTGGCCTCACACAGATAGATTGTTGGAAAAGGGAAGATTTTAATAGGAAAATAATATCTTAGTTATTGTTGTTCAGTCATTTTCAGTTGTGTCCAATTCTTCATGACCCCCATTTGGGGTTTTCTTGGCAAAGATACTGGAGTGGTTTTCTATTCTCCAGCTATTTTTACAGATGAGAAAACTGAGGCAAACAGGGTTAAGTGACTTGCCCAGGGTCACACAGCTACTAAGTATCTGAGGCCAGATTTGAACTCAAGTCTTCCTGACTCCAGGCCCTGTGCTCTATCCACTGTGTCACCTATTTTAGTATTGATATGAAAATAGTTTGTCTTCATCAGATTTGGCTTAAGGAGGAATAACATACACTCTCAATTGGGTATCTTACCCTACAGGAAAGTAGGGGGGAAGGGGATAAGGGGGGGATGATAGAAGGTAAGGCAGATTGAAGAGGGGGTAGTCAGAAGCAAACACTTTTGAAAATGGACAGGGTCAAAGGAGAAAACAGAATAAATGGGGGGGATAGGATGGAAGGAAATATAGTCTTTCACAACATGGCTATTATGGAAGTGTTTTGCATAACTACACATGCATAATCTATATTAAATTGCTTGCCTTCTCAATGAAGGTGTGTGGGGAGGGAAGAAGGGGAAGAATTTGTAACTCAAAGTTTAAAAAAATGTTAAAAATTATTTTTACATGCAACTAGAAAATAAGTAAGTAAGGGGGAAGAGGAGGACAGACTGGGGTAATCAGAATGCAATCCATCTTGGGCTGTGGGGGAAGGGAGTGATGGGGAGAAAATTTGGAACTCAAAATCTTGGGGAAATAAATGTTGCAAACTATAAATAAATTAATAAATACTTAAAAAAAGAAAATAGTTTGTCCTTAAAGACCATCTGAAAGGGTCTCAGGGATCCCCAGGAGTCTTTGGAATACACTTTGGGAACCAGTGGGTTAGAAAAACAGATCGCCAAAGGTCACTAAATCAGGTGAGCATAGAGAAAGCACCACACCAGCTAGGGAGAAGGGTTAGGTCAGAGAAATCAAAGGTTACAGGGAAGGACAGATCTTTTGCTTTCTCAGCCTCGTTTCAAATGCCTCAGAGCCATGGCTATCTAGTCCAATGCATAACTGAACAGGAAATGCCTTCTGCCATGTCCCCGGCCAGTGGTTTTCCAATCTTTGCCTCAGGACCTTCAGTGAATGAGAGTCCACTATCTCCCAAGACAACCCCTTTTGCTTTGGGGTAGCTCTAAAGATTGGATATTTTTCCTCCCCTCAAATTCAAAACCAGAAGAAGGAAGGAGATCTCAGTGCCTACCTCCCAGGGTTGTCATAAGGATCAAATAAGATATTATTTGCAAAAGAGTTTAACACAGTTCCTGGCCCATAGTAAGTGCCATATAAATGAAAATCATAGGCAATTTGATATAGATTTTGCTAGTGCTATCATGTAAAATATATTTCCATATCAGTCACAGTTGTGGAAGAAGAAACAGCTCAAAAGGGAAAAAAAAATAAAAAAAGAAAGTAAGTGAAAAAAGTATGCTTCAATCTGCATTCAGAATCCATAAATTCTTTATCTGCATGTGGATAGCATTTTCCTTTGTGAGCCCTTTGTACTTGTACTGGATCATTGTGCTGCTGAGAAGAGCTGAGTTATTCATACCTGATTATCATACAGTGTTGCTGTATACAGTGTACAATGTTTTTCTGGTTCTGCTCATTTCACTTTGTATCCACATGTGCAAGTCTTTCAAGGTTTTTCTGAAATATGCCTGTTCATCATTTCTTATTGCACAACAGTATTCCTTTACATTCATATACCACAGCTTGTTCAGCCATTCCCCAACTGATGGGCATCCCCTCAATTTCCAATATTTTGCCATCATGAAAAGAGCTTCTATAAACATTTTTGCACATGTAGGTCCTTTTCCCTTTTTTATGCTCTCTTTGGGATACAGACCTAGTAGTAGTATTGCTGGATTAAAGGGCATGTACAGTTTTATAACCCTTTGGGCATTGTTCCAAATTGCTCTCTAGAATGTTTGAATCGGTTCACAACTCTACCAACAGTGCATTAGTGTCCCAATTTCCCATATCCTCTCTAACATTTATTATTTTCCTTTTTTGTCATATTAGCCAATCTGATAAATATGAGGTCATACCTCAGCGGTATTTTAATTTGCATTTCTCTAATCAAAAGTGATTCAGCATTTCTTTATATTCCTATAGATAGCTTTAATTTCTTCCTCTGAAAATCCTTTGACAATTTATCAATTGAGGAATGTATTCCTCAAAATGTATTCCTAAAAATTTGACTCAGTTCTCTATATATTCGAGAAACAAGGCCTTTATCAGAGACCCTTGCTCTAAAGATTGTTTCCCAGATTTCTGCTTTCCTTCTAATCTTTGTTGAATTGGTTTTCTTTGTGAAACAACTTTTTAATTTAATATACTCAAAATTATCTATTTTACATTTCATAATGCTCTCTACCTCTTGTTTGGTCATGAACCTGCAACTGATTTAAATTCTCCTTAAGAATTTAGATGCTATACCACCTAGTGCATATATATTTAGTATTGATGTTACTTCATTGTCTATGGTACCTTTTAGCAAGATGTAATTTTCCTTCCTTATCTCTTTTGATGTAGGCTTTTTGACTTTGTTGACTTCTTCTGGCTGTATGTTTTGGTCTTCTTTGTCACCAAAGAAAGATTCCAAAGTCTGAGATTGAATCTGAGTCTGTTTTCGCTGCCTGACCATGTTCCCAGCCAACTTACTTTACCCTTGAGTTTTTCATCAGGGTATGACTGCTTGTAGAGTAAAGAGTACTTTCTTCCAAGCTTGATTGGATGCGTTGTTGTTTTCAGAGCTATTTCTTTACAACCAGCTCTGCCACATCAGCGCTCCTCCTTCCCCAAGAACCGCCAACCCGGACCTGACTCAGATCGTAAGCAGGCTGTGCACTCCTGCTTTGATCCGCCACTTAATTTCTCCCACCTGGTGGGCCTGGGGCTGGAAGCAACTGCAGCTGTATTTCTGTAGCTGTACCACTGCTGTCCCTGGGGCAGTGGCCAAACCATGAACTCCTTTCACTCTGTCCCAGCAGCTTTTGCCACTAAACTTCTCTGTTGTCCTTGGTGTTTGTGGGTTGAGAAGTCTGGTAACTGCCACAGCTCACTGATTCAGGGTGGTAGGGCCTGTTCCGCCTGGCTCCTGGTCTGGTTGGTCCGTGCAGCCCGTGCTGGGCTCCGCTCCCCTCTGCTCCCCTCTGCTCCCCTCCGCTCCCAGCTCCATGCCCTATAAACCTCACCTAGCACCATCCAGGCTGTCCTGGGCTGGAGCCCTGCTTCCCTCTTCTATTTTGTGGGTTCTGCAGTTCTAGAATTTGTTCAGAGCCATTTTTTATAGGTTTTTGGAGGGACGTGGTGGGGAACTCACGCAAGTCCCTGCTTTCTGGCCATCATCTTGGCTCCGCCCCCCTCCTTATCTCTTTTAATTAGGTCTATTTTTACTTTTGCTGTGTCTGAGATCAGGATTGCTACCCCTGATTTTTTTTTTTACTTAAGCTGAAGTATAATAGATTCTGCTCCAGCCCCTTACTTTTACTCTGTGTGTGTCTCTCTGCTTCAAGTGTTCTTATAAACAACATATTGTAGGATTCTGGTTTTAGATCCCCTGTACTATCTTCTTCCATTTTATGGGAGAGTTCATCCCATTCACATTCACAGTTATGATTACTAATTGTGTATTTCCTCCATCCCATTTTTCCTCCTGTTTGTCCTTTCTTTTCACCCTTTCTCTTCCCGAACTGTTAAGTTTCTGCTTCTGTTTTGCTTTTGTCTACCGCCTCCCATGGTGTGCACTCTTTTGTGTCAGTTCTCTACCCTCCCCCCCTTTACATAATTTCCTCCCCTCTTACTTTCCTGTCAGGTATGATAGATTTCTATAGTCAACTGATTGTGTATATTATTCCCTCATTAAGCCAATACTGATCAGAGTAAGGTTCAAACAATACCCATTGCCTACCCTCCTGTTTTTTCCTCCACTGTAATAGGTATTTTGTGCCTCTTCATGTGAAATAATTTACCCCATTATAGCTCTGTCTTCCTTCTGCACCCTGTGTACTCCTCTTTCTCAACCCTTAATTATTTTTATGTCATTTCCCCAAATTCACCTTATAACTGTACTGTATATATACACATATATGTATAAGGATATATATATGTATACACACATATATGTATGTATATATGTGTATATATATATATACATATATATATATACACACATATATCCTTCTAGCTGTACTATTAGTGGTACAATTTTTAAGAATTATGTAAACACTTCAGCTCCATTGAATCCTTTACATTTTCTTTTCCCTTTTTAACCTTTTCAGGCTTCTCTTGGGTCTTGATATTGGAGATCAATTTTTTTGGTTCAGTTCTGGTCTTCTCCTTGTGAAAGCTTGAAATCCTTCTATTTCATCAAATGACCATTTTTTGCCCTTGAAGTATTGTGCTTAATGTCGCCTAGTGAGTGATTCTTGATTGCAGTCTTAGCTCCTTTGCCTTCTGGAATATCATGTGCCATGATCTCCAGTCCTTTAATGTTGTAGCTGCTAAGTCCTGTGTAATCCTTATTAAGGCTCCCCAGTATTTGAATTGTTTCTTTCTGGCCACTTGCAGGATTTTTTCCTTGACCTGATAGTTCTGTAATTTGGCTATCATGTTTCTTGGAGTTTTTATTTTGGTATTTCTTTCTTGAGGTGATTGTTGGATTCTTTCAATGCCTATTTTGCCCTCTGATTCCAGGATATCAGGGCAATTTTCCTTGATAATTTTTGAAAGATGCTGTCCAGGCTGTCATTTAGATTATGGCTTTAAGGTTGTCCAACAATTCTGACATTGTCTCTCCTGTATCTATTTTCCAGGTCAGTTGCTTTTCTGATGAGGTATTTTACATTTTCTTCTACTTTTTTATTCTTTTGAATTTGTTTGATTTTTGATGTCTCATAGAGTCCTTAGCTTCCTTCCACTCATCCAATTTTGACTTTTAAGGAGTTGTTTTCCTCAGTTAGCTTTTGTACTTCCTTTTCCATTTGGCCAATTGTACTTTTTAAGTAGCTGTTTTCTTTTTTCAAGCTTTTGGCTCTTCTTTTCATAATTCTCTTACATTGCTCTCATTTCTTTCCCTAATTTTTCTTCCACCTCTCTTACATGGTGTTCTTTCTGGGCTTGAGATCACTTCCCATTTTATTTTGGGGTTTTGCCCATAGGTATTTTGATATTTCTGGCCTCTTCTGAGTTTCTGTCTTGATCTTCCCTGTCACCATAATAACTTTCAGGTTCTTTTTTTGTTGTTTTTTGCTCATATTTTTTTGCTTTCTTCCTTTCTTTTAAATTTGAGCTCTGCTTCTGGGATGGAAGGGGCGCTGTCTTGGGCTTCTTGTGCCAGGGGCTGCAGGCCCTGGCTGTTTACCTGGTGCTACACTGATACTACCTTGAGGCTCATGGGGGACCTTCATGTCTAGTGTTGTGGGGTGGGGGTGGCTGGCACTACTGGAGGCCATAGGGGTCTGGCAGCTTACCAAGTACTGAGCTGGTGTCCTAGTGCTGCTGCCTGGCATAGTGTTGAGGCTGGTGTGGTGTTTTTTGTTTCCTTGGGACTACACTGAAGCATGTAGTGGTCTGGCCACTGGGCTGCCTGTTTGCTAGAGGCTATGCTGAAGCAAGTGATGGGGTCCTGGAGGTGGTGGCTGCCTGTTTGCTTAGGCTGCTGTAGGGTTGACATCTACTTATTTGCCTGGGGTTATGCTGAAGCATGAGGAAGTTTGGCTGCAGGACGTTGCCTGTTTGCTGGGACTATGCTGAAGCCCATGGTGGTTCTTAGAGCTGGAATCTGCCATTCCCCTGGCTATGCTGAGGCACCTGGGAGGAAGTGGGGTTGGTGTTGGCATTTGCCTACTTCATCGCACTGGGGCTTAGGATCTCCTTTTGGTTTGATGAGGAGAGACTTGTTGCTGGCTTGCTGGGATGCTTCCTGTCCTGGACTGTGCTCCCCTTTTACCTGAGTAAGACAGACCTTCCTTGCTGATCTTACAAGTTTCTTGGGCTAAATGATTGTTTTGTCCCATCTTTTTGTTGTTTTGCTGTTCCAGAATTTGTTTTGAGGTGCTGTTTTATGGTTGTTTGGAGGTAAATATTGGAGAGGCACAGAAATTTACTGTCTTAACATTTATTTTAAAAAATCTTGAGTTCCAGATTTTCTCCTTCTTCCTATCTCTCCCTACTCCTTGAGAAGGCAAGCAATTTGATATCAATTCTATATATGTGCAGTCATGTAAAACATTATTTATGTACTAGCCATGTTGCAAAAGAAAACTGGTACCCCCTTCCCCTAGAGAATATGAAAGAAAAAAAACTGTGATTTAATCTTCATTCAGAGTTCATCAGTTTTCTCTCTGGAGGTAGATGGCATTTTTCATCATGGAACCTTTGGATTATTTTCTTGATCAGAGTAGCTAAGTCTTCAATGAAAGCATTATTATTCCCCTTTTACAGAAGGGGTTGCTGAGGTACAGGAAAGGGAAGAGACACGCAAGACGCTAAGTGCCTTCGTTTCATGCCTAATACATTTATAGAGTTGGGACTTGAACACAGATCTTCATATTCCATGGCCAAGACCTCTTCCATTATACCATAGAGCCTCTTGAAACACTTTCTTACCCTAATTCCCTCTGAGGATATCTTTTCTCCTCTTGCCCCAAGCCATAACAAAATGTCACCTAAGAGAAAAGAAGAAAGTCTTCCTATGTCCCTTCTTTTCTCCCTTTCTGCCCCCTTCCAGTCTCCCTTCTTTCTTTTAGCTTTTACAATTCATTCTCTTTCTCTACACTGTTTCTTCCTCTCTTCCCTTCTTCCTAGGGCTTACTTGTGCATTGGCAAGTTACCCACCTTCTCTGCTGGGCTGCATGGTGATTCTGGCTGTTTCTGGCTGCAATGGTCTCCTCCCTCAGCAACATCAATTTTGATGAGGTTCAGAGAACTAGCAGCTTGGACTCTGTAGGAGACAGATAATTGAAGTTTTCTCTCCAGATATAATTTTGTAATAGTTGTGGAGGGCTGGGAGGAAGGGGTAGGTGGGGGAAGAAAAACTATAAAATTAGAATCTTATTTGTATTAGTATCTTCACTTTTATATTAATTTGCTTTTCTTCTTTTCTCAAAACTCCTTTCTTCCCTCCCCCCTCCCTCCCACTAGATGAATTTTAAATCTTTAATTAGGAGGATTTTGTATGCTTGCACCACCAATTAGGAACTCTTGGGAAATTACATTGATGTGGAAAGCACAGGATTTTGAGCTAAATGGTCTGAGTTCATATTCTGCTTCCAGCACTAATTACTAAGTGACCTAGGACAAGGTATTCCACCTGGCTGAGCCTCAATTTCTTCATCTGTAAAATGGGGATAATATTTGTAGAACTTACTTCATAGGCTTGTTGTGGGAAAAGTAAAATTAAATTATGAGCTGTTTTATCATGAATAATAATAACTATAATCATAGTAATAATGGGGATATGGATTATACCTGTGGTTTCACCAGTTTAGGGAACTTACACAAGAAACTCGCTCTCCAATGCAGGTTGGAACCTCCTTTGGAACTTGTAGTATTAGAGAGTTGCCTAGAGTACTTTGTTACCTGGAGTCATGCAGCCAGTATGTGTCAGAAGTAGAACTTGAACTCAGGGTTCTTTGTCTTCTTCTTCTTCTTCTTCTTCTTTTTCTTCTTCTTCTGCTGCTGCTTCTCCTTCTCCTTCTGCTTTTTCTTCTTCCGCTCCTCCTCCTGCTCCTCCTCCTCCTCCTCCTCCTTCTGCTCCTCCTCCTCCTTCTCCTGCTTCTGCTTCTTCTCCTTCTCCTGCTCCTCCTCCTCCTTCTCCTCCTCCTCCCCCTTCCTTCCTTCTTTCCTTCCTTCCTTCCTTTCTTCCTTCCAACATTCCTATTAATTATTGACTACTTTAGGTTTTGTGAACTCTATAATCCTTTAACTTTCACTTTTCATTTGGGGGAACATCAAATCATTGATAGGTTTAAGAATGGGAGAACTGGCAGGATCAGACAGTCATTCAATGAATTTGAAGTGATTGTCTATTCCATGTGCAGTGCTGGACTAATGGCGGTTGGTTGTAGGAGGTGGGGGAGACACACATCTGATCCTTGTGGTGGGTAAAAGATGAAATGGATGAGGAAACAAATGTTCAAGCTTCTGAACATTTCAATTTATTAAGCAATGCACGCCAATTGCCTAAAAAATCAGAACCAGCAACCTTTCTCAGCTTAGGGATGGACCCGGAATACAGGGGAAGACAGACTTTTATATATTAAAAAAATTAATCAAATAAAGCCAATTAATTAAAATGAAACAATTGACCAGGATACAGCATTCGGTAATCTGATTTCTCATTGGAGGAAAGATTAGGGACTTTCCAAATCAGGAGATAGAGTGTGAACAGGTACAATTCCCTGAATTCAGAAAAAGAGGTATCCCACTCCCCCCAAGTGTCATGAAACAATAGCTGATTGATCAGCAAGGGCCAGTTTTCAGATAAGACATGGGTTGCTTGAGATGTACAATTGGGAGAAAACTCCTTGAATTATTCTTTGGATCTGACTGGGTTTCTGGTCTGTACAATCTAGGTCCTTAGTTAAGGGTCTCTAATTAGCTGGTAGAGATGGTCCAGCTTCCCAGCCACACAGGGCTAAGTTCAAACAATACAATAAGGTTTTCTCCCAATTACCACAATTAAATAAAAATTTCTCTCAAGACAGAAATTGGACTAGACCCATAATTGAACAGAAAGGGAACTGAATTAACTCCAGAACTGAGTCACAAGATGGAGCCAGTGTAGTTCACTCAATTCCTACAATTAATCACTTGCTGTTTCAATCCCGTAAATTCCTTCAATTTCCTCACCTTGACCTCAAGAAGCTAATGCTCTAGGTGGGGATACAAGCTATCTATATAGACATAGGAGCCTTCACTATGGGGAGTTAGCTTTGGGGATGTGTGAGCTCACCCACTCATTAGCCTGTATAATAATATGCTTACTCATCTCCCAGCTGCCAGTTTACCTTCAATCCATCCTTCACACTCTGCTAAAACAATTTAATTTTCCTCCACCAATCTGTTTGGATCTCATCTCAGTCACATTCCAATTTCTATCATACCTATTGGTGTGCTTCTTCTACTTTCCTAGTAAGAGGCAACCTCTTTAAGGACCACTAACTTCATAATAAAAAAGCAAATCTAGCCAATCATTCAGTTGTTTTGTCTACACAAAATGCAACATCCAGATGTTTCATCATGTAGGTACTGTTCTAAGCCCTGGGGATATAAAGATAGGGAGAAGGGAGTCCCTTTCCTCAGGGAGCTCACAATCTAATGAGGGAGACAACAAGCACAGATCATAGGTCCAGTTCATAATTCTATTATGATGATCATGGTTGTTAGGCTCCACAGAAAGTGAGCCTAAGAATGATCAAAGGGATGGTATATACAGATATGCTTGGGTTGTCAGTCTTTACTTCTGAAACACAATATGCTTTCCACTTTGAGAAGTGGTAGAAATAAGGAATCTAGGAGAGGGCAAATATTAGTTATTGTCAGATATGATTGAATACACCCATAATAGTCATAATAAGGATAAGGACTGAACTTGGGAGTTTCCTCATCTGGGAGTTCCCTCCACCAATAGTCAATCAATAAGCATTTGTTTAGTGCCTACTATTTTCCTGGTAGTATGCTAAAGGCTGGGGATACAAAGAAAGGTAAAAGGTAGTCCCTGTTCTCCAGGAGCTTGTAATCTAATGGGGAAGACAATAGGCACAAATCATTGGTCCAGTTCATCATCCCGTTATGACAAACACGGTTCATTCATTCACATTCAACATTTATTTGACACCACTGTGAGCAAAGCATCGTATTAGACACTGCCGAAGATTACAATTTTAGATAACGCATGATACCCTCATGGAACTTACAGTCTGGTAGGAAAATGAGGCAAAACACAGAGAACTCTAATGTATAATATTTACTGCAGGATAAGTGCAAAAGAGAGGTACAAAGAAAAGTGCTTTCTGAGGTCCAGGGGGAAAGGTTGTCACTGATTAAGGAGATCAGGGAGGTTTCAGGGAAGACACTTTTTTTAGGTCAGTTTTAAAAGTTCAAGAAGCAACATTAAGGTAAGTGTGAGCAATCAGCTTCTTGGAGGTTTATGATGTATGTCACTATTTGTGTTTTCTAGAAAGGATCAGAAATTGTAATATCTTGGATCCTGCTCTAATGCTACCTCCTTCTTGAAGCTGTTGATGTCAGGACATTCTCCTTCCCTGGACCAACATAACGCTTTGCTCTTACCTCTCTGCATCCTTTTTAAAAAAATACTTATGTGTATAATCTAACTCCCATTGCATCCAGGGCCATCTCCTGTTGTCCTGATCCATATCTGGCCACTGGACCCAGATGGTTCTGAAGGAGAAAGTAAGGTTGGGGACTTTGCACAGTCCTCCTTCACTTAAGTCCAATTCACCTGCATGTCGTGGCATCACCTCCCTGATGTCATGGTCCTCTTTGAGAATGAAGAAAAACAACAACCTCTGTGAGCACCCAACTGGAACTGGCAGTTGGGTAATAAAGTTCCTTCCTTCCTCCCTTCTTTCTTTCTTTCTTCCTTCTCTCTTTTTGTTTCTCTCTCTCTCTCTCTCTCTCTCTCTCTCTTCTTCTCTTCTCTCTCTCTGTTTTTTCTTTCTTTCTTTCTTTCTTTCTTTCTTTCTTTCTTTCTTTCTTTCTTTCTTTCTTTCTTTCTTTCTTTCTTTCTTTCTTTCTTTCTTTCTTCCCTCTGTCCACATAGGATTCTCTGCCCAAAGAAATACCAATTTTGATCCCTGAAATCTCTCCAGATATCTCGGGGTTTATGGGCTTGATTTTTTTTCTTAAGGACCATGCCTCAAACCCACATCACTCTGCCTCTCATAGGTTTAGAGGTAGTATCACTAGGTCAAAATTTAGGGATTTTCTACAGATTCCTCCTCCTTCCAGAAACCAAATCATCCCAAATCATCTGACTCAAAACCTAGTCTATAGTTTGTCATCTTTCTATGAAGATGATACATTTTTCCAATTATTGGACTGATAATAGCTTCCAACCCAAATACCAGGCAGAGTAATGTGTGTGCCATATAGGAGAAAAGATCCTCTAGGAAAGATCCCTTTCCCAAAGAATTTTTCAACAAAAAAGTAGAATTTGTCTATAATCCCAAATTGACATTTATATAGTAATTCAGAGGCAGTTAAGTGGCTTAGTGGATAGAATGTCAGGCTTAGAATCAGGAAGACTGAGTTCAAATCTGGCCTACTTACTACTTGTGTGACCCTGGGCAAGTCACTTAACCTTGCTTGCCTCAGTTTCCTCATCTGTAAAATGAGCTGGAGAAGGAAATACCAAACCACTCCAATATCTTTGCCAAGAAAACCCCAAATGGGGTCACAAAGACTTAGACATGACTGAAAACTACTGAACAATGACACCAAAGAAATTAGGAGTGGCTGCTTTGAATAAAAGACATGAGTGTGGGACATCCTCTCTCTGATACTCAAAGAACTTCCTTGAACCTCATTTTCCTCCTTTTTAAAGTGAATGGGTTGACTGAGTTTCCTTGATTATCTTCCACATATTCTCCAAATAGCCAAAGGGCTATTAGATATAAAAAGGAACAGATTTCTTCTATGTGACTTCAGAGAACTAAAACCAATTGGTGGAATTCACAGGGAGGCAAGATTTTAGCTTGGCTTAAAAAATCCTAAAAATAAGAGCTATCCCTCAATAGAACAGGTTCAAAGTAGTAGAGTCCCCGTCACTGGGGTTATTCATATTCAAGTGGAAATCAGTAGTTACTTTTCAGGGCTACTACAAAAGTAAATCTTGCTCAAGGTGGGAAGTTGGTTTAGAGTTAGCAGATGTTGTGGAAGAAGGATTAGACTGCTAACTGAGACTTGGTTGGACAAGATGCTTCTCTTTTTTCTGATTTTTTCTTCCTCTGTATAATGTAAGCATTGGTGATGATATTACAAGAAAGGCAGCAGTCATGTAAGACAACTCAGTGTTGAAATGGAGATTATTGAATTTCAGGAGATGATGGCCATGATGAGAGTGCCCCCTGCCCAGAAACACTGCCTAGTTTGAGCTAGGTGAGATGGTAGAGTTGGTTCTGCAGTGTCTCAGCCCAGGGATTTTTGGATTTTCCATTCCAAGTTCTCATCCGAGGGAGGAAATAAAACATTTGGCTCCAGAGTGGTATCATTTCTGATTATCTCAACAGATGGCCCTGATCCTCCCCCTTGAAGGAAGATATGAATCCCACTAGCTACACACCTCACTAGCTTCCTTATTATGCCAACTTAACATCTCCTTAACTCCCAGCTTGCTAGCACACTTAACTAGGGTGAAGAGCATAGTGACTATATCTCTTTTGATGCAAGAACCTGGGCTTGAGTGCTGGTTCTACCATTAATGTCCTTTCTCTTGGTTTCCATTTCCTTATATGTAAAATGGTGTCATTGGACTAGATCAGGAGTTTTTAACTTGGGGGGTCTATGAATTTTAAATATATATATGTATTTTTATAACTGTATTCCAATATAACTGGTGTCTGTGTAGTCTTATGTTTTATGCATTTGAAAATACTGTTCTGTGAAGGGGCCTACAGGCTTCACCTGAGTGCCAAAGGGATCCAGGACAAAAAAAGGTGAAGAATCCCTCATTGGATGGTCTCTAAGTTTTAAATGCTGTAGGCTTCAAATGCTATGTAGGAGCCAAGGTTCCAGGGAGCACATCTACAGTAATTTCAAGGAAGAACAAAAATAAGTTGTTGGTATTTCTAGATTGGCCCCAGTTGGGATGAGGTAGATCTGGGGGTGAGGAGAGTAGTATGGTGGTGGTATCATTGTGTCTTCTCAGAGTGAAGTTTGTGTACCCAGATCTAAGCTGGCAAATTTAAAAACACTTTAATAACATTTTACATTTAATAACATTTAACAGGAGTTAGGAGCACATCAACAGCATTGGGGGCTTATCCAGTGGTGAGTTGAATGCTTCAGCCACACACGGAGAAGTAGGCCAGTGCTCTTCCCAGTACAAAGGTAAGATCAGTCAATTAAGTGTCTATTCCTTCAGGCACTGTGCTAAGTGCTGAGGCATAAAATGGATGGTTTGCATTGGTATCCATGAAATATTAAAAGAAGGACTCCAAATCATTGAGCTGAGCTATGGAGGACTGGCAGAATTATATGGATCAAGGTTACATATTTTTAAAAGGAATGAAGGAAGATGATCTGTTTTATGGGAAGAAATGCCCACAGTAATGACATCCTCAATCCATCAAAGTTTAAAATAAATAAAAGCAACCTTAAATCATCAAACAACTTCTCTTTGGCTAAGCGGGGGTTCATACGGTGTGTGTGTGTATGTGTGTGTGTATTTGTGTGTGTGTGTGTGTGTTTGTGTGTTTGTGTGTGTGTTTGACCTCTTTGGTAGACTGGTGAAGCCTATGGACTGTTTCTCAAAATAGTATTTTTAAGTGCATAAAATAAAATACCTAGGATTGAAAAGAAAACAATTTATATTGAAAAAGTTACCTATATATTAATACATATAATAATAATATGTATACATATAATAATATAAATATATACATATAACATATATGTATATATAATAATAAATATATACATTTATGCATATGTGTGTTCGTGTATAATCTATATCTATATCCATCTATCCAACTATCTACCTGTTTGTCTTCTATCTCTATACATATCTACAAGTTCACAGACTTTAGGCCTTAGGCCTTAGGACATCTGGCCCTTAAAGAACCTCACCCATGCCTGTTATTTGATTTCTCATGCTGACTTATTAATGATTCTTTAATGTAAACAGGATTTCTGCTTCCTGTTCCCATTTGAATTTCAAATATAAGATGGAATGAAATGGATTGATGAATCATTAAATGTCTAACACACCATGAAAGATAACTTTTCTGTTTGTATTCAGTGAGCAAAGAGGATTTTTTACTGATTTAAAAATTTATGGATGTGAATTTGAGCCAATGTGCCCTTTTTTATTTCCCTCTGAGTAGAAAATTAAATGACTTACATCTGAATGGTTCACTATCAGATGTCCTTAAATCTGGAAACTTAGAAATGAAAAAGTTTATGCAATGAATGGAGTGAGGGGAGCACAAAAAGACCTGGCTCTGTTTCTTTTCTTTAATTTAATTTTTTTTTTTTGCAAATCATTCCTCATTAAATGGTAGGAGACTTGCTTGCTAAATATAGGAGGTAGATAATCTTTGACTGTGGACATACAAAGGAGTTCAGAGTTCAGAGGGAATGAGGGAGGAAATAGTCCTGCTATCTTATCACTCGATGGGAATATCTTATTTGGTTCTGGCATCACATTTTAGGATAGAAACTGATGGGAACATGGCAGAAGAGGCAATGAAGATGAGGAGGGGATTGGAGACTATCTGATATAAGGATCTATTGAAGGAATAGAATATTTTGCTTAAAGAAGAGTTTGGGGTGATGTGATACCTATCGTCAAGAATCTGAAGACCTATCATGGGAAAAAGATATCAGCTTTGTGATTATAGTCTGTAGCCCACCTCCTAATTTAAGTCAAGGAAATTGGGATCCGGAGAGCTCAAGTGACTTACATTGGGTCCAACAGATATTAAGAATCAGTAGATGAATACAAGTCCTCAAACACCAAATTCAGTGCTTGATTCACGGTATGATGGTGCTTTTGCTTTTTTTTTCTTTTAGGCAGGGCAATTGGGGTTAAGTGACTTGCCCAAGGTCACACAGCTAGGACATGTATCAAGTATCTGAGGCCGGATTTGGACTCAGGTCCTCCTGACACCAGGGCCCATGCTGTACTCACTGCGCCACTTAGCTGCCCCTATGATGGTGCTTTTGAATGGCGCTGGAAAAAATGGGAGGCAGATTTCAGTTTAACATAAGGCAAACCCCCCCCAACAAATAAAGCTATTTTTATAATCTTTTCCAGCTCTAGGAGTCAAGGATTTTTTTAAAAAGAGCTTTTTTGTGGCATTGACAAATGAAAATACAGTTGCCTTTTGAAGGCATGGATTTCTTCATTAATGTGTTTTTGTACTAGGGAACCAGCCTTAGTAAACACTTTTCACTTACAATCTAACCCAACGTAGAGGTAGCATAGACTAGAGTGGGTAGGGCACTGGACTTGGAGGGAGGTAGACCCGAGTTCAAATCCTGTTTCAGATGCTTGCTAGCTGTGTGACTCTGGGCAAACCACTTCATCTCCATTTCCTCCCCAGTTAAATTGTTTTTGTCCTTCGTTTTTCAAGAGGACCATAATATCAGGAAGATGATGACACAACTTGCAATTGACTTTGATTTGAGTGAGGGAGGACTGTGCAAGGTCACCGGCCTCACTTTTTCCTCCGGAGCTATCTGGGTCCAGCAGCCTGATATTCATCAAGATGACTGGAGATGACCCATGATGCAATGGGAGACTTTGGTCCTTTCAGGCTAAGGGCCTTTTCAGGTTCTCACTTTGAGTGAGGTAATGCCCATTCAGTGAATATGCCTCTTTAAGAATTGAGTCAAGGGATGACAGCTTTAATTAGAAAAAAGGAAAAAAAATCAAACCATGAGGGGAAGACCCATAGTGTTGCTAGTCAACAGAGAAACAGTTACCATTGACATTCACTCTGAGCCAGGAGGACCCAAAATGTAGCCATTAAATGGAGCTTGGGCAGGGATCTGTTGCAGTCTAATCTATGAGCTTCAGAGTGAAATGGGTCAGAAAAGAGAAGGGAAGGAAGGAAGGAAGGAAGGAA
This sequence comes from Trichosurus vulpecula, assembly GCF_011100635.1. Classification (NCBI taxonomy): domain Eukaryota; kingdom Metazoa; phylum Chordata; class Mammalia; order Diprotodontia; family Phalangeridae; genus Trichosurus; species Trichosurus vulpecula. Next base: position 73,302,589 of record NC_050581.1, read on the forward strand.
GAAAGAAAGAAAGAAAGAAAGAAAGAAAGAAAGAAAGAAGGAAAGAAAGAAAGAAAGAAGGAAAGAAAGAAAGAAAAAGGTTGTGGAGAAGGGAAAGTTCTCACCTGAGCTCTCCCAACATTCTCCTATAAACAACATTAAAATGATGCCTTGGAATGACAGAGCCAACAGAAAGTCAGAGTAGGACATTCTTCCAAACAAAGACAGCTTAGGAGGTTGGAAGTTGAGGGGATGTCCATTGGAAATGGTTGAATAAGTTGTGGTATATGAATGCAATGGAATACTAATGTACTAAAAGAAATGGTGAACAGGATACTTTCAGAAATACCTGGAAAGAATCATATGAATGCATGCAAAGTGTAGTGAGCAGGACCAGGAGAACATTGTACTCAGTAATAGCAATATTGTAAGGATGATTAACTGTGAAATACTTAACTACTCTGATCAAGACAATAATCCAAGACAATTCCAAAGGATCTGTGATGAAAAATTCATTCACCTTCATAGATAGAACTGATGAACTATGAATGAAGATTGAAGCATACTTTTTAAACTTTCTTTCTTTTTCTTTTCTTTTTTTTACTGTTTTCTTTTACAACATGGCTGATATGGAAATATCTTTTGTATGACTTCATGAGTATAAATGATATCAAATTGCTTGCTTTCTCAAGGGAAGGGGAAGGAAGGAGAGAATTTGGAACTCAAAATTTAAAAAAAAAGAATGTTAAATTTTATTTTACATGTGATTGGGAAACATTTAACAAAATAAATTTAAAAAATGTAACGAAGAACAATAAAAAGCCCCCAACAAACCAGGTTATCTGGCCTGGAGCTTTAGCAAATTTAACTTGTGAACATTGTCACCCTAGGTAACTTTTTCTCCTCCTCCTCCTCTTCCTCCTCCTCCTCCTCTTCCTCTTCCTTCTCCTCATTCTCTCCAGGCATCTTCCACTTTTTCCTAATCTGGCCTTTCAAGAGAACAATGATGGTCAGTAGACTTTGACTTCCAACCTGAAAATGGGTTCTTTTCCATTCTTTTAGTATTCATTCCATGTGTTTCCAAGCCCTGCATTTCATACTCTGCTTTCCAGTCTCACTGGGATCCTCTCAGTTTCTTTTCTTGTTTGGTCTTCTCCTATTTCCATGATTCTTTGGAGGGCATCTCTTATGACTAGAATAATAATAATGAAATAATAATAATGATAGCATTTATATAGTACTTTAAGGTTTGCAAAGTACTTTATATGCATACTCATATATACATATACAGACACATACATATGTATATATATATATGTACACATTATATATATGTAAAACTCATTTAGTCCTTACAACAACCCTGGGGGGAGATTCTATTATTATTTTTATTTTATGGATGAGGAAACTAAGAAACAGAGACGACAAGTGACTTGCCCAAGGCCACATGGCTGATTAGTGAAAGAGAATTTGAACTCAGGTCTTTCTGACTTCAAAATCCACGCTCTATCTAGCTGCCTCATAAAAGGAAGACATTCTTCCTCTCTTTCAGTTCCTCTTTAAAGTTCCTCCCTTCTTTCAAGACTCAATTCAGGTGTGATCTATATGAGGCTTTCTCTGATCCCTCTCAGGCAGTGAATGGCTTCTCCAGAGGAAGAGAAACTGCAGGCTACTACCATTGCTCTTAAAGCCTTCCCCTAATCAGGCAGGGATTGGCTTAGGGAAGAGATAATGGATAGAGAGAACAGCTTGCAAGTCTGAAGGAAAGGATGCTGCAAAGGAATAGAAAATTGGGTCACCATCTTCCCCTCTTCAATTTTCAGTCTTTCCTTCTGCTATTCATTTAAGTCAGCCGATAAGCATGTTCAGGTTTTCCCTGTCCTAAAACACACACACACACACACACACACACACACACACACACACACACGATTACCCTCTCCACCAAGTCCTTCTCTTGGACCATTCAGTCTATTGATCCTTTTCTTCTCATTCACAGCTAAATTTCTAAGAAAAAGTGGTCTACACTCACTACTTTTCCTTCAGTACCTACCCAACAGCTGAACATCTTGTAATCTATATCTACTGTTTTCTCTGTTCTGAAGAAATTTCTCTTCGGTTTTCTAAGGGGATCAAGGAAGACGAATCAGCATTTATACAATGTTTACTATGTGCCAGGCACTGTGCTAAGTGCTTTATCAATATTATGTCATTGGTTCCTAACAACAACCCAGCTAAAGATCTCTACACTACAAACTGTCCTTTATACTTCTGACTACCAGGGGTGGGGAACCTGTGGCTTGAGGCCACATTTGGCCCTTTTGGTCCTCAAGTGTGGCCCTTTGACTGAATGGGCTGCACTTGAGGACCTAGAGGGACACATGTGGCCTGGAGGCCACAGGTTCCCCACCCCTGGACAACACCCTCCTAATTCCCTACTATCATATCAAGAACCTTCAGTTGTTTCCCTGTGCCTACAGAATTAAGCATAAACTCTCTATGCCAGCATTTGTGGTTCTCCACAATTAGTTACCAAACTACTTTTCCATCCTGATCTCTCACTGCTCCATGGAAACAGGGTTGGTGTCACATCCATCTTTCTATTCTCAAGGCTGAGCCCATGGTCTTACACTTAGTAGGTGCTTAATAAATATTTGCTGAATTCATTTAAATTGGACTTGGCTAGAAAGGAGGCTGCTGGAAGGGGCTAGAATAGCTGGTGCCAGATTGGCAAGGAAGATGCCAGAAAGGCTGGCAGCAGCAAAAGTCCTGTTATTCAGAACATCTGGAGGTTCACTTTTCCCCATTTGTTTGCATTGAACAGGTTTTGATCAAATTAAAATATTCTTAGCATTAATCTGTTTACTGGCTCTTTTGAGTTATTTGGAAGACAGCTGTAGAAAGGGAAGAAGTAGCATAGAGAAGCAAATCATGAAATTAAGCCAAGGAGCAGAAGAGGAAGCCAGAACCTAAGGAGCCAGTAGAAGGGAGAAATTTGGTTAGGATCTAGAAAGGGAGGCCCAGGTAGGGGATAAAATCAGCTGGGCACCCATAAGAGGAAACCATTTGTAGCTTCTCCTGAGCTTGGGGCCAGCTATGCTGGCTCTAGCTAGGGCTGGTCCTTGGCAAAATTTTGAAGATAGCAAAGTTGGTACTTAGCCACTTACATCTCTCTTCAGTGCCCTTTCTCTTTTTTGGGGGGGGGGTGTATATGGTGGGGTCAATACTTTCCTTCAAATTCTTTTGAATTCTCCTACTTATTGAATTCCTAAAACCTATTCCTGGGCATTCCTTTACTCTCAGTCTGTGACTGAGAAGGGGCAGAATATAGTTGAAATCTCCCCACTCCCTTCCCAAGGACAGTCAGAACCTGCAGTTAAAGGAAAGGGATAAAGCTTTGATGGTGGAATTCTATCATCAGATAATGGTTGGGGATGATTTAACATTTATTAAGTACTTGCTTAATAATAGGCACTATACAAAGCTGAAAATTAAAATCCCTGCCCTCAGAGAGCTTATATTCTACTGAGAGTAGTGGGAGGATATGGCATATGCACAAATAAGTATAATACAAGCGAAGGATCCACAGAAAGTATTCTAGTAATCTTTGAGGAAGGAGAATGTATTTTTCACCTGAAGGGTGGGGTATCTGAATCAATAAGGTTTTTCTATAGCCCTGAAGTCACGCTAAGTAATCATTGCTAAGCCCTGCTCTCCATCTTGCCCCTCACCCTGGCTGTCAATTGTCACTTTGGGCAAGTCTCTTAATCTCTCTGGGCCTCAGTTTTTTTATCTGTAAAATGAAGGAGTTGGAGTAGATGGCTCCTAAGCTCTTTCCAGCTCTAACTCTATGATGATACCATCATTTATGTGGTCCTAGGTTCAACCCCAACTTTAAGATGTGAGGAGGGGAATGCATTAATGTAAAGAGTATTCTACTTGGAATCAGTAGGGCTTTGTGTTTGAACCCCGCCTCAGACAATCACTAGCAGAATAACCACATCCAGTGGGCTTTGGCTCTCCATGAATTGAATTGAGTGTCTCTTTTCATGAAAGGTATGAACATATCCTTCGGTGCCTTCTGAATAAATGAATTTCACTAATGGGAAATTAATTACTTGGCTCGTATGGTTGTGGTATGGCCATTGTGTTAGTCTATCAGAGAGAGACAGTTGCCTATTTTTATCCATTTTTATCTTTCAGCATAGCTATTATTAGATCAGGGTTGTATGAAGGGATCTTGCCCATTACCAGGAGTCATTAATGGCAACTTAGGGGCAGGAATCATGAGAAAAAACATGCTCTCAGCCATATAGTGAAATGCCCCAGGGAGGGCAACCTCTTGGCACAAGAAATAGGATGAGTTGGGGTGTTGTTGTTCAGTTGTTTCAGTTTCAGTCATGTCCAACTCTTTGTGATCCCATTTGTGGTACACATGCCACCAACCATGTAGTATTTCTATTTACCTGGAATATATTGAATGAGGTCATATTTCAATTTTGCTTGTGGGTACTTGTCCAAGGCAAAAGAAAAGCCCATATCTCCTTATGTCAGGGCGTGTCCTAAGGTTATTCCAAGATCCCTCCACTGAAAGAACACATAACATTTCAAGCATGCTTGCGTTGTTTTATGGAAGAAATCATTTTCAAAACATGAGCACCATCTTAACAGCTCAAGTGCTTGGAGCCAACACTTATGAAAAGGGATTTGGGGAAGAAATACTTGGGGGCACTCTGAAAGTATTTTCAGATGTTTGGTTATCAAGAGCCTAAAGAAACTATTTTGATTACACTGGGGTTAAGGATAGGGTTTAGATCTATGATTTCATTGTTATAGGGAATTCCCAGGGAAAGAAACTCTCTAAAGCAATGCAAATTCTCTGTTCCTCATATTCTTAGAGAATGGCACTGAGCACTGAAAGGTTGGAGGACTTGCCCAGGATCACATAGCCAGAATTTTCAAGGGCAGAACTCAAACCCAGGTGTTCCTGGTTTCAATGTCAGCTTTTGACCCACTATGCCACACTGCCTCTCTCATTGACTGCCCGCGGTACCATCTGAAATGTAACTGCTCTCCTCTGACTGCAAAGAGTAGGTAAAATTTAAGATTTTGAATGTTAAGGTGGCAAAATGATAATAATGTAATTACACAGAGTCTGCTGTCAAAGATGCTTTCAGCCATTCTTCAGAAGTAGAGAACATCCCTATACTTTCATTCAATTACAAAAAATCCATTGTTTTATTCACCTGCAAAACAGAAAATAGTTCACTGAACACATTAAAGAATACTAGCAGGATATTGACTTCTCCCACGACTATTTCCATCAGATCACCAACAAATAGAGGTAAGAATGAAATAACAACTTGCATTTACATAATGTGGGTGCTTGAAGGTTTGCCAAGGGTGCTCCTGGGCCATCTCCAGTTGTCTTGATGAATATCTGGTCACTGGACCCAGATGGCTCTGGAGGAGAAAGTGAGGCTGATGATCTTCCACAGCCCTCCCTCACTCAAATCCAAGTCAACTGCAAGTCACGCCATCATTTCCCTGATGTCATGGTCCTCTTAGAGAAGGAAGTACAAACACAACAACAAGGCAAGGGTTCTACTCTACACAGCCTTTGGCGGTGGTGGTGGTGGTGGGGGGGGGGGGGGGGGGGGGGGGGGGGGGGGGGGGGCGGAGTCCACTGATCACAGTGAACAGACTACAATAATGCTAAACTTTTTACTCTTCCTTAAGCACTTGTGACTCAATGTTCTCTGTCATCAGTGCCAGAGAAGCTTTCACACTTAGTGGTGTTAATAAACACTTAATAAATATTTGTCAAGTTGAATTGAATTCATTGGACAAGCCACTGATTCCTTCACCTTACATAGACACACCCTTCCCCATCATTAACCACCTTTCCCCAATCTCCAGGAGTGAGCTTCTTAACCATTCCAAAGTTTAGTCTGCCTTCTTGATATGGGTTCTCTGAAAAGATCGGGACCGTCACTTCTTCACAGGAGCCATTAGGAAAGGGTTTTCTGATGAAAAACAACCAAATAAACCTTAAGGAAGAAAAGAAAAGCTCTGCATAGAAAATGCTTAATGTCTTTGCCACAGCCTCTGGGGTGTTTTCTCACTAATTTCTCAATTGTCAGATTGAATCTTTCAGGTGCCTTTAATAGATTTATTCTGTAAGACAGCCCTGTTGCTGCCTTGTACCCCAGCTTCAGACCTCTGCACTCTCTTCTCTGTTAAGATTGTCCTCTATTCCTCCTTTTCCCCTCTCCTCCCTTCTTTCCTCTTGTCTGTTTTCCCTCTCTTCTCTCCATTCCCCTCTCCTCTTTCCTTTCCCCTATCTCCTCTTTTCTCTCCCTTCTTTTATATTCAATACATATTAAGTACCGACCTTGTAGAAGGTCCTGTGTTACATTGTGGGGTGGTGGGGGTGGAAGGGAATTTTAAAAATGAACAAAACAGGACCTGTCCTCAGCAAGCTCACAGTCTAGTAGGCATGATATTTGTTGTTTAGTCATTTCAGTTAATGTTTGACTAGTCATTTGTGACCCCATTTGGGATTTTCTTGGCAAAATACTGGAGTGGTTTTACATTTCCTTCTCCAGCTCATTTTACAGATGAGGACACTGAGGAATGTAAGGTTAAGTGACTTGCCCAGGGTCACACAACCAGTATTTACTGAGGCTGGATTTGAACTCAGGTCTTCCTGACTCCAGGTCTGACACTCTATCCACTGTACCACCTAGCTATGTTTTAAGACAAATAATTACAATACACATTAAAATATAATTAAGTACATGGTGAAAAGATAGCATACTGAGATCAGAGGGTGGGTGTGGGGGTTGGGGGTAGAAATCATAGAAGTTTTCATGGGGAAGGTTACATTTGAACTACATCTGAAGGGTGAGTAAGTTGTCAACAGGTGGACTTGACTCCCAACCAGGGCCTTTTCTAAACCAGCTCCTTTCCTCGCTCTCTCCTTTAGGACTAGCCAGAGCAGCATCACAATCTGCAGGATACAGGCTGGGTAAACGCCCAAGTTGCCAGATGCACAGAGATGGAGAGGTGATGGGACCATCACCATCACCGGTTCAGCTGCATACCTATTACGTGCCACACACAGAGCTAGGAAATGGAGGAGGTACAAGGTTAAAATAAGATTCAGTCCCCGCCCTTCCAGAGCTCACATAATCCAGTAGGGAAGAAAAGGCAAAACCACAGAATCTCATATAATCCTGTCTGGCATGTGCACAGATAAATAGAACATAACCTAGAACGTGATGGGTGAGTACATGGTCCCATGAGACCCGATAACGGAGAGAAGGAAGGCAACAAGCACCTATTAATTGCCTACTATCGGCCAGGCACGATGCCAAGTGTCTAACAAATATTATCTTATTTGATCCCATCTCAATCCCATCCAGATTTCTGTCAGTGTTGGCATTACGGGCTAAAGAAGTTCTCTGGGATCTCTCAGCTCTTTGTCTTTTTACTGACCATTCCGTATGCCTGTAGTGCACTTTCCCCTTAAGTGTCAGAACTGTTTTCCTTTACAGGCAGCCCAGGCCTTCCCTTTTGGTATGTATTTACACATACTTGTCTTCTTTATTAGAATGTAAGCTTGTTGGGATTAAGGATTGTTCCTTTTTTTTATACTTGCATCCTCAGCACCTAGCACATAGGACATTGTCATCTTCCCTGTTTAGAATGTGAGCTCTTTGAGAGCAAGGAAAGTGTTTCTGTGATGCTGGACAAAGGGGCTCTGAATTTCACTTGCCTCTGTTTCCCAGTTTTTGTTTTGTAAATGACAGACATCTATCTGCTCAGGCACGTAGCTGCTTTCTCGTAGACTTTGTCAAATGTAGCCTAGCAATTTCATCCAATTATTGCCTTTCCAATCTCCATAATGTTTTTTTTCTAGCAATCAGCTGAGAGTCAATTAAATTACTGCTGCTTGCTAAAGGCTTATTAAATATTGAAAGTGTTACCAAGAATCTTATTGAGCATACTTCTGAAAAACCTGAGAATGAATTCAAATGATTTTGATAGGCCAAACCTAACTCCTAGAACTTTATCGAATAGAAATCTTTATGGATGTAAGGAAATTAAAGATGGTGAGTGGGGAGCAGGCTGTTCATATTTCAGTGATGCATTTACCTTCTGGAGAGCCACCTGAAATGTCATCTCCTCCAGAAAGCCTTCTTTCTGTAGCTCCCTCTTCTTACTCTCTCCCAAGCTCCCCAAATTCTGAGTTTTCTTTATTCCATATTATTGGCCCAGTTACACATGCCCACTGTTCTGATCAGCCTTGAAGCTCTGGATCAGCTTGATGCTCTTTATTTACTCAAACTTATTCACTGCTTTTGTCTCACATTGTATCATTCTAGGCACAATTTTAACTCTTTATCTGAGCTCTGTTTTTCCTATACACTGTATTTCTTACCCAGCAGCTGGCTCTCGGGCTATACCGCACCTGATCACCAGCATCCGGAGAACATCTAGACCAGGGTGGGGAACCTGCGGCCTCAAGGCCACATGTGGCCCTGTAGGCTCTCAAGTGTTATCCTTTGACCAATTCCAACCTTCACAGAACAAATCCCCTTAACAATGGCCCTTGGAGCTTTTACCAATTACCGGCAGCTGCTAGCCCTTTTAACTTTCCATGCACTGTTGTCTGTCTTCCTGTTTAGCCATTTTTTGGGGCTGATACTTCATAAGGCTTTTAGGATTTAGGGCTGAAGGGGACCATAGCGATCACATAGTCCAGTGGTTCTCAAACTTTTTGGTTTCAGGACCCTTTTACATTCTCAAAAAAAAAGTATTGAGGATTCCCCAAAGAGCTCTTATTTGTGTGGATTATGTCCATCAATATTTATTGTATTAGAAATTAAAACATCTTAGCATTGTGATGAAAATAATTTTGACCTTCTAGAGCCCCAGAAAGGGTCTCAGGGTCCCCCCAAATGGTACTTGCACCACACTTTGAGAATTGCTTATCTTGGCCAACACCATGATTTTACGTTGAAGAAAACAAGGCCTGCAGAAGGGAAATGATCTACCCAACATTACACAGGCAGGGCTGGGATTGCCTTCAAACCAGGGCTCATTCCATTCCATCATATTGCCTCATTGGGCTTTGCAGAGCTCTTTGTTTGAACTTCTCTCTTCTGCTCTCACTCAGATACTTCCATGGGTCAATGATCATTTTGTATAATTGGAGATAATCATGAGGATAATCCTTTCACGGGTACAGATCACAGCCCCTCCTTGCTTTCCTCTTCTGTGAGATTTCTATCTATGTTCTTCTCTCAACCTTCCATTGTAAAATGATCTGGAGAAGAAAAAGACAGACTGCTCCAAGAAAACTCCAAGTAGGGTCACAGAGAGTCAGATGTGACTGAAATGACCGCACAACAACAAAACATCAATCTTCCATAGAAGAGTCACTTAATGTGCTGGAGATTTTCCTGATTTTTTAAACAGCTCAGGGTTGCCCATGTAGCACGTGGGCCATCTATCTCTTGTCTGTCATTTCTAATGCATCAACAGCCAATGTTCTTTTTTGATCATACATGTCCCCGTTGATGTCATTTCTACTTCCCACTACTTCTCACAAGCAAATCTCATTCTATTTAGTATTATAGTTATTTGCATATTTCTCTACTGGCCTTTGAACTCCCTGGGAGGCCTTTCTGGTTTTAACTTTATCTCTCTTCCAGTAAATAGCACAGTGCTCTGCCCATGGTAGGTGCTGAACAAAGGTTTGACAAATTAAATCAACCAACAAGCATATATTAAACATGTATATGTTTCAGCTCAATGCTGTGGCATTGGAGTACAGACACGATCTTCTAATGTACCTTTAGTTCTTAGATCTAAAATGTAAAGTTTCCCCCTAGCAATTATCCAGTGAGTTGGTGGTGAGTCCCAATGAGTCTCAATGGCAGATCTGATGCAATGCTACATCCATTAAGCCTTCCCAGATCTCTTTAGCCAGAAGCGATCTCCCTATGATTTGATTTCATGGCTCTTTGCATTTCTCTTATGTATTTACTATATTATAATTTGTATTATATTTATTTCCTCTATGAGACTGACTGTAGGCTCCTTGAAGATAAGACCCATGTGTCCTTGATCTTTATATTTCTCCCAGAGCTGAGCACTGGACCTTGCATATAGTTGATGCTTCATGCATACTTGCTGAGGGAAGCTAGGTGCCACAGGGTTTGAAGTACTAGGGACTGGAGTCAGGAAGACTCATCTTTCTGAATTCAAATTTGGCCCCAAATGCTTACTAGCTGTGTGATTCTGGGCAAATCACTTAACCCTGTTTGCCTCTTTTGTAAAATGAGCTGGAGAAGGAAATGACAAACTACTTCAGTATCTGCCAAGAACACCCCAAATGGGGCCATGAAGAGTTGGCCGCTACTGAAAAAATGGCTGAACAGCAACAATATTTGCCAAGTTATTGGCATTCATTGCAACACATGCACACTTCGGTGTACGCATTTGGAGGTAGAACACAGGCAAGGATAAACTTTGCATTTTTGTATCTTAATGAAAGAGAGGCAGAGCGGTCATAGGAAATAGAAGCTGGACATGAGGACATGAGGACAAGTTCCTGCCTCTGATGCTAACTAGCTGTGGGATATTGGGTAAATCATTTAACCTCTTTGAGACTCACGCAACCAGCAACGACATCTACCGCATGATAGATAGGTTGTGATCTGTTGATGAAGGAAATTTCCATACTGAGGAAATCATAGATTCTTGATATATTGATGTATCTTAATAAACTAAATTGGTTCAATCATGTGTAAATACCAAGTAGATGAAAAACATATTTTCCTGATTATAATAGGCAGTTTGTCGAATTAGGCCTCAAGCTCCAGAATGATGAGCATTCATGGTAACTAGTCCAGGCCGACGGGTCCACCACCCTCCTATTGCTGTGACTGCTCTCCAGCCATTGTCATGCCATACTAGTCTTCACTGAATTTTTTGTTGTTTTGGCATTTTGGTCATGTCTGTCTCTTCACGATACCATTTGGGGTTTTCTTGGCCAAGATGCTGGAGTGGTTGGCTATTTCTTTCTCCAGCTCATTTTACAGATAAAGAAACAGAAGCAAAAAGGGTTAAGTGATTTGCCCAGGGTCATATGACTAGTAAGTGTCTGAGGCCAGATTTAAACTCAGGAAAGTGAGTCTTCCTGACACCAGGCCCAGGGCTCTAACCACTGTGCCACCTAGTTAAAGTCACCTAAAACTCTTAAGCATCTTACTGGAATAAAAAGGTATTTAAGATAAGGCAACAGGCAGATTTTCTTCCTGAAGGCTCCTAATCTCCATATAATTTGAATAAAGAACTATCTTTATTCTGGCATGGCATGACTAAGGGGAAACCTGTTTCTAGAAAGACATGGGTTTGAATCACCTCCTAGTTCTGCAACCTTGTCAAGTCATAGTATTATTGTTTTAGATCCAGAAAGGACCTCAGAGGCTATGTAGTTCAACACCTTCATTTTATAGATGAGAAAACTGAGGCCCATGGAGGCTAAGTGAAGTCACATAGTCAGTCAACATGAAGCTTAAGGTCACATAGTCAGTCAACAACAGGCATGGGATTTGAACCCAAGTCCTCTGAAGTCAGAGCAATTGACTTAATCTCTTCTGTGCTTCTGCTTTCTTATTTTTAAATGAGGAATACTAAGACTTGTTTGCCTACCTCTCAGGATGGATGCATTCCATTAAAGGGAATATTCTTCATAATCCTTGACAAGCTATAGAAATAAGAGTTATAATCATCCTAATGTTTAGTCACTCATTAAGCATTTATTAAACATTTAAAGTATTCCAGGTACTGTGCTGAATTCTGGAAATAGGACAAAAGGCAAAAGAGAGTCCTGACCTCCAGGAGCTTACAGTCTAATGGGAGAATCCACATGAAAATGATGATGAACAAGCAAGCTATATGCAGGATAAATCTGAAGCAATTAACAGTAATTAACAGGGGGATTGGGAAGGGCTATTTTTATTATTATTCCTGGATGGTGGGGACACCCCCACTCAACCCCTTGGTCATGTGATTTTCTACTCTCTGTGTGGTGTCGGCCCAAGTGATTGGGTTATTTTCCAGTTACAGTGGCATACTACTTACCACTCCTGATTTACCAGGAAAATCATGGAATCCAGTACTGGAGAGATAATCCCCAGCTGATGTGACTGAAGATTGAGAGGCCCTTGTAGTTCTCTCCGAGCAGTGCTGGAATCTGCTTTAATCAAATCAAGTAACCATGGAACTAATAATTGTAATGACGATCACCCAAAAAGAATGCGTGGAAACAAAGAGTTGGCATTGAAGCTGGGGGTGCTAACACCACAAACTTTCATTTCATTACTGGCCTCATTAGCTTTATTTCTATCCCCTTCCAAAGGAGCACATTTTAATCAGCTCTCAGTTTATTAGGTCAAGGCCTGCCAGGGATGTTTTTCACAGAGAAGGCCAATAGATCACTCTCATCTCCATCTAGGAGCCAATACACAGAAAACCTGGAAGGGGAGGAGGGCAGCAACAACAACAAAAAGATGGAAACAATTGTCCTTAATAAGTTATAGATTGGTAGATTCTCTGAGTTGGAAGGGACTTGAGAGGACAGCTACTCTCATCTCCTTCACAGCATAGGAAATCCATCCTCATTACAGGATACAGTCTCTGCTTGAATACTTACAGAGACTAGGAATTCATTTGTTAGGAACCTGCCTGCTTAGTCGTGCATGACAATAACATTATTAAAACAAACAAAAAACCAAACGAAGGAACAAAAACCAATGCCAAGTTACCTTATGGTTGTTTTAAAGTGGGGGGTGGGGGGGAGATGGGTTGTAGACAAACCCTCCAACCTGACAGTTCAGCTAATCTCAGAACAACAATGGGTTTCAGTGATTTGTGTTGCCTGAATTGGATTAATAGGATAGGACTCCTTTGATGTGAGGGGCTCCTAATGTGGAACCAGGGTGACAGCTGGACTCTATGTAGCTTTGTGGGGGCCCTTTGGGGTGTGTCTTTTGGGAGTGGGCTGAGCTTGCATGGAGGTGTTGCTGGTGAATTTGGTTCCAATCCCACAGTGGGACAAGATATAGGTTGTAGCTAATAAGGAGATGTGTGCACATGACATACACACCACTAGGTAAGGCCAGGGTTTCTAAACCCATGCCTACCCCTCTTTAGGAAGGAAGTCTTTCCCACTCAGGGCCATACCTTGAAGGCCAAAAAGCCAGGGGAGCGGGTGACCCCTCTCCCCTCTTTGCTTCCCCAGGGCCCAGCAAAGGTGGTGGAAGCAAGTAGGGCAGACTGCCTTAGCTGTTTCCAGGTTCCAAGCCCAAAGCCCCGAGGTAGCCAGGGTATCTAGGGTCTTCCTCTCTCTGCGACACTATGAGTGCTGAGTTCCTGGTTTAGAGTGAAGGCCATGACCAAGTCTAACATCTTGGGTTGTTGGTAATGTCTCTGTGGGCAGAGCTCTGAGGAATTGCAGGGAAAGGTCAGTTTCCTCCTCAGGGTCTTTGGGTCTCCTAGAAGCTACTCTGGGGGCATTTCCTTGTCCAAGGGGCAGAATGACCCAGTATAGGAGTCCTACTTAGTGGGTAGGATGTTTTCCAAATTGATTGGGAGAGGAGGTTGGGGTCCTAATTCATTATTTGGCATCTAAGATGCGGTCCTGGGGTCCCCATAAGCAGTTGAGCAGGGTTCCTAGGGACTCAGGTGGGGGGTTGCCAAGGGCAACTGGGGATGGGAGGGCAGTGTGACTCTTCAGTGGGCAAGGCTGCGGCTCAGTCTTTGGTCCCATGTTGGGTGGAGTCCTGGAGTCCATTCAACTTCTACGGACAGCGGGTGAGGGAGGTGTGAGCAACCTGCATGTCTCAAAGCAGCCTTCAGGAGATACCTCTTGAGCCTATTAAGCTTGGCTCCCAGGCTCTACATAGGAATGCCTGTAAGGCATTAAGTCAGAGGGAGGGTAGATATCCTAACCGTTGCTATGATATTCTCAGGAGTCCTATGGCATTGCTCCCTCCCTCCTTCTCCACTTCCCTCCAAATGTGTGTGCAAGCAGGTGGGGATGTGCAAGTGACAGTAGGTAATCCTGTTAAAGGTTTCCATGATCCTGAATCCTGTCTGGGGGACTCTAGGGGGTGCCCTGGGGCTGACTTGGACTGACTGAGGAGAGCTGCACATCCAGAGAAAAAATTATGGAGTCTGAATGCAGATTGAGGCAAACTTTTTGTTTTCTCTCTTTTTTTCTTTTTTCCTTCTTTTTTGGTTTTGTTTTTCCTTTCTCATGATACATTCCATTGGTTATAATTCTTCTTTACAACTGGATTATTATGTAAATAAGTTCAGTGTGAAGGTATATGTGGAACCTACATTGGATTACATGCCATCTTGGGTGGGGAGGGAAGAGGAGAGGGAGGGAGAGAAAATTTGGAAACCAAGAACTTGTAGAACTGAGTGTTATAAACTTAAAATAAAAAAAATGAATTAAAAAATTTTCACTAAGAGTATTTACACCTTGGGAAATATGCAAATGCTACAAATTGGGGCTTGATTTATTATTTAATTGATTGTCTAAACTTAATAAAGTGGTAAGAGAAAATACTGCTAATGCAGATTAAATCTAAAAGTCTGTTGTGGGTACATTTTTCTTTACTCTCTTTCCTTCCCCCCGCCCCATGTCAGTAGCTAAACAAAATTAGACAACAAAAGGGGCTTAGCTATAGTGACCAAAAGACCAGTCAAAGGAGGGAAAGGACACTTACTTGGCCTGGATGGAATTATGATAATGGAGAGAAAATGGAACTGTTCAATTCTTATTCTCTTATTTTGCCTCTGGGCTGGAAGGAAGTAGCAAAAGGCATTAACAGGGAGTTGATTGAGGAAAGATAAGGAGATTGTAAGAGAGCATCTATTTACCCTTGATGAATTCATATCCCTGAGTCCATGTCAGCTACTTCTTAGGCTCCTGAAAGAATTAGCAAATGTGATTGCTAAGTCCTTGCTAGTGATCTTGTTGACAGATTGTAAAGACTGGGAAGGGGTAGCTAGGTGGCACAGTACAAAGAACACCCAACGTGGAGTCAGGACAACTGGAGTTCAAATCCGGTCTCAGACACTTACTAGCTGGGTGACCCTGGGAATGTCCCTCAACCCTGTTTGCCTCAGTAAAATGAGCTGGAGAAAGAAATGGCAAACCACTCCAGTATCTTTGCCAAGAAAACCCTGCATGGGGTCACAGTCAGACATGATTCAACAACAATAGCAGAAGAATGGGAAAGTCACTTCAGGATTGGATAAGGGCATATGTAGTTTAGGTTTGAAAAAGAGTAGAGAATGTTGTCAGAAAACTATGAACTTGATTTCCATTCCTGACAAAATTCAATGATGAACTATTTTTTGATTTTGTATTATTTTATTGAAAGTTCTCAGTAACTGTTTATTTCTTTTCCACACACTACTCTGCAGATTTTTTTTGGATCTTTTTCCTATTTCCAAAAAGATGGACATTATCCCAAGCTACTCAAAAACTGGTACATGCCTCAATATGCGTTTCTTCTTCTGTAATGGCTTATATTTCTTTTTTATAGACAATTCTAATGGTCTGGAAAGCTGGGTTGCCAACTTCAGTTTTTTTAAAAAATATTTTATTTTTTCCCAACTACATGTTAAAACAATTTTAATGTTCTTTTTTCAAATTTTGACTTCTAAATTCTCTCCCTCCCTTCGGCCTCCCCACTGAGAAGGCAAACAATTTGATATAGGTTATACTTGTGTAGTCATGCAAAACATATTTCCATGTAAGTCATGCTGTGAAAGAAAACACAGACAAAAAAACCTCAGAAAAATAAAGTAAAGAAAAATATTTTTATCTGCATTCAGGTTCTTCCAGTTCTTCTCTGGAGATGGACAGCACTTTTCATCGTAAGTCCTTCAGAATTGTCTTGGATCATTGTATTGCTGAGAAAGCTAAGTTATTCACAGTAGATCATCATACGATATTACTATTGTTATATACAATGTTCTCCTGGTTCTGCTCATTTCACTTTGCATCAGTTCATGTAAGACTTTCCAGGTTTTTCTGAGAGCATGTTGCTCATCATTTCTTATAGCACAATAGAATTTCATCATAATCATATACAACAACTTATTCAGCCACTCTCCAGTTGATGGGCATTCCTTCAATTTTCAATTCTTTGCCACCACTAAAAGAGTGGCTATAAACATTTTTGTACATATAGGTCTTTTTATTGGTTTTTGATCTCTTTGAGATACGCACATATTAGTGGTATTGCTTGGTCAAAGGGTATGCATGGTTTTATAACCCTTTGGACTTAATTCCAAATTGCTTTCCATCATGGTTGAATCAATATACAACTTCCCCGAAAGTGCATTAGTGTTTTAATTTTCCCACATCCCCTCCAACATTCGTAATTTTCATTTTCTGTTATACTAGCCAGTTTGATAGGTTTGTGGTGTATCTCAGAGCTGTTCTAATTTGCATTTCTCTAAGCAGTAGTGATTTAGAGCATTTTATCATATGACTATAGACAGTTTCTATTACTTTGTCTGAAAACTGCCTGTCATATCATTTAACCATCCATCAATTGGGGAATGGCTGTTATTTCTGTGAATTTGACTCAGATATTTGAGAAATGAGGTCTTTATCAGAGAAACTTGCTGTATATTTTTTTTCACAGTAATTACTACCAACTTCATCCTATTTCCTCCCATTTATCCTTATCTCTTTTTCCTTCCACCCTGTCCATTCTTAAAAGGGTTTTGCTTCTGACATTTACCTCTCCCAATCTGCCCTCTTTTCTATCGGTGCCCCCTCCCCCTTCTCTCAGTCCCTTCCCTTCCTACTTTCCTGTATGGTAAAATAGATTTCTATACCCAACTGAGTATGTATGTTATTCCCTCTTTGAGCCAATTCTGGTGAGAGTAAAGTTCACATGCTACCCCCCATACCTTTCCCCCATCTTCTCTTTCACTGTGAAAATCTCTTTCAGGCCTCTTTTATATCAGATAATTTACCCTATTCTACCTCACCTTTTCCCCTTCTCCCAGTACATTCTTCTTTCTTACCACAATTTAATTTTTTTAAATAATCATCCCATTATATTCAACTCACAACTCTGCTTTCTGTCTATGTATACTCCTTCTAACTGCCCTAATAATAAGAAAATTTTTAGGAGTTACAAGTATCATTTTCCCATGTAAGAATGTGAACAGTTTAACCTTCCTGAATTCCTTATGATTTCCCTTTCTTGTTTACCTTTTTATGTTTCTTTTGAGTCTTGTATTTGAAAGTCAATTTTTCTATTCAGTTCTGGTCTTTTGATCATGAATGTGTGAAAGTCCTCTATTTCACTTAATATCCATTTCTTTTTCTCTGAAGAATTATACTGTGTCTTGCTGGGTAGGTGATTCTTGGTTGTAATCTTAGCTCTTTTGCCCTCTGGAGTATCATATTCCAAGTTCTCAGATCCTTTAATGTAGAAACTGCTAAATCTTGTGTTATCCTTACTGGCTCCATGATATTTGAATTGTTTCTTTTTGTCTGCTTGCAATATTATCTCCTTGACCTGCGATTTCTGGAATTTAGTTATAATATTCCTGGGAGTTTTGATTTTGGGATTTTTTCAGAAGGAGAACAGTGGATTATTTCAATTTTTATTTTACCCTCTGGTTCTAGGTTATCAAGGCAGTTTTCCTTGATAATTTCTTCAAAGATGATGTCTAGGCTCTTTTTTTGGTCATGGCTTTCAGGTAGTTCAATAATTCTTAAGTTATCCCTCCTGGAACATTTTCCAGGTCAATTGTTTTTCCAATGAGATATTTCACATTTCTTTGTCCCTATTTTTTCATTCTTTTGATTTTATTTTACTGTTTCTTGATGTCTCATAAAGGCGTTAGCTTTCACTTGCCCAATTCTAATTTTTAAGGAATTATTTTCTCCAGTGAACTTTTTTACCTCTTTTTCCATTTGACCAATTCTGCTTTTAAAGCATTCTTCTTTTCATTGCATTTTTGTGCCCCTTTTACCATTTTGCCCAGTCTGTTTCTTAAGGTGTTGTTTTCTTCAGTATTTTTTGTGCCTCCTTTAGCAAGCTATTGACTATTTTTTCATGATTTTCTTGCATCTCTCATTTCTCTTCCCAATTTTTCCTCTACATCTCTTACTTGATTTTTAAAATCCTTTTTGAGCTCTTTCTTGTCCTGGGACCAATCTATATTTTTCTATCAGGTTTTGGATGTAGGAGTTTTGACTTTGTTGTCTTCTTCTGAGTTTATGTTTTGATTTTCTCTGTCACCATAATAACTTTCTATAGTCAGGATCCTTTTCTGCTGTTTACTCATTTTCTAACCTATTTCTTGACTTTTAGCTCTATGCTAAAGTGCAGTTCTGTTGACAGAGTGGAGGGAGCACCGTCTCAAGCTTCAGTTTTCTCTCTGTGTGTGTGTGTGTGTGTGTGTGTGTGTGTGTGTGTGTGCACAGCTATTTACAGAAGTCATTCCAGGGATCTGTAAGTTTTTAGTTCTTCCAAGATGGTATGATCTAAGGAGAGGTGTGTTTATTCCTCTCCTGGCCTGTGGTCTGGTCTGTGAATGATCACAAGCACTCTTTTCTACCCTGGAACTGTGACCAGGGTCCCAGCTCCCCTGAGGCCACAAATCTGGTGTGTTACTGCTCCTCCTTGCCCTGAGACTGAGACCTAGGACAGCAACCCTATCCAAGTATCAGCAATGCAACAGAGTCCTGCCCCCCCCCCCATACCAGCAAAGGGACCTCTATAATCTCTTATTTTTTAAAAATTTATTTACTTTTAGTTTTCAACATTCATTTCCACAAGATTTTGAGTTACAAATTTTCTCCACATCTCTCCCCTCCCCCTACCCCAAGATGGCATGTCTTCTGATTGCCCCTTTCCCCAGTCTGTCCTCCTTTCTATCACTCCACTCCCCCCTCCTTTATCCCCTTCTCCCTTACTATCTTGTAGGGCAAGATAAATTCTATAACCCATTGCCTGTATATCTTATTTCCCAGTTGCATGTAAAAACAACTTTTAACATTAGTTTTTAGAACTTTAAGTTCCAAATTCTCTCCCCTCTTCCCTCCTCACCCACCCTCCTTGAGAAGACAAGCAATTCAATATAGGTTATACATGTGTCATTATGAAAAACACGTCCATAATAGTCATGTTGTGAAAGACTAACTATATTTCCCTCCATCCTATCCTATTCCCCATTTATTCAATTTTCTCTTTTTACCCTGTCCCTTTTCAAAAATGTTTTCTTCTGACTACCTCCTCCTCCCATCTGTCCTCCCTTCTATCATACCCCTTTTATCTCCTTCCCCTCTACTTTCCTGTAGAGTGAGATACCCAATTGAGTGTGTATGTTATTCCTCCCTTAAGCCAAATCCAGTGAGAGTAAGGTCCACTCATTCCTTTTCACCTCCCCCCTCTTCCGTTCCATTATATCAGCTTTTTCTTGCCTCTTTTATGTGTGATAATTTACCACATTCTATCTCTCCCTCTCTCCTTCTCCCAATATATTTCTCTTTAACCCCTTAATTTTATTTTTTGGATATTATCACTTCATATTCAACTCACCCTGTGCCCTCTTGCCCTCTCTCCCTATATACATACATACATACATACATACATACATATATATATATATATATACATATATATATATATGTATATATATATATGCATATTCCCTTCGACTACCCTAATACTGAGAAAGTTCTCATGACTTACAAATATCATCTTTCCATGTAGGACTGTAAACAGTTAAACTTTAATAAGTCCCTTATGATTTCTCTTTCTTGTTTATCTTTTCAAGCTTCTCTTGATTCTTGTATTTAAAAGTCAAATTTTCTATTCAGCTCTGGTCTTTTCATCAAGAATGCTTGAAAGTCCTCTATTTCATTGAAAATCCATATTTTGCCCTGAAGTATTATAGTCAGTTTTGCTGGGTAGGTGATTCTGGGTTTTAATCCTAGCTCCTTCGACCTCTGGAATATCATATTCCAAACCCTTCGATCCCTCAATGTAGAAGCTGCTAGATCTTGTTTATCCTTGTGTATTTCCACAATAGTTGAATTGTTTCTTTATGGCTGCTTGTAATTTTTTCTCCTTGAGCTGGCAACTCTGGAATTTGGCTACAATGTTCCTAAGAGTTTCCTTTTGGGATCTATTTCAAGAGGCAATCGGCCAAGTCTTTGAATTTCCATTTTACCCTCTGGTTCTAGGATATCAGGGAAGTTTTCCTTGATAGTTTCTTGAAAGATGATGTCTAGGCTCTTTTTTTTGATCATGGCTTTCAGGTAGTCCAGTAATTTTTCTTCAATATTTTTTCAGTATTTTTTTGGGTCTCCTTTAGCAAGTCATTGACTTGTTTTTCATGGTTTTCTTGCATCACTCTCATTTCTTGTCCCAATTTTTCCTCTACTTCTCTAACTTGCTTTTCCAAATCCTTTTTGAGCTCTTCCATGGCTTGAGACCAGTTCAAGTTTTTCTTGGAGGCTTTTGATGTAGGCTCATTGACTTTGTTGACTTCTTCTTGCTGTATATTTTGGTCTTCTTTGTCACCAAAGAAAGAGTCCAAAGTCTGAGACTGAACCTGGGTGCGTTTTTGCTGCCCGTCCATGTTCCCAGCCAACTACCTGACCCTTGAATTTTTCAGCAGGTTATGACTGCTTGTAGGGCAAAGAGTACTTTGTTCCAAGCTTGAGGGAATGCAACGTTGATTTCAGAGCTATTTCTATACAGCTAGCTCTGCCACACCAGCACTCCTCCTTCCCCAAGAACTGCCAACTCAGATCTGACTCAAATCTTAAGTAGGCTCTGCACTCCTGCTCTGATCTGCCACTTAATTCCTCCCACCAAGTGGGCCTGGGGCCGGAAGTAACTGCAGCTGTAGTTCTGTAGCTGCACCACCCCTGCTGCCCCTGGGGCAGTGGCCGAACCGCAGACTCTGTCCCCCGCAGCTTTTCCCACTAACCTTCTCTGTTGTCTTTGGTTTTTGTGGGTTGAGAAATCTTTTAACTGCCACAGCTCACGGATTCAGGGCGCTAGGGCCTGTTCCGCTTGACTCCTGGTCTGGTTGGTCCTGCTGCCTCCCATGCTGAGCTCCACTCCGTGCGCGATAGACCTCATCCAGTGACCATCCAGGCTGTCCTGGGTTGGATCCCTGCTTCCCTCTGCTATTTTGTGGGTTCCGCAGTTCTAGAATTTGTTCAGAGCCATTTTTTATATGTTTTTGGAGGGACCTGAAGGGGAGCTCACCCAAGTCCCTGCTTTCCAGCTGCCATCTCTAGTCCAGTAATTTTTAAATTATCTCTCCTGGAACTCTTTTCCAGATCAGTTGTTTTTCCAATGAGATATTTCACATTGTCTTCTATTTTTTCATTCTTTTGGTTCTGTTTTATAATTTCTTGCTTTCTCATAAAGTCATTACCCTCCATTTGCTCCATTTTAATTTTTAAGGAATTATTTTCTTCAGCGAGCTTTTGGACCACCTTTTCCATTTGGCCAATTCTTTCTTTAAGGCATTCTTCTCATTGGCTTTTTGGAGCTCTTTTGCCATATGGGTTAGTCTATTTTTAAGGTGTTATTTTCTTCTGTAGTTTTTGGGTCTCCTTTAGCAAGCTGTTGACTTTTCATGATTTTCTTGTATCACTCTCATTTCTCTTTCCAATTTTTCCTCTACTTCTCTTACTTGCTTTTCCAAATCCTTTTCCAGCTCTTCCATGGCCTGAGACAAATTCATAGTTTTCTTGGAGGCTTTTGATGTAGGATTTTTGACTTTGTTCCCTTCTGGCTGTATGTTTTGGTCTTCTTTGTCACCAAAGTAAGATTCTGTAGTCTGAGTTTTTTTTTTACGCTGTCTGTTCATTTTACCCAGCCAATTACTTGGCTTTTGAGCTCTTTGTCAAGGTATGACTCTGCTTCCAGAGTGGAGAGTGCTCTGTCCCAGGCTTCTGGGATTGTGCACAGATGTTTTCTGAGGTACTTGTAGGTACGTTTAAATTTTCATTTCTTCTGAGATGGTATGATCCAAGGAGAGGTGTTTACTCCTCTACTGGCCTTCAGTCTTGTCTGCCTTGGAACTGCTAGGAGGACTCCTTCTCCAGAGCCACCACAAGCTCTGCCACACCAGTGCTCCTCCTCACCCCAGGACCACCAACTAGGACTCCAACCCAGATCCAGGCATGGTAAAACAGGAGAATCCTATCTCAGTGCCAGCAAAGAGATCCCTGTATTATTGCTCTAATCAGCCCCTTGATCTCCCCACTGTCTGTGGGCCTCGAGCTCTGGAAGCAGCCACCTCCATTGCTCTGGGGCTGGGACAGAAACACACCCTTCTCTCATCCTGGTCCAACAGAGATTTCCCATTAACGTGCTAAATTGTCTTTGGTGTTTGTGGGTTAACAAATCTGGAAACCACAACAGCTCAGCAGTTCAGTGCCCTAAGTCTTGCTCTGGCTAGTCTGCTCCAGCCTGGTCTGTTTTGGCGTGGCCCACACTGGGCTCTGCTCTGCTCCCTGTATGGTGTGATAGACCCTTCCCAGTGACCATCTAGGCCAACTTGGCCTGGAGACTTGTTTCACTCTGACATTTCAAGGGTTCTGTAGCTCTAGAATTTATTTAGAGCCATTTTTACAGGTGTTTGAAGAGATTTGGGGGAGAGCTCAAGCAAGCCATCATCTTGGCTCTGCCCCCTGTAATCTCTTTCTAACCAGTTGCCTTCCCTCCTTACCATCTGTGGGCTGAGAGCTCCAGAAACTTTCACTGCAGCCACTGGCTCAATCACCTGCAAGGTTTGCTCCTGGTTTGCTGGATCTTGGTCTGTACTGGCACAGCCTATGCTGGACTGTGCTCCACTTTCACCTTGGTACAAAAGACCTTTCCTGACAACCTTCTAAGTTGTCTTGGGCTGGAAAATTTTTTCACTCAACCCTTTTGTGGGTTCTGCCATTCCAGAATTTGTTTTAAGGAAATATTAAAGGTATTTGGGGGAGAGCTCAGGTGAGTCCCTGTCTTTTCTCTGCTATTTTGGCTCTGCCTCACCAACTTCAGTGCCGTAGGAGAATGCTTTGCCTTCTTGGGTGAAGACCATTTCCTTGGATGAAGAGAGTTTCCAGTCTTAAGTAATATAATTTTGACCTACAGACTTACCATTAGTTGAGGATATCATATATTAATTAAGTTAATAAACTACCAATTTTCAATTTTCATAGGAAAAAAATCAACTAATTTCATGATAATGGTGGATATTAGGCAGTCACAAAGCAGCTGTCCAGAAGACATTGTCATGAGCTTCCATTGCTGAGGAAGGATTCTCTTCTATTTACTGGAACAAAATGAATTTCAAGTTGACAGGGTTCTTAGGGATTGCAGTGGTCCAAACTGTACATCACATAGATGAGGCCCAAAGAGGTAATTTCTCTGTGGCTGTATAGTAATAGGTAGCCAAGCTGGAATTTGAACCCAGGTTCTCTTGATTCCCAATTCTGTGCCCTTTTTAAAAAAACACACTACATATTAAGGAATATTAGAAAAGAAGCAAATAAATTCAAGTGATGCAGAAACTGCTTCCAAAGAAAAGATGTCAAATTAGAAATGTTCAGAAAATTTGACATTGGTGAACCATTTAGCCAAATCTATCAATCAATAAGTATGAATTAACTGAACTTGGGGCTTGTTCTCTTTGTGGAGGGTATGACATGTGAGGCAGGAAGAGGAAATACATGTGAGAAGTCTTGTGATTCTCTTATTAGATGGTTATTTCACTTTCAACATTTTGAATTTGTGAATTTTTAAAAATCATTGTTAACATTTTGCATATCCTTAATGTTTTAGTAGAGATTGTAATGTTTTGCTGCATTCTTAAGTGTGATTTATATTTTCCAAAGGTTCCCGCTCCCAGCCCCCAGTGGAACTTGTCTTAGATGTTGATAGCAGAAGTTGATGACAAATGGAATTCATTAAACAGAAATTCTTTTTGCCCCTGACTTTCTGCCCCAGATTTTAATTTATGTAGAAGCAGTTATTCGAAATGTAACCATGATAAATGATGGCTTTATATGTATATGTGTTTCCGTGCAAGTGTATCAAAACCAAAAGATATTGTAAATTTTTCTGTAAGGTAGGCTAAGGAAGTGGTTGGGGGTAAGTGAGAATTGAAAGAACATGTGACCCACTAAGTGCTTTGACTCAATGAGGCACTGTCATATAATAGGACCATTGGATTGGGAGTTACAAGTTCTTCCTTAACTTACTATATAACCTTGGAGGTCTCACCTTCTTTCTGGGCCTTGGATTCGTCACCTGTAAAATAAGAGAACTGGTCTAGGTTAGCTATGAAATCTCCATAGCACCACCATGTTATGTTCTTGCTTTGGTTAAGGTCCCTTGTTCCAGTCCTTGTACCACCATTAAGTAGCTTGGGTCATGTCAGCCTCTCTTAGCCTTAGGCCATTCCTATGTTCAGTAAAGGTGGTGAGATCATAGGATCCCAAGAGATCCTTCCCATCTTTCATTCTTTAAAGCTTTTGGCTTGATTCTATGCAAAGAAAAATTTCCTAATATTTAGAGCCACTGAACAGGGAGAAAGGTAGTTGCTGGAGGCAGGAGATTCCTTCCCAATTATCAGGGTTGCTGTAAAGGAGTCCTTTTTGTTCAGGGATTGGCTGGACTAGATGGCCTTTGTGGTGCTTTCAACTCTGAGATTAAATGAACTCTGTGACTAGCTAATATGTTAAGATGACATTTTCTCTCCTAAATGTAATTAAGGAAGGTTGTTTTTTTTGTTTTGTTTTGTACAATTCTGTCTTTAGTAAAATACATTAAAATACTTCAAACAGGAGCAGTTAATTAAATAAGAGGAACTGGCTAAAAATCAAATATTTATTAAGTGCTGTCTATGCGGTAAGTAGGGCAGCTAGGTAGTGCAGTGGGTTTGGAATCAGAAAGATGTCTTCCTGAGTTCAAATCTAACCTCAGACACTTACCAGCTGCGTGACACTGGGCAAGTCACTTAACCTTGTTTGTTTTAGTTCCTTATCTCTAAAATGAGCTAGAGAAGAGACTGGCAAACCACTCCAGTATCTCTGCCAAGAAAACCTCAAATGGCATCAGAAAGTATGACTGAGAAATGACTCAACCCCATCACCACCAACATGTACTGTGAATGACATGCTGTATGAGATACAATCCCTGTCCTCAAAGGACATTCAGTCTAGTTGTGGAGGTGTCGCAAAAATGTTGCTAGCAGCTGCTGTGGGGGTGAAAGACCAACACAACCCCAACAACAAGAATGCTGCCAGCACAGGTTCTTTTGATCTGCTTTACTAAGGAAAGCAACTTTAAGGGTTTAACAATCTTATTTCAATCCAACATACAAATATCATTCACTTAGTTCAGGGGAAAAAGCCAGCACCCTGAACTTTAGAGCAAATACAAACAAATTACAAACATCAACAGACAGGCCATGTCTGATTCAAAACTCAATACATAGATACCAGGGTTTAACAAAGTCCAAACATCCAGGTTTACAAGTTGGGGGGCTCTTAACAGCTGCCCAGAGTCTCTTCTAGTCACACACCACTTTTCCAGTGAGTAAGAGCCCCTGAAAATAGCTCTCTTCTCCCTTCTTATACACTCTTTAGCTGTCATCAAATGTCATCTGAGTGACCAGAACTTAGGCTCCTACTATTGGCTCTGGTCTTAGCAACACCCCTTAGAACCCTGAGGGCTTCATGCCCACATAGGCTTAGCACCTGGTAGAGAGGGATTTGCGCCTGGGGTTTTGGACCTAGTAAGGCTCAATCAAAGACCCTTAATTAACTTATCATTCTAAAACAGTAAAAAGTCCCAACTTAATTCATATTACAGGAGGTGAGGAGTATAGTCAGTCAATAAGCATTTATTAAGTACTTACTATATGCCAGCCACTGTGCTAAGTGCTGGGGATACAAACAAATGGGAAAAACCCCCACAGTCTCTGTCCTCCAGGAGGACGTTCTAATGGGGAAAACAATATGCAGAAACAACTCTGTACATTTAATAAGGGCACAGGGCAGATTTAAGATAAACTTAGAGGGAGGGAAGGCACTAACATTAAGAGAGATCAGGAAAGGCTTTTTGCAGAAAGTCAGATTTTAGGTGAACTTTGAGGGAAGCTAGAAAGCAGCACTTTAATAGATATTTAGTGAATGATTGAACACAATGGCTCGAGAGTCTGGCCACCGGAAAAGCATTTCCTGCATTTTACTGTCGAGGGCGACACCACCCTCCCAGTCCCTTAGCCTTACATTCCAGGAGTCATTCCTGATTCCTTGTGATCTCTCACTACCCATATCCCAGCTGTTGCCCAAGTCTGTGTAATGGCAAGCAAAGTGAGACTTTTTGCTGTTTTTTTTCTTTTAGAGTGTTTCTCAGCACTAAGGCAATCAAGTGCCTTTGATTGAGCCTTGCCTTTGTTTGAATCAAGAGTCTTTGATTGAATCAAGTCTTTGATTGAATCAAGAGTCTTCGATGACCTACTTAAGTTACAAGAAAGCCTAAGTCACATGAGCTTGAGTCACATGGTTGTGATGCCCTCTGTGGGCTGACCCTGAAGAAGTGTATGTGTACTCTGAGGTCAGCATTTTGCTTGGGGCTCTCACTCGCTGGAAGGGTGTCATGTGATTTGACCAGATGAGCCTCTGGGTAGCCTTTGTTAAGAATCCCCTGGCTTTGAAAAACCCAGATATTGTTGGTTCTGTCTCTGGTATGTATTGCTATGAATAGACTGGTTTGTGTTATTTACTCTGTTTATATAATTTCTCCTTGTAATTTTTGTTTGTATTTTCTCTGAAGTTCAGGGTGCTGGCTTTCCCTGCTGAACTAAGTGAATGATATATGTATGTTTAATTAAAGTGAGATTGTAAACCCCTTAAAGTTGCTTTCTTTCAAAAGAGCATATCAAAGAATCTGTGCGAGCAGCCCTCCTGTGCACTGGTGTTGTTGGTCTTACACCTCCACAGCAGCTGCTGTAACATTGGTATTACAGCCTGTTAATTTCACCTTTATAACATGTCTTGTATGTACCCTCTTCTCTCCTCTGATACTGCTACTACCCTAGTGCAGGCTCTCATCACCTCACATCTGGAACGTTATGTAGTCTGCTGGTGGATCTACCTGCGCCAAGTCTCTCCCCACTCCAATCTATCATGCATTCAGCAACTAAAGTGATTTTCCTAAAGCACCAATCCAATCATGTCACCACCACCCCCAACACACACACACACTCCAACTCCAGTGGCCTTTTATCACCTCTAGGATCAATTACAAAACGTTCTGTTTGGTTTTCAAAGTTCTTCATAACTGAGCCTCCTCCTGCCTTTCTGGTCTTCTTATACCTTGTTGTTTAGTCACTACCTATTGACTCTTTTCATATCCCTGCTGCTTAGCACAGTGCCTGGTGTATAGTAGACACTTAGTAAATATTTATTGATTGACTGAATGCAAAAAAGCATAGCTATTCTGTGAGTGAAAATCATTAAGAACAAGACTTCACTACTAGTTGCAGTACTTTTCCCATGATAACTCTTTGAGGTAGTTGTTGCAAATAGTAGCATCCATATTTTACAAAAGAGAAACTGTAGCTCAGAGAAATGACTTGTTCATGGACAGGTTGCTCAAGTGGCAGAGGCTGGACTCACATTCTGGTCTTCTGACTCCAAAACCAGTTTTCTTCCCATTACCCCCACATCTCTTGCCCATCCTGGATGCTTGACTTCACCAAGGAAGAGGAGTGGTGCCTGGAACTCCCCACCTCCTCTTGCCATCCCCACCTCTGTCTCTCTCTGTGGCTGTATCTCTGTTTCTATCTCTCTCTGTCTGTCTCTGCATCTCTGTTGTCTCTCCTTTCTCCATTTTTGTTATTCATTTTTACCATTTGAATGGCAATGTATTGGAGCACAGCCACCTTCTTCTTTGAACAGTCACATTGTAGATGACGGGCATTCTGGTTTGAACTGTGGCTTTGATGGTCCTCTTATTATCATGCCTGTGAGGCCATTCTTTCTGCTGAGATAGGCAGTGGGCCAGGCCAGTTATCAGAAGCAGTCCCAGATCTCTGTGTCTATACCAGCAAGGTCATAAATCAAACAAATTTGCAAGTTACTCGGCGTTCTCCACTCTCTTACCAGAATGTACTTTTTGTTAACCTAAAACATACAGATCATAGGATTACAGGGCTCAGAGGTAAGGACTTTAAAGAACATTCAGTCCAACTTCTTGGATAATTGGAGCTGAAGCATTTGGGGGACTTACGGGGAACTAGGTAATTGCCTTCATTCATCCCTTCACTTTGTTGGTAGAGATCCGGCCTCCGACTGAGTCTATATGAGCAAAGTCAAGTGGTAAGCAGAGCAAGGAGCCCGGACCCTTTGTGCCAAAGAACTGGCTGACTGCAGAAAAGAAGTTTTATTCATTGGAACTCAACTGATTTGTTTGGCTTTGCTCAAGTGATCTAGATAATTGCTTCTCTCCATACTGTGCTTGGTCTTACAGATGTTGCCTTTGTGAGACTTTAAGCGTAGTCAGGCCATACTAGCTGGGCTTGGGGACTGGGTCGGAGGGAAGTCGCACAAGTGGTATTTGCTAGTCAGGGGGAACCCACCATTATCGTTCAGTCCTTTCAGTTGTGTCTGACTCTTCATGACCCCATTTGGGGTTTTCTTGGCAAAGATACTGGAATGCTTTGCCATTTCCTTCTCCAGCTCATTTGATAGATGAAGAAACTGAGGCAAGCAGAGTAAAGTGACTTGTTCAAGGTCACACAGCTAGTAAGTATCTGAGACCAGATTTGGACTCAGGTCACTCTATCCACTGTTCCACTTAAGGGGAGCCCACTACAGACCTATTTTGTAAACTTTAGGGAAGATACTGCCTCAATATAGAATAAGATTTAGAAATGCCATAACTGGACAATGCTTTGTTGCCAACCAAGTATTTCAAATGCATTACTAATAGTAGTACCTTAAACAACAATATACCTGAGAACCAAGGAATGAATACCAAGTGCAAGGGTGGCCAAGGAGTCATAGATTTCAGATTCAGCTTGGAGAGTAGGAATGATATTGGAACAACTAATTTATTTATTGTGACTATTTCCTCCACTAACAGACGTTTTAATCATGGAGACCAATAATAACACTACTGCTGCTACTACCACTACTACTACTACCACTACTACTACCACCACCACCACCACTACTGCTACTACTATTGCTGCTACTACTACTACTACTACTACTACTACTATTAGCTATCATTTATATATTGCTTTAAGGTTCATCAAGTGATTTACACAGAGTGTGGGCCTCAAGTAAGGAAGACCTGAGTTGAAACAGTTTTAGACACTTACTACATGTGTGATCCTGGGCGAGACATTAAACTTCTCTTTGTCTCGGTTTTCTCAACTGTAAAAGGGAGACAATAACCATCTGCCTTACGGAGTTGTTGTCAAGGTCAGAGATATCTGTAAAGTGTTTAGCCCTATGCCCGGCTGTAGTAGACGCCTTTCACCTTCATTTGATGCTCAAAACAATTCTGTGAGGTAGCTGCGATTGTTACCCTTGTTTTTCAGATGAGGAAACTAAGAGAGCAATTAAGTGGCTCGCCCAGAATCACATAGGCAGAAAGAATATGAGGCAGGATTCAAATTCAGAGCTTTTTTCTAAAATGAGTTTTTATTCCATGAAAGACTTAGCTACTCTGATAAAGACAATGTTCCAAGACAACTCCAAAGAAATCATTTTGAAAAATGCTATCTGAATTCACATTGAAGTATATTTCTATAAAACTTTATTTTCCTCCTTTTTTCTCTGTTTTCTTTTGTAACATAAAAATATGGAAATATGTTTTATATGATTTCACATGTATAATCGATATCAAATTGCTTGATTTCTCAAGGAGCAGGGAAGGACAAGAGGCAGAAAGAGAATTTGGAACTAAAAATAAAACAAAAAACAAATGTTTAACTTTTTTGCATGTAAGTGAAAAATATTTAACTAATTAAATAAAAATATATTAAAAATAAAATGAGCTTTATTGATGTCTTTTTTACATCTCCATAATTTTCCCCACTATCCCTCTTTTCTTCCCAAAGAGACATTCCATATAACAATATTTTTAAAGACAAAAAAAGGAGACAAAGAAATCAGCAAGAACAATTAATGCATCTCAAACAGTCTGAAATACATACAATATACAACATTTGTGGACGTGAAGTGGGAGCACTTCTGCAAAGGGGTGGAGTGAAGGTGTATTCTCATATCTCTTATTTCAAGTCATGCTTGTTCTTCATCATTTTGCAATGTACACTTTAGATTTTTCTAAAAAAAGGATTTCTTTCTCGCTTTTTTTCATTATTTATTTTCCCTTTCTGTCATTTACAAACTTATTCTTTGAATTGTGACTTTTGTACTTAGTCCTTCTGTAACCTCTTTATTCCTTATGGAATTAAATCTTTTGATTTCATATTATTATTTATTATAATTATTCTTATATTTCTCTCTTATAGAGAGCCTATTTTGGTTACCCTTTTCTAAAAAGTCTCCATATCATTGACTTGTAGTTCTTGCTCTCTCATCTCCTTTTTCTATTGTGCCTCACTCTCAGAAATACCTTAGAAATACTCTCTCACCTGGAGATGAGATAGAAGATATTGCCCCATGGTGAGAATTTTCCTATGCTCCTGATTACATAGTTCATTATTAATCTTAGTTCTTCCTATGATCATTTCCCCCACCATTTGACAATAGATCTCCTCTTTAGGTTCATGTCCCTTTCTTCTGGGGGTCAGTTGTCTCTAGGACCTCTGATTTCCCTTCTTCTGAGGCAGGGTTAATGGTCTTCCTAAGCACCAAATTTCTGCAGAGGGTCCCCCATATCCTCTTATAGAATATCTCTTTTCTCCTTCAGGAGCATTCACTAGTGCAACCCCTCTCTCACCGCTGAATCAAATTTCTCCCTTTCTTTCCCCCCTATTTTATTCCCCCTCTTTGCTTCCTAGATTATTCCCCTGTAGACCCTCTTGAGAAGCTATGAAAGTTATTTGCCCCTCCCTGCTAGTCTTTGACTTGATTAGGGTATATACCATACTTCCCTCTCTATTTTCTTTTTTCTGTCCTCCCTTTTATATGCTTTCTGTTCTATAATTGAGTACCATGAAACACGAATTTACCTGTAGGTGGGTTGCTGTGAAGTTTAGTTCATGATACTTTAGGTCCATTTCTCCATCATCACTTTTATGTGATTTCTGCTTTTATCCTTGCCTCCTTATGTACTTTTAGAAAGAAATCACTTAATGGATTTTTTTGTTGTTCTTTTATTATTGTCCTTGGTTGCTGTATTTGTTTACTTGGGTGTTTGCAAAGCACATAACTTGTTCAGGTCTGGATTTTTCTAGGAATCCTTTGAACACTTTCTAAAAAATTGAACATTTCTATTTTTCATGAATAAATTGGCATTGATTTGCAGGGCATGTCATCTTGGGTTGAATTTTGGGCTGTAATTTCTGGTAGGTGCAGAATGATTTTGTGCTGTTTGATTTTCATTCTCTTTATTTTTGAAGATCTTTCTCTTAGTCACTTGAAGAATTTGTTGTTTGTTATTGGAATTGTTAAATTTAATCACTATGTGTCCTCGTAATTATATCATAAGTTTTTGTTTTCTGGAGGTGACCTGTGGATTCTCTTGATTGGCACTTTGTTTCCTTGTCCTGTCTGTTCCATTTTCTATTTTTTAACCGATATGATTTTCGATAACCGCTGCTTTAGAATATAGTTGGGGTCTGAGAGTGTAATTCTCCCTTCATCCTTACCTTTTTTCATAATTTCCCTTGGTATTCTAAATTTTTTGTTCATTCAAATGATTTTATCATTCTTTATCTCTAAAGTACCCCATGATAACTTGATTGACATAATACTAAAACTGTAAACTCACTTTGGTAGTATTATAATTTTTATTATATTGACTATGCAGCCATGAGCACTGACTATTCATTCCTTTAGGTATTTAAATTGTTCTTTATTTCTTCAAGGAACACTTTGTAATTGAATCTATACAAGTATTCAGTGTGCTGTGGTAGCTTGACTCCAAAATATTTTATACCCTTTGTGGTTATTTTGCATAGGATTTCCATTTCTATTATAGGCTCTTGGATTTTGTCATTATTATATAGAAATGCTGTTGATTTTTATAGACTTATAGGTATAACTTTGTTGAAACAATTTTTTTCCATTTGTATTTTTGCTTATTCACTAGAATTTTCTAAGTAAACCATCACGTCATCAGCAAATAGAGATTATTTTGTCTCCCCCTCTTTGCCTATCTGTATGCATTTTATTTCTTTCTCTTACTACTACTGTTAGCGTTTCTATAAGTATACTGAATAATAGTGGAAAGATTAGCCTATCCTTGCTTTGCTCTTGTATTTATTGGGAAAGCTTCTGGTGAATTCCCATCGCATATCTCTGTATATAAATACATATGTAAGATGTGTACATAAATATGTATGTATATATGCATATGTATTTTTTTAACATAAATGTACTTGTCAATATATTTTCTGACTGTTGAAGTAATCATATGGTTTCAGATGCTTTTGTTTTTAATCTGATTAATCATGTTGGCTATTTTCTCATGTTGACCTATCCTCACATCCCTTGTATAAATCGCTCTTGGTCATAATGAGTGATTTCTTAGATACGTTGCTGTAGTGTGATTGTAAGGATTTTATTTTAAATTTTTATTTCAATGCTCATTAATGACATTGATCTATAGTTCAGTCTCTTTGCTTTGTCCTTCTCTAGTTCAGGTATTAGGACTATATTTGTTTCATAAAAGGAATTAGGTAGTTGTTCTTTAGCTGTTTCAGTCTTGTCAGACTCTTCCTAACTCCATTTGGGGTTTTCTTGGCAAACTTATTGCAATGGTTTGCTGTTTCCTTCTCCAGCTCATTTTACAAATGAGGAAACTGAAGCAAACAGGGTTAAGTGACTTGTCCAGTGTCTGATCCTGGATTTGGACTCAGGAAGATGATTCTTCCTGACTCCAGGCCTGGCATTCTAACCACTGCACCATCTTGCTGCACTGAATTTATTATAAATAATTTTTGTATAGCATTGCTACTAACTGCTATTTAAAAGTTTGATATTCTTCTGTAAGCCCATGAGGATGAGCAGTTTTTTTTTTTGCTTCAGTAGTGTAGTTCCTTTTCAGCAAGTTTGATCTCTTTTTCTCTGATTTCATGATTGAAGATCTCTGTGTGGTATTCTATCAGTTGGGTATTTTATATTTTTGAAGGGAGTTCTCTATTTCTTTTGTGTTTTCAGTTTTGTTAGAATATAACTGTACAAAGTAGGTCCTGACCAATCTTTTTATTTCTTCTAGTTTTGTTGTGAGTTTACCTTGTTTATTTGCTATTTTTGTTGATTTGATTTTCTGTTCCCTTCTTTTTAATTAGGTTTATTAATTTGGTTAGTCTTTTAAAAAACAGCTTTTAGTTTTGTTTATCCTTTTTTTGGTTTCTAATTTATCTACTTTCCTCTAATTTTTAATGTTTCCTTTCTTGTGCTTATTTTGAGTTTATTTGTTGGCTTTATAATTTTTAAAAGTGAAAATCTATAATAATTAAGGGTGAATCAATAAGGTAAGAAGGCATAAATATTGTGCAATATAAAAGCTTCATTAAATAACATCAGAGAAGTGAAATATTTAAAGCTTTTACTTATCCTTTCTACTCTCAATTCCCTTTGTACGGCAATGCAAAGAATATCATGGGCTTGTGTTTCAAGGTCTGGTTTTGGAGGCCTCTGTCTAGCTTTTCAAGGTAGTGACTCAGTTTGAAACCACAAACATACTGTAGAAGAACTGGATGAAATTGATTCTACCCAGCCAGAAAAGGCGGTGCAACTTTTGGGTTTGGTGGGCAGAAGATATGGCGACCTAGAAGGGACTAGAGGGGAAGGAGCCTCCATATTTAAGTACGTAAGGACTAAACCCCTACCTTGTGCCTGTTTCTTCCCCACAGAATTTTCTCAGGTTACAGAACCAACCTATACAGAAAAAGAATTGAGTAAATGGTTTTTAATTAATTTTTTTTTCAGTTAACAAGCATTTATTTTCTCTCCCTACCCCCTTCCTCCATGAAAAAAGGGAAATAAAACGCTTGTAACAAATATGCGTAGTCTTGCAAAACAAATTCCTACATTGACCATTTCCAAAAAAGTGTGTTTAATTCTGCATGTTTAGTACATCATCCCTCTGTCAAGAGATGAGTAGCATTTTTCATCTTTGATTCTCTAAAAAGTAAATTTTTTTTAAAAGCCATAACACATTGATTAAGTATTATATGATGAAGGAAGATGAACTTGAATAAAGAAAAGAACAGCAAGAAATTGCAGAATGGTTCAAAAGAAAAGAAAATATTAATAAGGGATATTGATATGGAAATTAATCAGGCCTCTCAAAACAGAATTAACAAAGACAAACAGTAGAAAGTTTATTTGTTGTTGGAAGACAACAAATCGAATCAGAAGACGTGGGTTTAAATTCTGACTCTGAAACCTGACATAGCCAGTTTTTTCATCTGTGATTCACTGCCTACCTCACAGGAAAGTATTTATTAAATCTTAAAGCACTCAATTTTTTTTTTCTGAAAGGATTTGGGTAGTTGCAATATGTTGGATGGAAGAAGTACACTCAAGGGTGTATTATTGAGGGCATCCCCTGGCAGGGACAGGTGATTGGGGATAAATTAGAGAGATGACTGAGGGGACGGTCTAGTAGAGTTACAAAGCATGAAGAGGGCACAGTAAGCATCATTGAGAGGGATCTGATGACTCAAGTTCATTGTTAGACCCATCTGTGACATTTCCCACTGCTACGATATGACCTATAAATGTGGATTTGTGGTGGAGTATAGAAAAAACATCCAGGTGTCACATTCCCCTTGTCACTTTATTTCCAGATGTTTAGGTTCGAGATCAATGTTGATAAAGGATTTCAAAGCCTATCAAGTGTGCTGTAGACAAGTTAGTAAGGGAGGCAGCATGGTATTGGGCAGCTATGTGGTGCAGTGGATAGAGCACAGGACCCGGAGTCAGGAATTCTCATCTTCATGAGTTCAAACTGGCCTCAGATACTTACTAGCTATGTGACCCTGGGCAAGTCACTTAACCCTGTTTGCCTCAGTTTCCTCATCTGTGAAATGGGCTGGAGAAGGAAATGGCAAACCACTCCAGGATCTTTGCCAAGAAAACCCCAAAAGGGGTTCCAAAGAGTTGGACAAGACAGAACAACAATAACAAAACAAAAACATGGTGTGGCGGAAGGAGAACCGGAAGACCTGGATTTGAATCCCAGTTCTGACTGTGACTAGGTGTGTGATGTCCAGCAAATGCCTCTTACTCGCACCAAAGGTATTTGACTTTACTTATTATTTTAGGCATCCTGGTGACATAATGAGTATATTGTTGTACTTAGGATCAGGAAGACCTAAATTCAAATCCTGCCTCAAACAATTACCAGTTGTGTAACTCTGGATAAGTCACTTCTGCCTCTTACTGTGATTGTGAAATGGGGATAAAAAAAATCTCCCAGGGTTGTTATGAGGATCAAATGACATCATACATATAAGGCCCTGTGAGCCTTAAAGCATTCTATAAATGTGAGCTATTGTTAGGTGGTTATGATATCTCCATCCCTTTTGTTTCCCTTGTGTGGGTTGTGGAGGATACACGTGGGTGTCAGAGTCAGTTAACCAACTAAGTTTGTGTCTTACACTGTTTCTTCCTATTATTCTACAACCCCCTCCCTAATAGCACACCAGAATGTGGTACTCTGTGATGCTAATTGCTGTGGTCAGAGCCAGTCTAATGATGCCTAGCTCATCTTTTGAGCTGAGCTTACTTCCTATTCCTTATTCTTAGAGATGGGTGCTCAGGGAGTACTGAGAGACTTCACAGGTTGCACGAAAGAGCCATTGATCAATGTTTTATGGAATGTGTGTTCTGTTTACATTAGGATGGAGGAAATGGGAAGGCATATGTCCTGGAGAGAGCAGCAGACATAAGGATGATCTCTAGGTAAGAAAACAGTTAAATCTGCAATAGGGTCTCATCCAGAAGAAACCCTCTAAGTCCCTTTTCAGCACTCAGGAGCTCAGCTGATGCAGAATAACCTGTGTTTCTTTCCATTACAGAGCACCTAGGTTTTACACCCCATATTATATGTCTGATCAGGGAGTAGAGAAGCAGATATTTCCAGAAAAGGATCAATCCTAGGGTTCAGTCAGTGCATCTATTTGCAGTGAACATCACCTGCATTCCAAGCCAAAGAATTTGATTTTTTAATAATACTCCCCTTTGTCTTGATGGAGTTAAAATATCTATGCTGCCAAGCCTTCCACGCTCCTTTGCCAACGTCTGTGGAGCCACCTAAAATCAAGAGTTGTTTACTCTCGGGTGGGGGAGTGTCATAAATCACAAGAATTATGGAGTCCTCTTTGGATAGAGAAAGCTTTGTGAGTCTCCTCAAAGTTCCTCCCCCATCCCTACGGATATACCTAAAGATCTTTTAAGAGTGGGGTATTGAAGAGGTATATTGAGAGAAACATTAGACTAGGCATCCAAAGCTTTGGGCTTCTAAGGAAAATAACAGGGACTCCCTAAGAAAAATAACCAAGAAAAATAACCAACTTGGTCTGTATTTTACTGCCTTTCAGGGTATAAACTACTTCTGAGGCCAAGTTGATTTACTATTCCATAGCCTGGGCTAAACATTACTGAAAAGAGTCAGAAAAGCTCACTGAAATTCAGTGCACTTGTTAGACCCATCTGAGACTTCTCCCATTGCTAAGGCATGGCCCATAAAAGCAGGCTGATATAGATTTATGGTGGGGTATAGACAAAACAGGCAACCAGGAGGCATAGAGTCTAGAGGGCTGGGCCTAGAGTCAGGAAGACATCTCCCTGAGTTCAGATCTGGCCTCAGATACTTACTAGCTGTGTGATCCTGGGCAAGTCACTTAACCCTGTCTGCCTCAGTTTCCTCACCTGTAAAATGAGCTGGAGAAGGAAATGGCAAACCCCTCCAGTATCTCTGCCAAGAAAACCCCAAATGGAGTCAGGAAGAGTCGGACACAACTAAAAATGACTGAACCACAACACGGTCAAAACATCCAGGTGTTGGACTCCCTTTTTCACTTCATTTCTAGCTGTTTGGATATGAGAGTGATGTTGATGAAGAATTTCAAGGCCCATCAAATGTCATGGAGACAAGTTGGTTTGGGAGGCAACATGATACAGTGGAGAGAGAATCAGAGGACCTTGGCTCTCACTTTAGCAAATCCCCTTCCTTCTTTAGGCCTCCATTTCAAATCTACAAAATTGTATTGATATTGTTATCATATTGTAATTTATTGCTATTAATAATTCTATCCAATAATTTGCAAAATTTACCTCTGTAAGGTTGTTGTGAGTCTGAGGACCTGGGTTCAAATCCTACCTCTTACACCACCTGCGTGATTTAGGATAAATGACTTTTCTTCCCTGAATCTCTGCTTATCTTATAAAATGAGAGGAGTGGACTAAGTTGACCTCTTAGATTCTTCACAGATTTAGGCCTATGATTCTTTGAGGACTAGCCTAGCTAAATTTGTAGAGGTTCATCACCAGAGGGAGGTGATTTTTTTTTTGGTCATAGTAACTCATGAAAACTACTAACGTGTGGAGAGATCGTGACCTGAATTAGCAGAGGAAGCACCCATACTCATGAAACCTTAGGTCCTTTGAACTAGTGAGGTTGAAGTATGGTAAGCAATTACTTTTTGTCCTTGAGGAACCATAAGATTGAAGATTTTTCTTTATTATTCAGATTCCAAATAAATGGAGGAATTATATTACTGCTTTGAATTATATTACTGGAGTTGAAGGAGTCAGCTCTTTGCAGCAGAAATGGTCTAATAATCGATTTATATTTTGTTCTTGATATTATCTTTTATAAATGATTTATGAATGCATGTAAGATTGTATAGCTTGAGATAGTAATGCAGTGGCTTGAAAACAAGGGGCCTAGTGGTCAATTTAAAAGGGTCTGATAAGTAATCTTGGTTGAAATGCTTTTTGAATGCCAGTCTCATAATAGTATGAATAATAATCAACACTCATGTGCGGATTTTTCTCTACATTACATGGTAAAACATAAATGAAGCCTTTACCATAAGATCTACAGCTATGGAAGGGACCCTTGTGGTTCATCTACTAGCTTATCCATTTTACAGACAAGGAAATTGAAACCCAGAGATGTTAAGTGATTTGCTCCATTCCAGAGCCAGGATATAAACCCACATGCAAATCTGACCCCAAATTTAGTACTTTTCCCATGATATCTTACATTTCTCCAATGGCCTTAGATGTAATAATGATAATTTAAGTGATTTGATATTTAATAATTTATAATTAATATTTAATTGATGATACTAAATAAAATTTAATAGCAATAATTTAACCAAGAGAAGTGCCTGCTAAAATCTCAGTAACTGATAACTCAAGAAACTAATTGTTATAAAATTGTTATTGACAGACCCAACAGACTGGCATTATGGTAGACTTCGGTGGTAGATCCACTCTGGGTTTGGTGGGAGTACAAGCTTTCCAGAATACTCACAAGTCTGTTTCCGGCAGTATTTTGGAGATGTGCAAACCTAATGTTATAAGCAAACTCTTCCTTCTATCTGATTTGGACTTGGAAGAAAAATTCCTAGGCCATGGTGGGAGTCAGAAGGGAGGGGTTGGGCTTTCTGATAATTGAAGAAATTTCCATAAGTGTTAGTGCAGTTATCTGAGAATTATGGCCAGAAAATTTTGGCAAAGCTAAGAATAGCTGTTTCAGCACTGCAGCATTGAATAGTGGGTATGTGAGGAGGTGAGCTCCCCAGTTGGTTTCTGTTTTGAACTACCACCTAGATCTGTTTCTCTGAAGCCACCACCTGTTGGTCTTAATTCTGTCCTTGGGGGCCAAGCAAAGCAATTACATCTACCTTCCTCATGACAGCCCTTCACTTGTTTAAAGAAAACTATCTTTCTCTTCTCAGTGTTCTCTAGGATAAATATCCCCTTTCCTTTAAATAACCCTCATATGCCATGGACTCTAGGCCTTTTACTCTTGTAGTCACCCTCATGTGGATGTTCTCCACTTTGTTAGGGTTACTTCTAAAGTGTAGCACCCAGAACCGAACGTTACTTTTGATACGGTCTCACAATGGCAGAGGGGGCCACTTTGAGCCATTCTGATCTATATCTTGCCCCTGGACCCAGATGGCTCCAGAGAAGATAATGAGTCTGGTAACTTTGCACAGCCCTCTCTCATTTAAATCCAATTCACTCGCAAGTCATGGCATCCTCTTCCTGATGTCATGGTCCTCTTTGAGAACGAAGAACAAGCAACAGCTATGGTAGCGTGAAGTAGAACCATGAGCTCCCTCTTTCTGGACACTATGTCCCCCTTCATGCAGCCTTGGACAGCATGAGCTTTTTTTGGCTTCCTTCTTGAAAGCAAGGATTATTTTATGTCTCCTCCCTTCCCTGCCGCTTGTGTCTCCGGTGCCTAGTATAATACCTTGCACACAGTAGGGGCTTAATTGATCTGAATGGAAATGGATGTCACACTGTTGAGTCATATCTAGTTTTCACTTCACTAAGACCTCAAATCTTTTCCACGGGAGTTGTTGGCTAGCCTTCCTGTACTTAGGAGTTAGATTTTTTTAAATTTAAGTTTAGAATTTTATATCACATCAAATTTTCTCCTTTTTAGATTTGGCCTACCTTTCCAGTCTGTCTGGATCCTTTTGAATGAAGGAGCTAGAGACACCTGAATAGGGGCAGCAGCATGAAAGGAGAGAGTTCAGTGGAAGCTCTGATTTCATGGGTTTGCCTCGGATCCAGGTCAGGGCAAAGATGGGCTTTTAATATCGTGGGAAGCTGAGGGTGAACAAAAATGCTCTGAAATTTCCTGAAAGCAATCCAACCCACTCTCCTTCTTTTCAACTCTGGGCCCACCCACCTCCTTTTCTGTCTGTACCATCTGTCCCAGATATACATACATCCATAATGTCTACAGGGTGTCCATTCAGTTCCTTGCTGAAATCTCAGCACAATTATAAAAAGACATAGAATAATACAATTATAAAAATAAATAGAATAAATACATAGAATAATACAATTCCAAAAATATATAGAACAAACACATAAAACAGGGGTGGGGAACCTGAGGCCTTGAGGCCACATATGGCCTTCTAGCTCCTCAGGTGTGGCCTTTTGATGAGTCCAAATTTTATAGAACAGATCCTTTTATTGAGGAGATTTGTTCTGTGAAGTTTGGATTCAGTCAAAGGGCTGCACTTGAGGACCTAGAGGGCCACATGTGGCCTGGAGGCTGCAGGATTCCCCTCCCCCGCCAATATAGAATAATACAATTGAGTAAATCATTTACTTGGACAGAAAGTAGACCTCTGCCCTCAAGGATCTCATAGTCTAGTGAGGAAAACACACACACGCACACAACTGAATGCTATAGGACGATGCAAATTGCCCTCTACTTCAAAACAGACTGAAAAGTCTCAAATTCATTGTTTGCTGTCATCCTTCACAAAGTGATGAGACTCTCCTGAGGAGCTGTAGACTTCACAGAATGTTGTTTTACAAATGTGGAAATGGAAGCCCATGGCTGGGCAGGGAATTTCTCAGGGTCGTGCACTGAATCAGTGTTGCCATCAATAGGACTCTGGTGTCCATATCCCTAGAAGGCTGTGCTCTCCCATTATAATCCACAGCCTCTGGGGATTACATGAGCCATCTGTAGGGGAGGTGCTGCTTACGTAAATTGTCTCTAACTTACTGAGGGGAATTCCTATAGCCTGCCTCCTGCTTCTCTATAGCACTTCTAGAGCATCTCTAAGGCATGCTGTTCCCATCCCCCCCATGCCTTTATGCCCTGAAATAAATGCTAAGCTTTAGCATGTAAAGTATTAAATGTGTTATAACAAGGTGTCAGGATATATAGCGCTACAATAAGGGTTTTGGATGTCCAGAAAAGGTGGTAGTCTCACAATGGAGAAATTTTCAGATCTGTTTTAGAACCAGTTGGAAAACTCACAGCATTTTTAAACAATGTTTCACACAACGAGGGTAATGTAATCTCCAGGGTAGAGCATTGTTAGAGGGAGGCTGCAGTGAGTGACGGGATTAAAAACTCTCCTTCACACTGCCACAATGAAACCAAATAAATCATCCCCTTCTTGAATAATACAGGGACTGTGTTAAGTAGTGGTATTTTGAATAGAACATGAAGTATACAAGCTGTATATCAGATTGGTTTTAAAAAAAATTTCTTTCGAACACAAGCACGGTTTTGCAGAACTTCTCTTCCCTTGGACTTAGTACATATTGTACTTGCCTGAATGGCAGCTTGGTGTAGTGGGAGGTATATTGGACCTGGAGTCAAGAAGCTGAATTGGCAGTTCCAATACTTACTAGTTGTGTGAAAAGAAGCATGATCTCTCCAGGCCTCAGTTTCCCCAAATGTAAAAAGAGAATAATAAAATATGTGCTCCCTACCTTATAAAGCTGTTGAGAGGCTAAGGCTGTTTTTTTAACCAACCTTCATTCCATAAACATCTGAATCATGCAGATAATTATCAACAATTCAGTACAGTTTGTCATTGTCGGCAGTGTCTATGTCTACACAGCTCCAAAATAGACAAAGTAAAAATACAATGATGTGATGTACATGTGATGACAAGTGAACCAGTCTGCCTGATTCCCTGATTTTACACCATCCTTTTCACCCCCTCCCCCAGTGACAAAGATGACGATGATCGCATTTACACGGTGCTAACTATATGTCAGGTGCTGTGATAAGCGCTTTACAAATATTATTTCATTTAATCCTCACAGCAACTATGGGAGGTAGGTGCTATTATGTTATCCCCACTTTATAGTTGAGAAAACTGGGGCAAACAGAGGTTAAATGGCTTGCCAAAGTCACACAGCTAGTAAGAATCTAAGGCTGGATTTGAACTCAAGTCTTCCTGACTTCAGGTCCAGGGTTCTATCTACTGCACCACCTAGATGCCTCTGTACTCTGTTGTGTGCTTAACAAATGGCTGATTCTTTTATTCATTTATTTTTTAGTTTTCAACATTCACTTCCACAAGATTTTGAGTTCAAATTTTCTCCCCATCTCTCCCCTCCCCCATTCTGATTACCCCTTCCCCTAATCTGCCCTGCCTTCTAACACCCTTCCCCCCTTCTCTTATCCCCTTCTCTTCTATTTTCCTGTAGGGTAAGATAGATTTCTATATGCCCTTGCCTATATATCTTATTTCCCAGTTGCATGTAAGAACAATTTTTCACTTTTTTAAAAACTTTGAGTTCTACATTGTCTCCCTTCTACCCTCTCTATCCATCCTTATTGATAAGGCAAACAATTCAATATAGGCTAAAATGGCTGATTTTTTTAACCCACAATGCTAGAGGAGGGTTAGACACATTGACTTGGACCAGACCTTGGAGGTCATATTGTCTAGTTCCCTCATTGTATAGAAGGGGAACTGAGGAACCAGAAAAGAAAAATGTCTTACTGAAAAATTAGTGGCTGAGCTTGGGGTTAAAGTTGGGATTGCCTATTCCCATTCTGTTTCTTGACTATTATGGTTTAAGTTGTTCTTATGTGGTACAGAATAAGATGTTGCAGTGGTGCTGGTGGCCCTGGAAAAGATAATTTAAAAAAGCCCAAAACACTGTTCGAAAGGGAATTGTGAGGAGGCCGATCCAGCATGAGCCGGATGGGGGAATGTGCCTCCTCCCTTTGGCATTTGAGCTTTCAGAACGGGCTGTACTTCTGTATAAGCTGCATGAAGGCACTTATGAAGGATGAATTAGAGGCATATCATGGGGCATGGGGCCAGGGCTTGGAGCTAAGCTTTCATAGCTCCTTAAGAAGGCAAGAGTGCCGCTTGCCCTATAACATCTCCATCAGTGGGATCTCTGGTCCAGCTGAGCTCCATGAGGATTGGGGATATGTTATGGAAATCCCATATCTCTCCTAACACCAAGCACAGGTATCTGTACAGAGTAGGTGTCTAATGAATATCGAGTGCAATTGTAGGTTAGGTAAGCTAAACTGTGAGTTTTATTAGACATATGCTTAATATTTTAATTACCAAAGTGCTTTTGTCATCAAAATTATAATTTTAAAAAAAAATTAATTGTAGGGTTCATATTCATACATATGTTAAATACATAGCAATATGAGAGGTAGTTTGGTGTGGTGGATAGAGAATTGGCCTCTCTGTTAGGTAGACCTGGGTTCAAGCCCTGCCTCTGACACATACCAGCCTATCCCCAGGATATTATCGACCCCTCACTTCCCCAGGCATCTCTATGAATACAAGTTGCATAGTAGGTCTTCATTTGAATTAGTAGTAGGAGTTCTCCATTGGGAATTCCCTACCTGAAGAAATTACAAGTCCCATCCTACATATATTTGTGTATGTGTAATAGCTATTTATAGATTTCTATAGCTATTTCTACATATCTAAATCTCTCCCTCCCTCCCTCCCTCCCTCTCCTCTCTCTCTCTCTCTCTCTCTCTCTCTCTCTCTCTCTCTCTCTGTAGACACAGACAAACGTGGGATACCAGGGAAGGCTTTGGGGAGGAGGTGGCATTTGAGTCAGACTTTTAAGGATATGTACTAAGTCCCATACAAAGAGAGAGCGAGCATATACAACCCTTCCTATAAGGTATCCTGGTCATATTTACTGCAATCTAGTG
Organism: Trichosurus vulpecula; assembly: GCF_011100635.1. Taxonomy (NCBI): domain Eukaryota; kingdom Metazoa; phylum Chordata; class Mammalia; order Diprotodontia; family Phalangeridae; genus Trichosurus; species Trichosurus vulpecula. The sequence goes on from NC_050581.1 coordinate 73,346,523, forward strand.
TAGTTTAAAAGAAAGTTCCCTGATCTGGGAGTTTGGAGACCTGAGTCTTCACACTGGCCCTGACTAAATGGCTGTGTGTTCAGATATATCTCTTTCCTTCTCTGGGTCTCAGTTCTCTATCTATAAAGTGAAGGGGGTTGGACAAGGTGACGTCCAGGTTCCTTTCCAGCCACCATATTTTATGAATCTCTGTGAACAGATGCATTGTCTATCCAATACTATGTCCATATCAACTTATTCATTGTTAATTTTGGATGGAGACTTAAGATTGTTGGTGTAAATGCTTAGCTTGAAAATAATTGAGTTAGTTCCCTTCTCACCATGGAATCATCAATCATTGTGGGAAACTCCTTTTGTTAGTAAGAATCAGATCATCAGGAAGTCCAGATGGAGGGTGGGAGGTTGTTTTTACCATTATGATTCAGTGGATTCACAGAATTTGAGAATTGGAAGGGACTATGGCAGTTATCTATGTCCAACTCATATGCAAAAGGTCATTTAAACCATGCTGCTGTTTGAGCAAAGTAGGTTCACAGTTATCAAATATAATACGTAAAGAAGTACATTTCCCTCTTATCTCATAGCAGAGATACACACAAATTTTAAATAATTAGCAGACAAGGCTTTCCCTTGGCTAACAAATTAATATCTAATGTGTATCCCTGTGCAAGTATTGCCTCTGAATATGGCTTGATTGATATAAATGTAGGGAAAATAGCAGGTCTAATTATGAGTTTCATAACTGTCAGCCCCAGGAGCATGCATGTCAGGAAGAAAAAGGGTTTTGTGCTTATCTTTGGGTCTCTGATCTCCCTGGCCCATCTCCCTTTTCATATCCCTCTGTGATGTGTCTCTTACCCTATCCTACATCTATTTCAGGATTCTGTGACCTGTGCTGTGACCCTTTCCCCTTCCTCCTCCTCCTCATCCTCCTCCTCCTCCTTCTTCTCCTCCCCCTCCTTCTTCTCCTCCTCCTCCTCCTCTTCCTCCTCCTCATGAAAATGTCTTTGCTTTTAGGAGATGAACTTACAGGAGTAGCACAAAGTGTTGGATTATTTGCTGAACTTGGAATCAGGATGACCTAAATTCAACCCCATCTCTGTTTTATACTGGCTTTATGACCATGTAAAAGTCACGTAAACTCTATCAGCCTCAGGTTCTCCATCTGTAAAATGAGAGGATTGGACTAGACGGCCAGTAAAGTCTTTTCCAGCTCTAAATCTGTGATCCTATGATGTTGATTCTCCTTAAGAATCAAATTACTGCTAAGACTCAGTAAAATGGAATCTATGACTATTCTCTTGCTAGTATATACTATGACTAATTGTAATCTATATTATAATTGCCTTATTAATTGTACATTAAATGCATGTAATTAATAATAGTAAAACATTAATTAAAATAGCAGTTATATAGAACGTTAAGATTTCCAAAGTCCTTTATATACATTATATTATTTGTTTCTAGTGATAATCCTGTGGAAGTAGGTATTATTCTCACTATTTATTAGAGATGAGAAAATTGAGGCTTAGTTATTGGTCTCATGATCACTAATTGTCAAAGATAGCTCTCTCCTGTCTTCAGGCCCAGATCTCTTCCTACAGCATCAGAGCTCTTGTCCAATAGATAGCCTTGTACAAATCACAGCAGGGTAGGGGTGGGGCAGGGAAGAGAAAGATGTTATTAGCAACAGGAAAAAAGTAATGGTTTATTTTTACTTACAGACCCCATTTCCCTTACCTCTGTCCCTCATCCCTTTCCCTTTAAACTTGGGGCTGATTTGATTTTTCTGTTATCATTTGCCCAAACCTGTTAATTATTCAGGATGATGATTCTGCTTATGGGTTATCCAAGCCCCTCATTTCCATTCCTTTGGGAGATTTCTCTGCTCACTAGAGCTAATAATGGTAGACATTTATCCAGTACTTTAAAGTCTGAAGAGCTTCATGTATATTACCTCATTGGAGTCTCGCAGCACCCCTGGAAGATATGTGCTATCCAGTTTATAGATGATGAAACAAGATCAGGGGGTTGAAGCAACTTGCCCAAAGCCATATAGATATTAAGTCCAAGAGAGGCCATTCAAACTCAAAGCTTCCTCATGCCAAGTCCAACTTTCTGTCTCTCTACTGTTGCTCCCATGACCACAGAGGTACGTCAAAGGGAAATGTGGAGAAAAGCTGTCTACCTCTGGGTTTTGCTCGTCGATGTGTGGTGGAGGAGGTTTATTGAGGATCATCGTGGACCTTTGGTTCCTTGGCTCTTTTCTTCCTTCTTCTTGCCCACTCCATCCCCATTCTATATTGAGACTGAGCCCTGGACTCCGGACAGACAATTCTGGATCCTCAACTGCCTACCCTGACACTTCTATTGCCTTTGAGACAGGTAGGAAGTGTCATAGTGAGAACCTAAAGAATCTCCTAAGAGGCTGGCTAGCCAGATAGGTGAATGGACTTCCAGATATAGTCTTCCAGGTATGAAAACCCAAGAGGCATTGAAAAATGTAAGAGATTATTACTGCCAACCTTCTCCAGTTCTGGGCTTTCCACATGGCTCCAACCATTCCCTTTGTCCCCATAAGCTGATGGCTTCTGTCTAGAGATTGCTAGGTACAGGAGATATAAAAGTGAACTAGAAGAGTACTCCATCCTCCAAGAAGCTTATAAAGGAATTGCGGATGGGGGGTAGGGTTAAGATATGTATAAAACAATTGTGACACAAGAGAATATGTGACACATTATCAGGAGAGTTCTAGACAAGGGACTAAGAGAAAGCACCCTTAAGGAAAGGAAGGATGCGAAGAAGGAAGAAGGAAACAATTTGGGTTTGGAGTTATCTGAGATTCTCAAAGAAATCTAGAAAAAAATTTTTATACATACGTTCCCACCGTTGGAGTTTTCCAGAAATAGAGGCCAATGACTTTTTTCTTTCCTTTCTCTGACGCTGTTACTCTCTTTCTTTCTTCTTTATTTTCTTTTTTGCCTTTCCCTTTGTCTCTCTTTGCCCACCTCTTCTCTTCACTATCTCCCTCTTTCTCTTCCCACCTTTTCTTTCTTCCCATTTCTTTTTTCCCTCAGCCTTTCCCTTCCCTGTCTTCTCCCACTCCCATCTCATTCTCATCTCTCTCTCTCTCTTTCCCCCTCTCTCTCCCTCTCTTTCTCTCTCTCTCTCCCTTCCCCCCTCCCTCTCCCTTCCCCCTCTCCCTTCCTCCATCCTTCTTTCCAAAAGCTGAATAGATTCTAGCAACTGCTGCCAATACAGCATCCCAGCTGTTCATGTGACTTTTGTAAAACTCTCAAACTGGGCTCTGGCAGGAGACAAATGGAAGACCATCTTGTGTTTTCTAGGTTGTTGTGGAGTGTGAGTGGGGGGTGGGGGAGAACGAAGGAACAAAATTTTTAGATAATAACATGGTTTGGAGGAGAAGACCAGGCATCATCTGGGGGCTGGAATGGTCAAACATTCTGGAGATGGCTTAAAGCTGGAGACTAATCTGCTAGGACCCCTGTTCTCTCTGCTCTGGGAATTTAAACTGTGTAAGGAGTGCTAGTTGTCCTCCAGTAGACTCAGCTTTCCACAGTTTGCCATTCCTGGCTCCGTATGAGAGGGTTCATGACTCCACAGAATTCTGGTGAGGAGGTGTAAGCTCCTGGGAGTGTTATTGTTGGTCCATGGAGCAGGCCATCTTCTCATCACTGATGGATGAACTGTAGTAGAAAGAGCACTGAGCTTGGAGTCCCCGCTTTGCCATGTATTTGGTATCACCCTGGACAAATCTTTTTCTGTCTGTGAGCCTCAGCTTCTCTATATAAAATGGAACAAGGGTTTGGACTAGGGTGCCTTCCTGATTTATGATTTTATGAAGTAGAGGTATGGTCATAAGGCAGGAATTCAGGTAGCATTACCTACTTTGAGAAGGAAAAGATGTTCTCTTTCTCCCCAGACAGCCGGATTCATGACATGTTAGTCAGGTGCTGCCTTTGGGTTAACGCTAGCTCCACCTGACTCCTTCATAGTTAGGTAATTCAGTGAGTTTTGTATATAAGGTAGAGATTAGTAGGTCAATCCCTTACATGAGATACTCCACTATCTTGCTCCAGATTGAGTCTAAGCTTGTCCCCAAAATGAATTTTGACCTTGCCCTCACTTGGAGTTTTAGAATGACCCTCTAACTCAAGCCTGCACAACCTGTGGCCTACTGGCCGCTTATGGCCCTCAGGCAGCTTTCAGCAAGCCAAAGGATTTCAGGCAGCCCTCGAAAAATGTAGAGGAAAGCATCCTTTCTACATAGAAAAAATCCTTTGGCTTGCTCAAGTGGCAGGGCTGCAGGGTGTGCAGGCCTGCTCTAATTCTATTAGAGTACTAAGCCTGAAACTGATTTTATATATGTACAATTTTATGCTTGTTACAAATTTTATGTGAAGCTCCTACACCCTGGCACAATCGATTTGACAGCATTGTTGATCCCCATGATAGAGATCAGAGGTCAGGAAGACCTGGATTTGAATCCTGCCTTTGAAATTTATTTAACTATATTACCATGGGTGGGTATCATAACCTCTCTGGGTCTTGGGCAACTGTCTCAGACTCTTCTACTAAATTCTAGAAGGATAATAATCAGGGAGGTATGGAATACCAAAAGTCCAGGACACAGAAACATGGCACCCACAATAAAACAGTAAAATAAGCTACCTCTATTGAAGGTAAGTGTAAAATGATGGGCTGTCAAGTAGGATGATGGAATGATGGTGTAATGGGCACCCAAAGTGGCCCCAGAGTGAATAGTAAAGCAAGGTGGACTTTCATAGGGCTTATATCTGGATATAGCAGAAGTGGAAATTGGGGGAAAAGAGTGAAGAGCCTGGACCTGGGAACTGGCATAGATTCTTGCCAGTGAGGGTGGGGCTGTGGTGAGGAGGAGAGAGGGAAGACTTTGGGGGAATTGGAGGCTAATTGATATTTAAAATCCACCTTATGGGGAAGGGGCTTGGGGCTGGTCCTGCAGTTCTTCCTCTAATAGGATGACTCAGAGGATTCCGAGATTTCTTAGGCTTCTTTGTTCAGCATACTGTATTCCTTACAGCTACACTGTCTTTGACAGTAGATTTGCTTTGGTGCACCAGGCAAATCACAGATAACTCATGAATTATTTACTGTTGTAAGCAAAGTCACAGAGGCAGCTGCATGTAATATTTTTTACAGCGGAAGGCGATTAATTCCATTTGGCTGGAGAGCAGGATGCCTAGGGGAGTGTAGATTACACTGGAAAGGTAGGATGGTTCCAGATTGGGAAGGGCCTTGAGCCTTAGGTTAAGGAGTTTTGACTTAATTATATAGGCAGTGGGGAGCCACAGAATGTTTACTGCAGATGGACTGAGAGTAAGATGAGCTGCTTTGAGTCCAGGCTGTTCCACTCCTACACTGTGAGATTCTGGCTAAGTCTCTTTACTCTGTTAGGTCTTGCCTTCCCTATTTTTAAAATGAGGGGGCTTGGATTAGTTAGACATGTGGGGCTTAGCATCTTCACAGTAGAAATGCTGGTGACATTTTAGTGCATTTTGAAATTATGCCTTCCTCTGCTTCCTCCCTAGGGCCAGATATGGAGAGTGCGCTGGGATACAGGACCTGCATCGAGAGCCACAATTTTTCCTTTGTAAAGACACCCCAGCCTTTTAAAAGATCTTTGGTCTCCATTTGGGTTGACTCTCTCCCTGAAAAAGATCCTGTGCTCTCTACGGATGAGTGTGCCTTCTCTTGTGCTCTGCAGGAGAAGCACCTAGCCTGGCAGCTAAAGAAAGGAGCGGGGTGGGTGCTAGGGGATGTCGGTGCCATCTTGCTGGGACTGTAGGCAGAAGAAAATTCTCTAGCTGGTTTTTCTTACGAGTTTTCTTCCTGGCTCCTGGCCGAACAAATCTGGGCCATCTATTCCATTTCTGCTTTCATGGCCTCTTGAGTTTATGAAGCCCAAGACGTGGGCAGCTCTTAGAATAGAAGAAAATTTCCTTTCTCTTCCAGGTAATCTAGAGAATACCATGAGGGGAAAGCGTGACAGTGTTCTTGGGGGGAGTTAGTGGGTAGAAAGAGAGGAACCTTGTTCTTCCACTTTTCTATCTTGCATCTTCCAAACACAGCCTCTGGAGAGCCAGAGTCCTTCTTGACATTTCCTGAAATTGGGTTTTGGAAGACGTAAAGGAGAACTGATCTGTATGTGCCTGCTGGCAGCTAGGGTGTGGTTCAAAAAAAAACCTTTAAGGTCCCACTCAGCAAGTGACACTGATTGACTGAGCAAAGCCCTTCTGTTTCCAATGGGAATCAGGGGTGCTGAGGATCCAAGTAGGATTTTGGACGTGGAAGCCCTATGCCACAATAGGTTTTATAAATACAAGCTCCTACTATTGTTATGCATTTCTCAAGGAGTGTCTGAGGGTTAGTGGAGTCTCTGTTCCTCTGAGTCACTTCTCCTTTATGCATTTCATAGAATCCTACAAATGTGAGACTGGAAGGAGTCTTAGAGATCATCTATTCACAGAGTCATAGGCTTAGACTTAGTACTGGAAGAAACACGTTCATTTTACAGTTTTACAGATGGGGAAACTGAGGTCCAAAGAAAAGAAATGAGAGTCATAGAATTAGTTATTTACTGAGCCAGGACTAGAACTCGGGACTCCTGGATCCCATTTGAGGGCTTTGCTAGGTGGTGCTGCAGATAGAGTACTGGACTAAAAAGTCAAGAACACCTGAGTACAAATCTTGCTTCAGGTACTCACTAGCTGTGTGACCTTTGGCAAGTCACTTAACCATTTTTTCAGCATCGGTTTCCTGATCTGCTAAAAAGTCATAACTCTTACCTCTCTGGATTATGAAAATCTAACAGGATAACATACGCAAAGCACTTGGCAAATCTTAAAATGCTATGTAAATGCTAATCTTTATCATTACTGTTATTCTGTTATGGTCGTTATTATTATTCCTCCTGCATTCAGACACCGTTTATGTGATGGTAGAACAGAGATATTTATAGGTGAAATGCTCCACTGTTAAGCCCTTATTTTCTTTTGAATAATAATATTTGGTTATTGCAGATAGAGCCCACCCACCATGGCGTAAATAGGTTTTATTTTCAGGCCTGCTGCCTCAGTGCTGCAGGAGGGAGTGAATCATCCTCAGCTAATTTTAGAACTAAAGGCTGAAAGCTAGTTGCTAAACAGCACCAGGGGTTTCCATTCGAAGGGTTTCAGTCCTGCAGATAGGGGCCCTTAGCATTATCTTTCTGGGCCCTGATGGTGTTGTCATGGTTTCTGAAATATTAATGTAATCTCTTTTCATGTGTATAATTTTATGGGTACCTTTCAAAGTCCTTTGACATTAATTAGTATACTTGGTCTTTGTAGAAGACCTATGATGTAGAAAGGATGGGGATCATTGCCTTGTCTTACAGATGAAGAGACCGAGGCTTGGGTTAAAGAATTCGTTTTAGGTCACATTGTGAATTATCAATAGGGTCAGAATTAGAACCCAGGGCTCTCACAGGTTCAGAAGCCTAGAGTAGAAAGGGACTTTGGAGGTCATCTAGTATTTCTTCCATCCCCCATTTTAGAGGAAACTGAAGTCCAAAAAAGGGAAATGACTTGTTTAGAGTCCCACAGGTAGCCAGTATCTGTGTGTGTGTGTGTATGTGTCTGTGTGTGTGTGTGTGTGTGTGTGTGTGTGTGTGTGTGTGTGGTGGGGTGGTTGGGTGTAGTTGTCTAAGATGGCAGGTAGGGACAGCCCAGCCTCTTCCAAGGTGTTTGTATAGAAATTTTGGTTCATCAGTGAGTACTCAACTAATGTTAATGGGGAGTGTCCGCTCTGTGCTTAGGTCTGTAATAGATACTCTAGTGACACAGAAAGATGATGCTCCTTCCATCTGTGTTCTAACTCCAGAGGAGAAGGCTCAGTCTCTGCCTTGTAGTTCAGAGAAATGGGCGATCAGTGAAAGGCAGTGTGGTGTAGTGGGAAGTACACTATGGATTCAGAGGATTTGAGTTCAAATTCTAACTCTACTACTTATTGCCTATGGGACTTCGGGCAAATCGTTCAATTTATCTTGACCTCAATTTTCTCATCTGTAGAATGAAAGAGTTGGACTAGGTGTCCTTAATCATTTACGAATTTATAGTCAGGGAAAGTTTCATGGAGGTAGTAGGATTTAAGTGAAGCTAAAACTGAGCTGTAAACTTGGCTTTAAATTGAGTCTACCATTGAGTGATTTTTTTTCTATTGCCTTCTTCTATTTATTTATTTTTCTATTGCCTTCTTTTTTTTAAAAAAATAATTTTTCCCAATTACATGTAAAAACAATTTTAAACATTAAAAATATTTTGAGTTCCGAATTTTCACCTTCCTTTCTCTCCCTCTTACCTGAGATGGTAAGCAGTAGGTATAGGTTATACATGTGCCATCATGTAAAACATGTTTCCATATTAATCATTCTGTGGAATAAAACTCTAACCAAAAAGAAAGCAAGAAAGAAAGTGAAAATAGTATGCTTTGGTCTGTATTTGGACCCCATCAGTTCTTTCTTTGTAGGCTGATAGTGTTTTTCATCATGAATCCTTTTGAGATTATCTTAGATCACTGTATTGCTACAAATAGCTAAGTCTTTCACAGCTGATCATTGAACACTATTGTTGTTAATGTGTACGATGTTCTCTGGTTCTGCTCATTTAACTCTGTATCAGTTCATGTAAGTCTTTCCAGGTTTTTCTGAAATCATCCTGCTTGTCATTTCTTATAGCACAATAGTAGTCCATCACAATTATATACCACAACTCATTCAGCTATTCTCCAATTGATAGGCATCTCCTCAATTTCCAATTCTCAGTTACTACAAAAAGAGCTGTTTTAAATACCCTTGTACAAATAGGTCCTCCCCTCCCCACACTTTAAAAAATCTCTTTGGGATTCAGAGTAGTATTACTGGATCAAAAGATATGCACAGTTATATAGCCCTTTGGGCATAGTTCCAAATTGCTCTTCAGGTTGTTTGGATCAGTTCACAACTCTACCAACAATGCGTTAGTATCCCAACTTTCCGATATCCCCTCCAACATTTGCCATTTTCCCTTTCTGTCATATTAACCAATCTAAGTGTGAGGTAGTACCTCAGAGTGGTTTTAATTTGCATTTCTCTGATCAATAATGATTTAGGTAATTTTTTTCATACACCATTGAATGATCTAACAAATACATGCCATTCACCATAAAAAGGGAGAACTATGTGAGAGAATATGATGGTAGATGACTCAGTGTAGTCTCTCCATGCCATAGAGATATAATTTAGCTTTGGCATTTTGAGATAGCAATATCAGCACCTTTAATTAATCCTGGCAGGGATGCCACTTAAACATAATTCTATGCTGTGTACTGTTATGTACTGCTGTGTCATGATGATCGCCTAAGGGCCCTCTGTCTGTTCAAGGGCTTAGGATTTTCAAAGAGGGGGAGATATCACACATCCTGCATCTGTGGACTTAGGCACCTTCCTTGAGACAGGAAGGAGAATAATGCTTCCATTGTATTAGCTTCTCATCTGGCTGGGGAGAAGGGACATAGAGGAGTACAAGAAGATGAAAAGAACTTTGGGGTCCTTCGGGAATTTCTATAAGAAGATCCAGGGTGAGTTCTGATGGTCCACCCCGAGCAGCTTTGTAACCAGCAGGATGCTCTCTCTAGTCCTCAGTTTTTCAATCTGTGAAGTGAGGGATGCTCTCTAAGCTTCCTTTCAGTTTTAATGGTGTATTCTGCCTCTGGTCTTTGTGGCCCTGGATGCTTAACGTCCTTGCCTGTAATATGACTATATTAATAGTTTTATGGGTTTGTTGTGGGGATCAAATGAGATAAAGTATGAAAAGTACTTTGCAAACTTTATATCATGTAAATGTTAGTTTTATAAGAATAGTGATAATAATGATAATAGCTGAAATTAATATAGTTTACAAAATACTATATATTATATTGTGTGGTTTATCTTTTGTTCTCAAAAGGACCATGACATCAGGGAGATGATGACATGACTTGCAGTTGACTTTGATTTGAGTGAGGGAGGGCTGTGCAAAGTTACCAGCCTCACTTTCTCCTCCAGAGCCATCTGGGTCCATGTCCTGATATAAATCAGGACAATTAGAGATGTCCCAGGATGCATGGGGAGACCTTGGTCTATTTAAGCTAAGATCTTTCCAAGTTCTCACTCTGAGTGAGACAGCGTCTCATTCAGTGAATAGGTCTGTTGAAGAAATGAGTCAAGGGATGGCCCCTTTAATAAAAAAAAAATCAGACTGGGAGGGGAAGACCCTCAGGCTTCCTGGCCAAAAGAGAAACAATCACTATTAAAATTTACTCTGAACCAAGAGGGCTCAAAAAGGAACCATTAAGTGGTGCTGGGGCAGGGATTGTTGTCCAATCAATAAGATCTGGAGTGAATTGGTCGAATACAGTGGTCTATTGTATACTCCACTGATAATATGGCTTCTGGTTTTGCTTCCATTGATACCTGACAAAATGCTGTTCTGGTTCCTGGATTTCCTCAAGTGATCACATCTTCTTAATATACAATATTAGTTCGTATGTGACTGCCTATGTGACTACTGATCACAGGCATTCCTTACAAGAGGTACAGTGTGGATTCTTCCCAGGCCTGGATGTAGTGCAAATGAATATGGCTCTGCTAAGGTGTGGTTATACTGGGAGAGGAGGCTGCTCCATCCCCAGGTATTCCAGTCCTTGCTCCCAAGGCTTATGGAAGAGGTGTATGGGTGGAATATGGGGATGAGATGGGGAGGGGCTAGATGGGAAGGGGAGGAGAGAGGCATACAACAGGGTTATAAGGTAGGGGTGGAGACCCAGGGCTGGGTGGAGGAGTTAAGGCAGACCCATGTTTGCACCATGCAGTACAGGTCTGGAAGGCTAGAGGACCATCGTGTAGAGGATGCATGCCTCCAGATATGAGAACCCTGGAACAAAGCCCTGGACACTCCATACTAGTCATATCTCTGGTAAAACCTCTTCCATTTTCCATTCAAAGATTGTTGATAGTGTTCAGAAATCACCATTTTTATACTATGGTAGAATACAGTTCTCCTGGACCTGGAAGCTTTAATTCATTAAGGGCACCTAAATTCTTTTATCTCTACTTAGTCTGGGTTTCAGCTCCCTATTTAGTCATATTTATTCTGTCCTTTCTAATTTCTCTAGGTAATTCTCTTTATAAAAGAAAACAGAAACAAAATAGCATTTGAATAGTTCTGTCTTTTCTTTATCATCTGTTATCATCATTGCTGGCCCATTCCCTCTGAGCAGTGGTCTTTCCCCCTCTTTCTCCTCCTTTTTCTCTTCTTTCTTCTCCCCTTCCTCCTCCTCTTCTTCCTCCTCTTTCTCCATCTTCTCCTCCTCTTCTTTCTCTTCTTCCTCCTCCTTTTCTTTTTCTTCCTCCTCTTCTGACTCTTTTTCTCCTCCACCTCCTCTTTCTCCTTTTCTTCTTCTTATCCTATTCCTCTTATATCTCCTCCTCCTTTTCTTCCTCTTCCTTTTCTTCCTTTTCCTCCTCTTCCTTCCCCCTTTCTTCTTCCTCCCCCTCTTCCTTTTCCTCTTCTTCTTTCTCTTCTTCAATATTGATTTAAAAAAAAAACTCCTTTTTTGTCTTTAAGTTTACTTTCCAATGCAGCTTATAGTGAGCTTTGGCACTTCTGATACTATTCTAACAGAAATATGCCACATTTTTGTATTTGTTCTCTATTACCCACCTACCCTTGCCTCCATCTTCTTCTAAATTGTCTTCTAAAAAATCTACATTGGCCGATGGATTCCCTGTGCTGCATATTGGATTCTTTAGACAACTCTCCTTTTCCTTCCTCAAGTGAATAGTTTCTTATTGTGTCTTCAGAATTTCCTTTTTCTCCTGGGTTCACTTCTCCTTTAGAATTTTGTTTCATGAGGTACAATGAATCATTTCTCAGAACTCTTTGAAATCTGTTCTCCTAAAACCTGTGATGCTGTTTAGATTGTTTGATTTTTTTACTTCATCTCAATTGCATATTTTAATATGGAATAATCGCTTATGTCAAAGGTTCTGTCCAACTATTAATTTCTTCTTGGAAAAAATTGGTTCCAGATTAGTACTTTTCTTCACTGGAGTTCCTCCACAATTCCCATGATTAAAAAATCATGGAAGTTACCCAAGGAATTATTCACTCTACTTTTGGCAGTGACAAAGATAAAGTAGCCATCTGGATAATTGAAGCATCCCATCATTACTATCCTGCCTTCATACCAACCTTTGCCAACAGGCAAAGTGTTCTATACTACAGTGGTCTATAGTGCACTCCACTGACAATATGGTTACTAGTTTTCCTTCCATTTTTCCCTGACAAAATGCTGTTCTGGTTCCTGGATTTCCTCAAATGGTCACATCTTCTTAATATACAATATTAGTTCATATCCATTCCAACCTTCTTTTTAGACCTATTCCCTTTCTCAAGAAGAAGATATATTCTTTCAGAGCCCTAATTCATTCATGTATCTCATCCTACTCAGTCTTGGTAATATCTATAATGTCAAAATTCCCTTCTTGAGTGACAATTTCTGGTTTGTTTGATTATTACACACACTTTGTGCATTTATACATATATATATATATATATATATATATATATATATATCTGATGTGATGGGTTTTGTTGCTCTCTCCTTTCTCAGATTTTTTTCTCTTGTGAATTCTGAGTCATCTCTGTAGCTATTATTTATTCTTCCTACATTGTAGCTACTGCCTATGATATCTACCCTGGCAGATCGACATTTATCTCTTTTTCAGTTAAAGCTCCTTTGATGAGATCTGGAAGACTCCAGGCAAATACTTTAATAATTTAGTTATGGTTCAGAAATCCAAATCCCATTATCAGATGCTATCTCCTTACCCAGACGTTCACTTCCCAAATCTCCTTTTCTCTTGTGAAAATTCTTGCCTTCCATTGGCAGGAGTGATAAAAAACCTCACCTGCATGTCTAAGGTTTTTTTAGTTTCTTGTCTGTGACTTCATAGTTTTTATTAATGCTTTGTGCATGCTTTCTGGTAATATCATTTGTGGCGTAATACTGTCCTGTGATTTGATGAGTTTTGGATAGTTTTCTATCTCATCCTGGATACATGCTCAGGAAGACAGGAGCTGTTTCCGTTGTTACTAATAACTGGCCTACAAGTGGTACCTTTCAATAAGACACCACTTCGTGTTGTGAGTGGTCTTCTTTCTTTGGCTCTTTCTGATTGATCTTTTCCTTGAGCACATTTTGGAGATATACCATTGACCTTTGCATGATAAATAGCTGCTTTCTTCTCAGAGGGGCTGGCTTATTCCTCTTCAGGAAGAGACTAATATTTATTACTTTGTTCCAAGTGTTTGGTGGACCTTTTCCCCCTCCTCTGTGTCATAATCTTCCACCCATCACATCCAAAATAGGTCATATTTTCCTTTTTGCCTGTGTAGATCTTTTATATTGATCGAAGTTGCAGCATCTCTTTCCTGGGAGGGCTTTATAACCAGGAGGGCTGGGTTGTTTATTTAAATGATGCATTTCGAGCTCACATTTCTGTGTTGGTCTGAACTGATACCCTTTCAGGGGGTCCATGAGGTCACAATAATTTTCATATTAATATTAAGATGCTTTAATTTCAAATGTGGTAATTATTGATAAATATAATAAACACAAACCAAAGGCATGGAGGTGAGAAAGGACACGGACTGTTTGGGAGATACTGAATAGTCCAGGTTAGTGCCAAACTGGTTTGTTCATGTTGCTCAGTCATTTCAGTTGGGTCTGACTCTTGGTAACCTTCTTTGAGGTTTTCTTGGAAAAGATACTGGAGTGGTTTGCCATTTCCTTTTCCAGCTCATTTTATAGATGAGGAAACTAAGGCACACAGTGTTAAGTGACTTGCCCAGAGTCACACAGCTAGTAAGTGTCTGAGGCCAGATTTGAACTCAGGAGGAGGAGCCCTCTTGATCCAGGCCCAGTGCTCTATCCACTGCACCATCCAAACAAGCCAAACTGGAAAGGGACTTTAATGACAGATTAAGGAGTGTGGCCTTTAATTTATAGACAATAAAACTTCATCAAAAGGTCAGCGCAGAATGACATACTCATCTTGATCCCTGCACAATGCAAGCTGGAAACTCTAGCTCATTCTACTGCTAATTTCTGATGGCCAGAGATAGACAGGACTACATATGATGAGACCACATGAGAGTTCATAAGGCTAAAAAAGTAGAAAGAGAAAGCTTGGGGAGCTGTCAGGAAATATTTAGGAAGTAGTTAACAAGCATCTAGTTTTCACTGCCATTCTCACAGCCATTCTCACCACCATCAATTCGATTTAACACAATGAAAGATATTCTTCTGGTGATGTACTACATCTGTAAGTCATGAAACAGCCTGCAAAGACTACAAAGTGAGTGTCATCAAGGGCAGTGGAGGGGCACCTGGTGGGGGCAAGTAGGCTGCAGCACGTTATTAAGATAGTGTTGCCTTAGACAGCATTAGACACATTTGATTGGAAAAGAAGGTGGTTTGCCACATCGTAAGGGTGGAATAAATGTTTTTCATTCATTTATTCATTCATTCATTCATTCATTCATTCATTCATTCATGTGGTGAGAGTGAGGGAAAACTGAGGAATAGCCTTTTCTACCCATGTCACATCAAAAGAATAAAAAGAACATCCCCTGCATGGAGAATTTTGGGAGAACATGGACCAGAGTCACAAAGGATGACAGGGAATGGATAGCTTGTGAGGAGGAAGGATTTAGGTAGGTGTAAGGTACTGCACTAAGAATTAGAGATACAAAGAGAAAAATGAATCAGTCTTTGCCTCGGTAGTCATGTGCTGCTCGTAGTCTACATAACTAGGTGTCAACACAGTACACAGAGCCCCTGGCCTAGAGTCAGGAAGACTCATCTTCATGAGTTCAAATCCAGTCTCTAACACTTACTAACACTTACTCAAACACTAACTAATTCAAACACTTACTCGAAAGCTTACTAATTGGAATGACCCTGGGCAAGTCACTTAACCCTATTTGCCTCAGTTTCCTCATCTGTAAAATGAGCTAGAGAAGGAAATGGCAAACCATTGCAGTATCTCTGCCAAATGGGGGTCATGAAGAGTAGGACACAACCAAAATGATGGACCAGCAACATCTCATGTCCTACTAGCTTAGTCTGAACCCTTCCACTGCCATAGCTACCTCTCTAATGCAGGCCTTCATCAACACCTCTAGCAATAATTTCCCAAGAGGTTTCCCTGCCTACACTATGCCCCCCACTTCATCCTTCAAGCTGCTGCCTGACTTCTACTTCCATATGTCTGGTTTTGTCATTTTTTGCTCAAAAACCTTTGGTGGCTTTCTGTTACCCACCAAGTAAAGTCCAGACTTCTCTGTTAGGTGTTAATGGCCTTCCATCCATGACTGGCCCCCAACCTCTCCAGCTTTATCTTACACTACTCATCTCCATCTGCTTTACTCCCCAGCCAAACAGGAATAATTTTTAACCTTCCCTACAAAACAAAACAACACTCTGTCCCCTCCTGCTTCACACCATTCTTTATGCCTGAAATGTCCTTTCTCTCCCTCTCTGCCTGTTTCATTCCGGTCTATCTTTCAAAGGTTGACTCAAATTCATCTTCTCCAGGAAGACTTCCCTTATTTGCTCCAGTTGGTACTAACCTCCTCCATCCAGGCTTCACACAGTACTTTGTACTTGTCTTATGTACTTTTTGTTGGTGTTCAGGCTTTTTTAGTAGTGCCTGACTCTCTGTGACCCCATTTTGGGGTTTTCTTGATGAAGATACTGGAGTGATTTGCCATTTCCTTCTCCAGCTCATTTGACAGATGAGGAAACTGAGGCAAATAGGGTCAAGTGACTTGCCTAGCATCACCCAGCTAGTGTCTGAGGTTGGATTTGAAGTCAGATCTTCCTGACCCCAGGCCTAGCACTCTATTCACTATATCACATATCATTATTATAGTTACCTCTGTAAGTGTCATTTAATAATAATAATAGCTCACCTTTATATGTAAGGTACTTTGCTATATAAAGGTGAGCTATTATTATTATTAAATAAAAATAACAGACAGATGCTGTTATTACCCTCACGTTACAGATGAGGAAACCTGATAGCTGAGGGTTTGAAGACTGGCCCAGGGCCTAACAGCCAGTAAGTGAGTGAGTCCCGCTTTAATTCTCTCTCTGATGTTCTTTCAGGTGTGCCATCTCACTACCTCCTACCAAATTCCAATGAGCTACTGGAGGTCAGAATCCCTGCTGTAGCTAAATGCGGCAATGTCCCTCAGCAGCAGCTTAATAAAAACGTGTTGAATAAAAGAACGAGTACATGTGTCAGTATCGCCTACAACCCAAAGTGAAGTGGACACGAGGCAATTTTGTGGATGATTCAGACATTCTTTCTGAATCTGGGTCCTATGGGGGACCAATTTAATCACCAGATAGTGTCACGCTGAGGGCCCCTGGGCCTAGGGTTTCCAGGTATGGGAATGGGCTCTCTGGCTCAGTCATCTTCTTGTAAATGGGAAACTTGGAGTTCAGCAAGAAGGCAATCATCTCTAATTTTCTTTGAGAACCTCCATTGCACTTTGAGTCCGAAGATCAGCAAAGTACTTTGCACATACAGGGGCCCTGGATAACCCCAAAGACGCCAGAATTCAGTTCTTCCTTGTTCTCATTCCCCTTTTGTCATGTGCAGATGGAGAGAGTTAGGCTTTGCTGCCTTCAAAACTCAATATTCATTCTCACTGCAGGAACAAGCTGAGAGCTGCCTCTCCCTGAAGGCTAGGCAGAGAAATCCGAGTTAATGCTTTCCAAGTTTGGAGTCTGACCAATCTCTCCACCTAGGTCTAAACTCCAAGTGGACTTTAATCCCACCCAGGGAAGCAGACTATCTCATAAGTCTCTTTGGGCAGGTGGGCTTTGAACATGGCTAGATTTCATCCCTGGTAATGAAAGGGGTCACGGATGACTTGCAGAGGCAGGAGACAATTGCCAAAGATGTTTTTCAAATGCTAGGGAAATAAGCAGTATCTTGGATGGAGGACAACCTTGGGGACATTTGGCAAGGATGGAATTTATTATTTCAGTGATTTATTCAACAAACATTCATTATGGACTTACTATGTACGAGGTACTATGCAAAGCATAGGGGAGATATAATCAATAAGCCTTCGTCCCTGTCCTCAAGGAGTTTCTAGTCTAATAGTGAGGGTTAGATATGAGGTTGGATGACAACAATACAAATTAAAATACAAATACATCATATTTCTGGGTCCTTCAAGTGCCATAGGGAACTTCTGGCATGTAAAATCCCTCCTCCAATGTAGACCAGCAGCTCCTCTATAATTTCCAAGCCTTGGAGAGTTTCTTGGAGCACTAAGAAGTTAATATGTATTATAGGCAGGACTTAAATCTGTCTTTCTACCTTCAAGGACAACTCTTACTCTGCAATGCTGTGTTGCTAATATTGGTAGTAATTCACATGTGCATGGTGCTTTAAATTCTGTAAAACACTTTCCTCACAATATTCTTATGACTAAGAGGAACATAAAGTACAATTGGTTAAAATGAAGAAGCTATGGTGATAGCACCCTAATTCTGTTTGTTTCTGACCTTAATCTAATTGCCATTTCTAGCCCTAACTCTGTTTCATGGAGGAGGTGGCTTTTGAGTTGAGTCTAGAAGGATGGATAGAATTTCAATAGGCCATGACAGGGTGAGGAGACAGCATTTTGCGAATATGGAATAATATGAGCCAACACACTAAAGACCCCAAGAGACGAACTAATTTCACCACACACCTAACAAAAGAAGAAAGATCGCAAAAGATAGAAATAGCCCATATTGGAGGGGCTATAGGAGGACAGATACACCAGTGGCCTATTGGGGGGGACTGTGAATTGGTTCAACCATTCTGGAAAACAATTTGGAATTGATTATCCTAGAAAAGTTGACCTAGATGTCTGATTGTTAGGCATGTTTCTGAAAGAAATTAAAGACAGAAATAAAAGTCCCACATACATCATGATATTGGCTATAGAACTTTTCGTGATAATGAACTGGAAACAAAGCACACGCCTATTGGTTGGGAAATAGTTAATATGTAAAGCAATTGTGGTGTGTGAATGCAATGGATTGCTTTTGTGTCATAAGTAAAGATAGCTGAATTCAGAAAATTCTGAATTCAGGAGAGAAGACTTCAGAAAAATCAGGACTCAGAAAATAATTCAGAATTCAGAAAATTCAGAAAAAAATTGAGGAAATTCAGAAGAACTAGGAATAAAATAATGGGAAGATATGAACTGATCCAGAATGAAGTAAGCAGAACCAACAAAACAATTTACGCAATCTGTGACCAACACAATGTAGATGGAAAGAACAATAAATATGAACTGAAGACTGTATAGTTATAATGACCATCTGAAAGACAGCAAGTGAAATGTAGTAGCAAGGAAACTGACCTGGGAAGTCGGGGTTCTAGACCTGGGTTCTAGTCTCAGCTTCATCACTCATTCGTTGTGAGAACTTGGGCAGATTTCTACACTGGTCTGGGTTTTTTCATGAGGCATGAGATTCCTCCCATATTTCTCTACCAGACACCAAGAAGAATGTTACATGTAACTGTCTTTTTTTTGTCAGTGCAATAGGGTTTATGAGGTATTTTAGAGACTATTCTAACTTCTTCATTTCACAGCTGGGGAGGCTGAGATTCAAAGAATTGAAATAAACATTGCCCAAAGTCACATAGCAAGGACATAATGGAGCTGGGTCTGTGACCTAAACCTCATTATTCCAAGTCCATTGATCGTCCAGGATCCAAAGTTGTTATGGGAGGAAGAGGTTTAAAGAGGAAAATAAATGGCCCTCTTTACATATCTAGAAAGACATGATTTCCTGATTCACTTTGCCTGTGGAGACACCTCCATGAGGCCTTTCAGTGAGCCCATTCTGTGCAATTTGTGATGGGAATGTTAACCTTTGTGCTTGGTGTATTTTGTAAGTCTTAAAGTGCCGTATAAATTTCATGAATGAGATAATAGATTGAGCAATTGTATGTCCTATAGTACATCAGATTAGCTGAGCAGGGGATTGCTCCCTTTTTCTGACTGCTACCCTTGAGGGAAGAGTTTTCCTTTCACACTGGCAACAGAAAGAAATAACAGGAAAGGGGAAGGCAATCACCTCAAAATCCTAGCTCACTTATAGCATTTCCTCACCAAGAGTGCCAAACCCATTTTTGTTTAAGACAGCTAGGTGGCACAGTAGATAGAGTGCCTGGCCTGGAGTCAGAAAGACTCATCTTACTGAGTTCAAATCTGTCCTCAGACATTTACTAGTTGTGTGAGCCTGGGCAGGTCACTTAACCCTGTTTGCCTTAGTTTCCTTGTCTATAAAATGTGCTGGAGAAAGAAATGGCAAACCACTCCAGTGTCTGTGCTAAAAATAAAACAAAACTCAAATGGGGTCATAAAAAGTTGGACATGACTCAACAGGAACATTTTGTCTAAGAATTGTCTAGTTCCATGTTTTACTCTGCTTTTGAAAAGCAATAAAAGTATTAATTAATAATTCTCTCATCTGTGCAACTGCAAGCCCCCATGCTGGGAAGGTCATAGGAGCTATAAAATCTATGCACTATAGCACTATATCTTCTTTCTCTTGGCTGCTTTACCATCTGTTTCCTTTACCTCTGTGCCACTACTACAAAAGGACACACACACATACACGCGCGCACACACACACACACACACACACACACACAACTCAGCAATTCAATTGTTAACCATTTTGTTTCAGAGAAACCTGAAGTAAAACTCTTAAAAAGCAGAGATCAGGAAAACAAGCTCATCTCTCTCCCAAAGGAGAGAACAGGAGTGGGAGGGAAGCAAAGGAGGGGAAAGTACATTTTCCCCAGCTCTGTTCTCCGTATCATGAGCAACTTCAGCCACTCTGCATCTGTTCCACCAGATTTCTGCATAGCTTGGTGACAATCTTTATCTTAGCCTCTCAGCTTTCTCTCCCCTACTACTTAACTGTTGATAAAGGTGGTGGCCACAGCAGCCTGCTCATACCTCATCTCTCTCTCATCTTCCTCTTCCTCATGTAGAACAATGGATGGGCTCCCTCCAGGTCTGGTCCTTGATGCAGCTCTGGTCTCTCTTCTGTTCTCTTCCCTCTCTCCTCCCCTTTCTTAGGGATGGAAAGGGGAGGTTAGTTTTTCAAAGACTCAGTGGAACAATAGTGAGGAATTTTGGTTGGCCAGTAGAGGATAGCTTTCCATGTCCTGATATGTATCTCTATTGTCATATAGAAGCATTATAAATTACAGTGTGAGTGATTTTCCAGTTGTGGGAGAAATACCAGAACTGGTACAGTGGAAAAATTGCTAGCTTTGACTTTAGAATCCCAGGGTCTGAATACCAGGGTACCTGCCCTACTACCTACTACTTAAGTGACCTTAGGCAAATCATTTAACTTCCCTTGGGCTATGGTTCCCTCATTTGTCAAATGAAACATTTGGACTAGATGATCTCTAAGGTACTTTCCAACTCTAGAGCTATGATCCTAAGATGTAATTTATGATCCTTTGAAACCCGGGCTTCATTTTCCTTACCTGTCAAATGGAAGGATTGGGCTGAAAAAGCTCTAAGGCCCCCTTTAGATCCAAACTTCTGATCCTGACTGGTGATTGGGGCCATTCCTGAGTGACTGATAGTGTGGTATGAATTTTAAATACACCAATAAACTGAACTCAGCCTGGAGTTTGTCCATATTGGAGGATGATAGAGGACATTAGAATCATAGTTCACAGGGTTAGCCAACAGGATTTTGTGATTGACTCAGGAGTGTGCCCATAAATGTTCAACAACTGATTTGCCAGGGGGAGGAATGTACACATGTTACACTATTAAATTTAATGTTCATTATTAGTATTTTTCCATCATATTTTTAAGGCTAGACAATAGACAAAACAATGAGTCAAGCTTCTGATTTGTAGTGTTTGCTGATTTCAGGGATGTAAATGCTAATGCTGAGAATTGAACAATGTTCCTTATTGGTATGAGTTGGCCCTAGCACACCACTAGTTGTGATGGGCCTTAGAGATGGTTTAGTCCAACCAACCACTTACTTTACAGATGACCTTACTGAGGTTGGGGGTCACACCAGAATTTAGAGTTGAACCTAATTATTCTGATGCCAAATCAAATGCTCTTTCTGTTGCTTGTGGGGATATATGTTGACTCTTGGTGCCTTTAGGAACTGCCTAAGGCTTTAAGGACCCAGGCTAGGCCCTATAAGAGGACCTTGTAAGTACTAGAATAGAGAGGTTGAGAGGCCTCCAGTTATACCTTGGGCAGTTATTTTGTGATTGCTCTGAGTATAATTATCCCTTTGAAAAATATAACTATATATAAAACTAAGTATAATGATGTACAATTTAAATATACATATATATTTAAATGTATATTTTAAAATATAAAAATGTATTTTACATGTTTAAATATATAAAATACATATTTAAAACATGTCTCTTCATTAATAAAATAATAAAACTAAGTTTTATTTCAAGAGTAGTGAGGGGGAGGTGGTGTGGCTGGGGAGGGAAAAAGGAGGGATGCTTGGAGCCATATGTACCTCTATGTTGGAAGTGGTTTGGGCAATTGGAGACTAGAGAGCAAAAGCAGGGCCTTGACCATTTGGACTTTAAACAGCCTGGCAGCTTTTGTAATCTTAAGACTGCCTCCTCCATGTTCTCATTCCCACCCCAAGTTTGAATGATGTGGTGTGGCATAGTGCAGAGAATACTGGGTCTGCATTTAGGGATTCTCTAGGTTTGAATCTCCCCTCTGATACTAAGGACTTACACAATATTAAGCAAGTTATTTGACCTCTCTGATTCCAAATTTCTTCAGCTGTAGAGTGGGGATTATACATATACACACACATATATAATTTATAATGAATATTGCTCTCACAAGGCTATTGTGAATATTCATCCTATAATTTCTATAGCATTTTAAGATTTGCAGAATTCTTCCTCATAATAGTCTGGGAGATAAGTAGTAAATATGTTATTTTTTCATATTAATATAGGAAGAAATGGAGTCAGAGAGCTCATCCTTTGCCTTTGGCATCAGTGCTAGTGTCAAAGATAAGATTAAAATCTAGGACTTTCAATCCTAGGTTCATTCTTCCCATCCACCCCACTGTACAAGGCTGCTTCCTCTTACCACATCCTGTTGCCATGCCAGATGTGTGATGTCTGATGGTTTGGGGAGGTTCATTGATGGCTAGTTGAATGGAAAAGTTACAAGGAAGACCCAAGGAAGACTAAGAGAACTTGCCTGTCATTTCTACCAAATGAATCCTCTAGGAGAGTACTCAAAAATGTTGTGTTGTTTTTGTTGTATCTCACTCTTCATGACCCCATTTGGGGTTTTCTTGGCCAAGATACTTGAGTGGTTCATTATTTCCTTCTCCAGCTCATTTTATGGGTGAGGAAACTAAGGCAAACAGGATTCAGTAATTTGCCCAGGATTACACAGCTAGTAAATGTTTGAAGTTGGATTTGAACTCAGATCTTCCTGATTCCAGACTCAATGCTCTACCCACTGCACCACCTAGCTACTCAAAAATGACTAATTAACAAATAGCTAAATGTTGAACTAGAGAGTCATTTGAGGGGAGTACACAGAGTTGAGCTCTTCCCCTGTTCTGTTAAACATTTTTATCAGTGATTTAGATGATTGTACAGTTAGCATGTATATTAAATTTTCACATGAAAACAAAACTAGCTTAACTAGAGCTTACACAGAAAGATCTCAACATGTCAGCAGCATGTTATAGTGGGAAATTTTCTGAGTTTGGAGTCATGGCATCTGGGTTCAAATCCCAGATCTGGGACCTTGGGCAACCTGTTGTTTGTAGTTCATCCTTCTTGAAGAGGATCAATGACTTCAGGAAGGTGATGTCTTGACCTGCAAGTGAATTGGATTTAAGTGAGGCAGGACTGTGCAAAGTCATCAGCCTCACTCTCTGCTCTGGAGCTATCTGGGTCCAGGGGTAAGACATAGGTCAGGACAATGCATTCTGATGGCCCCGATATAGTGGGAGACCTCGATCTTTTTAAGCTACGTCCTTCCCGGGTCTCAGTTTGTCTGGGGCAATGCTTGGGTAAGCTATTTGACTTCTGTTTCTCCAGTTCTGAAATGGGGTCTCTAAGGTCTCTTCCAGCTCTAAATATTTGATGCTTTGAATCCAAAGAAGTCTTTTTCAATAGGTACAAATGTAAAGTCATGGGATCATGGATATAGAGTGGGAGGGAACCTTAGGGGTTATCAAATCCAACACTTACCCCTCCCCCAATTTTACAGATGAGGATACTTAGTCCTAAAGAGGTTTAGAGACTTGCCTATGTAACATTGGCAGCAAATAGCAGAGTTGGAATTCAAACCGAGGTCCTCTTCTTTCAAATCCAGCTTTCTTTCCTATACTTGCACTTGTGTTTAAAAAAAATCACTGTCACAAGCACAAAATGGGGGTGGCATCACTTGACAATGGTTCATGTGAAAAATGACCAGAGGGTTTTTGTGGCTTGCAAGGTCAACATAAATCAATAGAGTGACCTGGCAAAGCTAATGGAATCTTTATGCTTCTAGTTATACAGCCTACATCCAGAAGGAAGGAAGGAAAAATCCCAGCATCGTTTGCCTAATTAGGACTATGATTGGGGAAAGCTGGGTACAGGCACAGAACAGGGGGCATTGAGTTAGGTGACTTAAATATGGCGGTGCTATATAATGAAAATAACATAGGATTTCAGGTCAGAAGGCCTGGATCATTGACAAGAATGTCAGATGATAGTCACAATGTTCCTAGACGAGGTGGCAAGAGGAAGGAGGATGTCTCATGGCAATGGGACCCTAGAAGTCACAATCTCTAGGTGTAACTAGTGAGTAGTTGCCCATTCTACTGAAACGTTGAGACTGTTGCTAAGTCTGGTGGAAAGAAAATCCTGCCCTATTTCATGTGGGGTCTTAGTCACAGAGATAGTATTATTTGATAAGTACTTGAAAGAACACTAGTTCTTTAGCCTAGAGAAGACTTCAGGGAATATGACCCTATGTTTCAAGCATTACAAGAGCTCTCATGTCCCAAAGTCAAGTCAAATCCAAAAGAGTTTATTAAGGGGTTCACATACTAGAAATTCTGCTAAGTGCTTAGAATACAAACATAAACAAGAAAATGGTTCTCATGCTCAAGGAAATGACATTCTAATGGGGGAAGACAATGCATGAAAGGGAGCTGAAAAGTGTGTGCATGGTGGTGGGTGAGAAGGGAAGGTACCCACGCAGAGACAAGGTGATGTGGTCTGGAGAATCAAAAGCACAGCCAGGAGATGAGTGAAAGATAGTTGTCTGGACACTTCCTTAAAATGGAGAGCCCAGGAAGAACCAACTAATGGAAGTAGAGGGCCACAAGGGTGAAGGGATATTCCAGGTAGGAAGCAAACAGATGCATGATAATGAAATCTGAAGAGTCAAGAGTGGAATTAGGAGAGGAGTGAAAGAAGAGGAATTAGACTTGTTCTTCTTGTTCTTTCATAATTAGGATTTCTGAAGTTTCTTCAAAGTCTGAGAGTATGTGATATTAGGATTCGCTTTACAGAAATTCAGTTTATGTACAACTCTTGAGGAAGGTAGCTTGATAGTTTGGAAAGAATTCTGGGTTTGGAGCTGGAAGACCTGGTTTCTGTTCTTGGTTCTGCTGCTTACTAGGGGTGGGGCCAGCTGCACATTGCTGCATCTCATTTTTTCAAATGGGGATAATCATATTTGCATTACCTTACAAGGAACTTATAAGCCATAGATGGCAAAAATAATGTGAAATATTATTCTAATTACCACTTTGGTTGTTATTGTCCCAAGCGGGGTCCACCTATCTGGGGCAATTCTTTCCTGCGACAGAGCACAAGGAGTTAAAGGTTAGGCCACAAGGATTTTGGCTAATCAGAAATGTCCAAGTGATTTATACTGCACATTTTTGAACGAATTCAGATATATTTAATTCCATAACCTGATTGTATTTGCTCTGGCCAGGCAGCCATGCCTGATTTGGATAGAATGACAGATGGTATTCTTATGAGATGACAGTTAGGCCTTAGCTGGACTGCCTTCTAGGATAACTATTCCATTTGTATTGAAGAAGCAGCCTGTTGGTATGGGGGGGTGTTGGTGGTGGTGCTTGGGAAGAAGGTCTGAAGTAGAGAAAAAAGGAAAACACTAAACACTCTTCCAATTAAAATCCTGGATAATGGAGCTTCTTTTTTGCATGTGTTTTCCCTTCCTCAGGGAACCCCACGTTAACTAATGGAATTTACGTTTCATTTTCCTGTATAGAAATGCAGTCTTCCTTTCATTTTGGTCCCTCACAGGCAGACTCAAAAAAGCAGACAAAATTCTCCCAAGATCCTAAGAGTTAGAAAATGAATGCTTTGAAATGCCATTTAACAGGGCTGGGAAAGTATTTTAAAGGGTCATGCCCTACTTTTTGGATGGCACCTAGACAATTTTCAAGTACAATGTTTTGTTCACTTGTAGCGTATGGAGGCCAAGATCAGTTTCCTATGTATGTTTATGGGGGATTTTATGTCATTGAAACTTGGTGTCTGGGCCTTTGGGATCAGGATTTTGTGGAGGAACCAGGCAGGGCTTGGCCCCCAGGAGGTTGCAGTCTGAGTAAGACAGAGGAAGCTCAGATCTAGATGCTATTCTGTCCCTTATTTAACACTTTAAAGTTGGCAGGACACAACAAATCTTATCCTTACAACAACTCTGGGTGACATTATTATTATTTTATAGATGAGAAAACTGAGGCAGACAGTGGCTATGTGACTTGTTCAGGGTCACAAGGATAGGAAGGGTCTGAAGTGAAATTTGAACTCACGTCTTCTGGACTGCAGATTCAGTGCTCTCTCCTTTGCGCCACCTACTAGTGATAATGAAGGGATCATAGACTTAGAAAGGGAAGAAGGCACCTTAGAAACTATCTAAGCCAGGGGTGGGGAACCTGCAGCCTTGAAGCCACATGTGGCCCTCTAGGACTGCACTTGAGGACCTACAGGGCCACTGCAAGTTACCCACTCCTGATTTTTATTCTAATCCAACCAAATGATAGAAGCAGGATTTGAAGTCAGGTCCTCTTATCCAAAGCTAGTGCTCTTCCCTCTTTGGACTAAACGTCTGGGGGTGGCGGTGCAGTGGGGGAAGGAGGAAACCCAGGTTCGGTCCTCAGGTAGCTCAGTCTGGCTAAGGAAGTAGGACTGCGTAGGAGATAACTAGGGAATTATACAGAAATAGAATATTACTTACTAGTTTAATATGGTTTACAAATGAAAAGTTCTTTAGAAATTCAAGGAAGAGAGAGATCGCTATGAATTAAAGTGGTCAAGCAAGATCTTCTGGGGGAAAGTGGAAGGTGTGTGTGCTTGGACAATGGCAGGGGAATAGTTATGGACTATTGTAAGATAGATGTGATATGAGCTAGTTAATATAAAGACAGCCTAGCTCTCATGTGCCATGGATAGACATTAGATGATCTAGGAACTGGCCCACCATCTTTCAAGGGAGACATCAGTTTCTCCGTTTGTGTGGATTAGGAGGAAGGCTATGAGTGGGTTCTTGCTCCTTCCCTTCCTTATCACCAAGAGAGTTACTAAACTGGAATTAAATTTGTCTGGCACATCTCTAATATTGGTAAACCAGGGATATGATATTTTGGAGCTCAGAATAAATGGCAGTTTCCCTGATTGATGGGGGGAAGGGAAGGAAGGAAATAATACTTAGTTTAATATTATTAGCTCCCTCCAACCATCATGGAACATCATGGATTGGCAGTGTGTATTTTTATGAAGGTAAACAGGAAACAGAAATCAGGGAAATTACACAGATTAGAATAAACTCAAGAATCCAAGAGTGAATGAGCTCTATAGCTTGGGAACAACGATAGACACCTCAGCTGAACTAAGGTAAGAATGATCTGGGGGGAGGGAACAGCATCTGGTTCCTATTCTTCCTCCATTCTCCCCTATTGTGAAGTTGAGTATAGGCCTGAGCATAAAGCAGACCCCCAATAGAAACTTATTACATTGAATCGCTCTGCCCTGAATTGGTTTGAACTGCTATTAAGGCCCTAAATATGTGTTGGACAGGCCATGTGACATGGTGAATAGAGGGCATGGAATCATGAAGGCCTCGGTTTAAGACCTCCCTCTCTCGTGCACACTGACTGCAGAGCTGAGAGTTGAAGTTGGAGGGCTGGTGTCTCCTACACACCTGCAGCTCCAAGGGCCCCTGGTAGTCATTCACAAGCTACACACCTTGACTGCCCCTCCAAACATCTTCTAAGCATCTGAAGAAATCTTGTCTCTACACATGAAACATGGCGTGATGTTACCTCAGCTAATCAGAAGTCACATTCCCTTATATGTTCTTAGTAAATAGAGGCCCCAGGGCTTCCTGTCTAATTGGATAGAGGTGTTAAACTCTCAAATGGAAAAAATGAATATATTTGATAGGTGAGATCTAGATAATTGAAAGAAGGGAAGACTTCTAGGATGGGAGCATGAGCAAAGATACGGTGGTGGGAAATGGGCCTAAGGTATCCATGAGAGGTTTGGGACTATTCACTTCATGCTCCAGATGTGTCTCTTTCACAGAATCATAATCATCATAGCTTTAGAGCTAGAAGGGACTTTAGGAATCAAAGAATGCAGCCCCTTTCCTTTGTAGAAGTTCAGAACGAATGAATGAAGAAACAAATGAAGGAATTATAACACAGTTTTAAAGCACTGATTATATTCCAGGCAGTGTGCTTGGCATGGGAGATACAAACCAGAAAGCAAGATTTTCCCTGATCTCAAGGAGCTTTCACCAAAATGGACTAAGACAACACGTAAAGGCAAGTTGGAAAGGATATGTGTGAGTGGAGGTATGATGTGAGGAGGCTGGGTTTTCTGCATGATAAGGCAAAAGCTCACCCATCAGAACCCAGAGAGCTGTATTGACTCAGGTATAAATGGCCTTAATCACCGAATGGCCATTGCCTCAGTCAACTTGAGACCTGTTAAATACCTTAGCTTGAAAAGGCCAAGGTCTCTCACCACATCCTGGGCCATCTCCAGTCATCCTGATCTATATCTGGCCAATGGATCCAGATGGCTCTGGAGGAGAAAGTGAGGCTGGTGACTTTGCACAGCCCTCCCTCACTTAAATCCAATTCACTTGCATGTCACAGCATCACCTCCCTGAATTCACAGTCCTCTTCGAGAGCTAAGGACAGACAACAACAACAAATGCAGACCTGAGATTCAAACTCAGGTCCTCTGACTCCAGATCCAGCCATTCTTTTATCCCTACCACTCCAAATGGAGTAGATTGAATAGGAATTGATTGCCTGTGACCTCACTGCTCCCCAAAAACAACAATGTTGTCAGAAGTGCGCTAAATTCAGCTACACATTTCTGGGACACAGGGGAATGAGGGTGTGCCTCCCTTCAGGTAAACCTGATGTACAAAGATTCATCTTCATGCCACAGACTAATTCCTTGGAGCTGGGGAGTAATCATTTAGTGGCTTCTCTAATGGAGGTTATTGGTTCTTAATTGTTCCTCCAACTTCTGAAATGAGAATCATCTGTCTTATGTCCAAACAAGAGAAATGCTTTGGAGGAGTGAGCTAATTACTTAGGGTGGAAAGGATAATTTAGGGGGTGGTCTGTACCTGGGTTTCAGATATTGGAAAAAAGCATTGGCCTTGAAGTCAGAAGACTCAGTTTCTACCTCATCTCTCCTACTGATTTGCTGTGAAACCTTAGGTGAACAATAGTAATAGCTAACAGGTTCCCCATGTATGAAACAAAGGTACAAGACTGGGTAATATTCTGGGTCTCTTACAGTGCTCAAAAAGCAATAGACCTGGCCCAGGTATTATTATTATTATTATGATTGTTTGTTATTGTTGTTGTAATTTGGCTGCCCACTCATACTGATTTCTCCCCGCTCTGAGTCTGCTACCATCGTGTTATATGGGCCTCTCCTTCAAGGCTACTAGTTCCATTCTTGTTTAGCTAATTCATTAGCCAGTCTGTGAATCACCCAAGGTCAGCACCACGTTTCTCCCCTTCCCCACCCCAATCCTGTCTCTCTGTACAACAGCATCTTTCCTGTTCCTTCAGTGTTTCACCAGTCCTGAACTTTCTCAGGGGAGGGGCTTGGTTAGCTCCCTCTCTGTCTCTTCTATGACTATGACATTTTTTGAGTGAAGGCCTGGTTCCTATTCTTCCTCCATTCTCCCCTATTGTGAAGTTGAGTATAGGCCTGAGCATAAAGCAGACCCCCAATAGAAACTTATTACATTAAATTGCTCTGCCCTGAATTGGTTTGAACTGCTATTAAGGCCCTAAATATGTGTTGGACAGGCCATGTGACATGGTGAATAGAGGGTATGGAATCATGAAGGCCTCGGTTGAAGACCTCC
Organism: Trichosurus vulpecula; assembly: GCF_011100635.1. Lineage (NCBI taxonomy): Eukaryota > Metazoa > Chordata > Mammalia > Diprotodontia > Phalangeridae > Trichosurus > Trichosurus vulpecula. Next base: position 73,376,156 of record NC_050581.1, read on the forward strand.
CTCTCTCATGCACACTGACTGCAGAGCTGAGAGTTGAAGTCAAGTGTCCTGGCTTCTAATCCAGTGCTTTTCCCATCACCCCCTCCTTTTTTTTCCCTTTTTGGTCCACACCTGTTATTTTATTGGCATGGAGAACTCCTGCTACGAAAACCCTCTCCACCAATACAGATTGGCAACTTGTCTGTAACACAATCTCAGACAGCTGTCTAGGGCACTAAGAGGTTGAGTAAATTTTTAATGGCTCTACAGTTAGTGCATATGTGAGAATGAGGTCTTAAACCTTTGTGATCTTGGTTCTCTTGTCCTCAGATTCCCACATCTATGAAATAAAAGTATAAGACTGGGTGATATTTTAGGTCTCTTATAGTGCTCAAAAATCCTAATGCTACTGGACACAAAAGGGCAAGATTCTGGCATTCTTTCAGTGATGGCACCAACCCCATGACTCTAGTTAAGGTCACCTTGCTTTTTCCCCTGTGAGAAAATTAGATTGAAGTCTCTGCAAAAGGTCCTATAAGTGTTTACTTGTATTGTGTTCTCAGTATGTATTTGGAACACAATTGTAGAGGGTTGTGCTAATTAATTACTTTCTTTGAGTTAAGACTTGATGGTTGTTATTCATCTTTTGTTCTTGAGGAGGACCAATGACTTCAGGAGAGTGATGTATTGACTTTCAAGTGAATTGGATTTAAGTGAAGCAGAGCTGTGCAAAGCCATCAGCTTCACTCTCTCCTCCAGAGTCATCAGAGTGCAGTGGCACAACATGGGTCAGAATGACTGATGATGGCCCAAGACTTAATACCCAGTGGCTGGATACTGGTATAACAGGACTATTTCCTTCCTCTGTGGGAATCTCTCCTTCATTCTTCCCCTATTATACTTGGGTTCCATGTGGGGAAGGGAAATATATTCAGCTCAAGACCCCATTCCATTGCAGACTCTACTCACAGATGAGATAAATCCCCAGGTATCAAATAATAAAGGATTTGGTTGACCCATAGTAACAAAACATAGCTAACAGGAAAACGAATGGTATAGGAAACCCTTACTTAAGTCCTCACAGACCAAAAGAAAACAACTCTCCACACAAATCTCTCTCCATGCTGGAAGAGAAAAGAAACAAATCCTGAGTCATGCCTGAGATGGGGATATTTCACACTCTGAAGTATCTGGAAGGAAGGCTGCCTTGTATACTACTGGAATTGTTGTACAGTCATTTAGTTGTGCCCAACTCTTCATGACCCTACAGACCATACTGTCCATGGAGTTTTCTTGGTAAAGATATTTTCGTGGTTTGTCATTCCCTTCTCCAGGGGATTAAGGCAAATGAAGCCTTGCCTAGAGTCACACAGTTAGTAAGCTCTGAGGCTAGACCTGAGGCTCAGGTCTTCCTGACTCCAGGCCCAGAGCTCTATCCACTGAGCCCTCCATGCCTATTGCTGGAATACCTGTAGGCATTTCTTTGCTGGAACAACTCCAAGAAGTTTCTTGCCTTCCCACCTATTCTTCTCAGGAAACAAAAGAAAAGGCTTCCATGAGAGGCTTTTAGATCAGTATTCTGGGCAGCTCCTTGCCTTTTCATCTGTTGTTTGGTGAGACTCCACCTCCATAGCTGTCAATCATAGACAACTCCATCTCTGCAGTCACTGCTCTGTACTGAAGCACCGCTATGACTCCAAGCTTCTTTTTGGCCACCTGAACAAGCCACTTGAACACTTCTTTTGGCTGCTTCTGCTTCAGATAAGTTATCGTTTAGTTTTTGTTGTACCTGGATACTTGCTTTAAGGGAGGGAAGGAGTAGGGATCATTTTTTTAAAGTAAATTTTTATTGATAGCTTTTGTTTTTGTATCACCTGTACTTCCAAATCTATTCCCATTTCATTCCTTATAATAAAGAAGACAAAAAAGAGGAAGAAATAAATGTTCAGTAAAAGTAACCAGCTTATCAAAAAAATCTGGTGTTATATGCAGTGTTACACACCCTTGGACCCCTGACCTCTACAGAGAGTTGATACAACTTATCTTCTCACATCTTTGTTTTTGGGCCAAGCTTTGTTATTGTAATTTTGAAAAATTCAATTTTGATTGTTCTGTTGTTATTGTTATGTCCATTCACATTGTTGTAATCATTGTGTATATTGTTATCCTGGTTCTATTTGCTTCACTTTGCATTAGTTCATGTAAGTCTTTCTGAGCTTCTCTGCATACATCAGATTCACTTTTTTTATTGCACAGTAATATTCCATTACATTTATTTGCCTCAATCTGCTTAGCCATCTAATTAATTTCTAGTTCTTTGTAGTTTTTAAAAAAATAAATATTTTAGTGTATGTGGTACCTAGTAGTGAAATCTATGATTCATTGTATATGGACATTTTAGCTACTTTATTTGCACAATTCTAAATGTCTTCTTAGACTAGTTGGAACAATTTATAGCTCCACCAACAATGCATAAGTGTGTCCATCTTTCACAACTCCAATTTCAAACATTCACATCTTTTGTTATCTTTGCTAATTTGTCAAGTGTGGAACCTCAAGGTTGTTTTGATCTGCATTTTTCTTATTATTAGTGATTTTTAACACTTTTATGTGATTGTTTATAGTTTGCAATTATTTTGAGAACTTTTTACTCATATACTTTGCCTACTTCCCTATTGGGGAATGGGTTTTGCTCATATTTATTTCCATTGGTTGTCTCTGTATCTTGGATGAATATTAGATAATTATTACAAACATTTGATACAAAGGTGTCCCCTTCTCTCCCAGTCTATTGTTTCTCTTTCTATCCAAGTTAAATTATTTTTGTCCGTGAAGAAGCTTTACAATTCCATGAAATTTCAATATCTGTTTTTTTATAATTATCTTTATTTCTTCTTTGGTTAAAAAATCATCTACTACTCATAACTGTGAAAGGTATATAATCTGTTTCTCTTCTAATGTTTTATGATATAATATTTAAATTTATATCACATTTATTTTGAATTTAGTTTGGGATGTGGTATAAGATTTTGGTCCAAACCTAATTTTTATCAGATTGGTTTTTCAGTTTTCTGGCAATTACGTTTTGAGGTTTATTGAATATTGGCTAATTCTTTCTTGTTCATTCTGTTGATCTATTAAAATTTTTTTTAAGAACCAGTGCCAAGTGATTTTGATGATTATTGTTTTATAAGGGTATTTTGGGGGAGGTGGAAGTGTTATTTAGGGGGCCATTGTTATTTAGCTGGGTCCAATGATCTTTTAGAATTGGCCTTATCAAGGTCATCTTAGGAACACACACAGAGTGGTAGTTAGATTTGTTCAGATCTCTCTGAGTTGCCTACGTGTCATCAAAAGGAAACACTTAGGTTTCGGTGAAGTTTTGTTTCTTCTTCTCTTCATCCTTCTAGCCACTTTTATATTGTGCTTTTCTTTGTTCTACTCTGTCTTCCTCAATGGAAGATTTCTAGTCCTTGCTCCTATCAGGGTTAGAATGATATTACTTTTCATTTCTTCTTCTCTGCTCCAGGCTACAAAAAGTTTGACCACTTCTGGGGGCTTTGCATACTCTCTGAGGCTAGCAACAAATCCACTTACTCCTGATATGTCCCATTTCTGTTCCTTCAAGGTCTGATCCTATGATCCTAGGACCCTTTTCTGTAAAATGGGGATGATAATAATATCTACCTCACGGGGCTGTTGTAAGGATCTAACGAGATAAATTTTGTAAAGCCCATGATAGGCACTTAATAAATGCTTGTTTTCTCTCCACACCCCTTTCCTGAATAACATATATTTGAAGAAGGATATCATATCCATCCCCTGTTCCAAGACTTCTTTTCTCTAAATAATACACCTCCAGTTTCTTTGGTCAATTCTTTTATGGTATGATTTCAAGTTCCCTCACCATCTTGGTCCCATGCCTCCAAACATCATACTACTTTTCTATGTCCTTTCTTAGAATCAGATGACCAGGACCTAACACATTACTCTAACTAGGCAGAGTATGACAGGATTATTGCTCCTCATGATCTGGATACTTTTCTGTTCATACATTATTTTGCTAAGCAGTTACATTAAGCTCTTGGTTCATATTGAGTTCATGGTCAGTTGAACCCCAATGCCTTTCTTTTTCACATGATTGTATCCTAACCAAAGTCTGTTTCATTTTGCCTGTGTTCATGTAATAGATTTTTTGGCACCTAAATGGGATGAGATGTAGAAAAATTATGAAAATGTGAAAGTTGTATACAAATAAAAGATATTATTATTGTTGTTAATACATTATGCCCCATGAGAGAGATGTGAAGATGAGTGGTTCTATTTGGAGTTGGAAGGCCTGAGTTCCTTACTGTCTTTGTGACCTTCTGTGAGTCACTTAACCTCTCTAGGTCTCAGGTACTTCACATCTAACATGAGAAGATTAAACTAGGTCATCTCTGAGCCCCGCTCTGGTCCTAAGACTAGGCTTCTCTAACATATGATAAGCAGCATGGAAAAGTTGAGAAAGCAGTAGAAAGAAGGTCCTGGAGGGCAGGGATAGTGTTTTTGCCCTTCTTTGTATCTTTAGCACTTGGCACATAGTGAGTGCTTAATAAATTATTGTTTATTTACTGACTGATGAAGGGAGAGTCAGGAAATCTAGGCTCTTGTTTCAGGTCTGCCACTAACTCAAAATGTGATCTTGGACAAATCTCTTCCTCTCCCTGGAATTGTCTCTTCCTTTGTAAAATCAAGGGATTGTATTAGATAGATTCTACTTTCTTTTTCCAGCTCTAACATCCTATGGTTCTAAAATTTTAAAAAATTTACAAAACATAGGTGGGGGGAGCCCTAGTCTTGGGGTCAAGGCATCTGGCATCTTCTAGGCCAAGTTTAAGTGCTAACTGGGCAAATTATTCCCTAGTTTCCTCATTTGTCAAATTGGAGACAAATTCTAGCTCTTTTTTATTTTTTCTTTCTCCCCCCACCCCAGTTTTTCTAATGGGAGTCAGCTTAGTATAGTAGATAGAGTTCTAGACTTGGAGTCAGGAGGACCCAAATTTAAATACTGCTTCTGATACTTAACCAGGGCAAGTCACTTACCCTTCTTCAACTCAATTTCCTTGTTTTATAAAATGGAGATAATTATAGCAACCATCTCACAGCGCTGTTGTAAGGATCAGCTAAGATGACATAGGTAAAAAGCTTTGAAAGTGTTAAATAGATGTTAGCTGTACCAAAGATGTTGCATAAAGTGAGGAAGCTGGACTACATGATTTATAAGGGCTCATTCAGCTCAGACATCCTTTGGCTGAATATTTCTCTAGACTAGTGCTTTGAAAACAGCTCCACACTTGTTTCTGAAGAAAGACGCAGACCCTGTTTGAGCACATAAATCACATCCAACCTGCCTGGCTTCTAATTCAGCAGTTACTAAGGGGGTATCACATGCAGGCCTCTGCACTTGGACTAAGAGAGATACAGAGATTGACCAGACAAGACATAGTCCAGGCCCTCATGGCAGTCATTGCTGAGTAGGGAAGATATGCCACATCCTAGATGATCTGTTATTTTCTTGGGTGGGTAGTCTCTCCACTGTAACAGATAGAAGCCTATCAATGAATGTCTATTTTGTTTCAACTAAGTCTTCTATATCCCCTCAGAATTCTAGGTGTCTTTTTCTTGTCCTTGTTATAGAATCTCGGAGGGGCTGCTCTACCATGTGGGCTGTCCATTGATTATCCATCATGATCATCAGCCTATCTCATTTTCCTATGCATACGTGTCTTTGAAAATGACTTCCATTCACTCTACGTCTTGCATAAAAGTTGTCAGTACCATGTTGGAAACTGCTTATACCCCTCATGACTTTTCTCATTCTTGTAGGAGGTGTTTGTAACTCTAATTCTTCTGAGATGGTATTCTTCTCCTAGCCACCAGAGAATATTGTTGTTTGAGACGAGTTTCTTAAGGGGAAACAATTTGGGACCATTGAAAATGCCACTCAGTTTCCCAAGCATATCCTAGGCTCCTGCTCAGAAATAACTTTAATACAGACTGGCACATGATTTAAAACATATTTAAATTTAAAAATTTCAATTTTTAGTTTTGACTCACTCCTTCCAGTCCTCCCCCCACCCAATAGTGGTACATGATAAAAGCTTTAGAGGAATAGAGTGGTATATGTGATCTGAGAGAGGGAGGAAAGATCATTCCTGCTTTGGAAAATATGGGAGGGCTTCATGGAGGAGTTGGCATTTGAGTAGGATCAGGAAGGCTGGGCAGAATATCAGCAGGAAAAGACAGAGAGAGGGGGGTATTGGAAGTATGTAAGAAGCAAAGGAAGAACTGGCAGAGCATAGGGTGTGTCTGAAGGATGCATGTGTATTTATTTGGCTAGAGCCTAAGAGAAGAATGCAGAGGAGTTAGTCATGAGAAATGAGGTTGGAAATATAGGCTGCAACCAGACTGAAGAGTTTGGAAGGAATGGGGAGCCATTGAAGAGTTTTGAGTAGAGGACCAGATTGTGGCATAAGGAAGATTATTCTAACAGGAGTGTGAAGAATGGAATGAGAGACTAGAGGCGGGGAGACCAGTTAGGAGGCTATTCCAATAATACACATAGATGGCAATGAAGGCCTGCACCAGGGTGGCAGAAGTGGGTACTGAGAAGCAGCCCAAGGTTCTCCCTTTGTCCTTTATTTTCATCTTTGCTGCTCTTCCTGGTATCACTCAGACCTCTTTTGGAGATTCTCTCTTGCTTCCTCCTCTCTGTTCCTTGGACATAGAATAATCTACATTTAGGCTGTGTCTGTGTAGGGCAATTCTCTATTGAGTGGATTATTGTTCAGTTGTTTTAGTTGCATCTGATTCTTTTTGACCCTGTTTTGGGGTTTTCTTGGCAAAGACACTGGAATGGTTTGCCATTTCCTTCTCCAGCTCATTTTTATAGATGGGGAAACTGAGGCAAATGGGGTTAAGTGACTTGCCCAGGATCACACAACCAGCACGTATCTGAGTCCAGATTTGAACTCAGGTAGAGGGGTCTTCCTGATTCCAAGCCAAGTGCTCCATACATTGTGCCACCTAGCTGCCCTTCAAGTTTAACTCTTTACTAGATATAAACTTTTTAATATTAGGGAAGTTGCCTTATGATATCAATAGTTATTTTCTTGGGACTTTAAAGTCTGTTTTATGGTCATAAAAGTCCTGTTCATGAAGCATAACATGGAGTATTATTCCAATTTTATAAATGGAGGAAGCAGGGTTTGAGAAGAGAAGTAGCCAAGGTCAGATTTTTCCAGCTACTCAGTGATATTGTAAGAGGTAGAACTTCTGGCTCCCATTCCAGGTCCCTTCCCACTACCCCACACTGCTTCTCAGTCACTTTGGGATGTTCCTGAGGACCAAGCATATGGCTTTTCATGTGGTAAAGGACTCAGTGAATGGTTATTAAATTGGCATCTACACAGAGTGATACAGGCATAACATTTAGAGCTGGAGGAGACCTCAGAGTCAAATGTCTCATTTCATAGGTGAGGAAATTGGATCCTAGAGTGTGAATTAACTTGTCTAAGGGCATGTAAGTAGTAATAGGAACAGGATTAAAATCTAGGTCTTCTGATTCTAAATCCAGTGCTCTTTCCAGGCCAAATCAAGTGATTTTCCTAGTAGTAGCATGTATGGGAAACAGAATTAAACAGAATTTCTGATATTGCTTCCGCCCCTCCCCCCAACACACTTTTTGTACTTCCCTCCACATAATCCTGCAATGTAACTCCAGGGATAGGAGCACATTTTGTAAATACACCTTTAGAGCTGTACAAATATAAGAGGTGGTTATTCTTCTTCTGTCTCCTCCCTCCCACTCCTTCACCAAGCACTTATCTCTGTGTATAAGAGATGCTCAGTTATGGCACTGACCAATTGGCTTTGTCTAGTGGGTGTTGATACAACTTGAGATGTTGTCATCTTGGTCAGAAGGAAATGATCACAGAGAAGGAATGTGAAGATTCTTTTGAAAAGCAATAGTGCTCATTACTGACCCTGAATTTCAGAACTTGCAGTTAGAAGAGTTAAACAGTGGTGATTTTGAAAATTTTAGAATATTATATTCTGATTGCAAAGCAACAAAAGTGGCCTACTCAGCTCCCTGCGGTGAAAGACTTCTTAAGCAAAATGGCATCTTGAGCTTTCACTGAATAACAGAGTAGAAAAGGGCATCTGAAGCACTCTAGTCTGACTGGCGGGGCAGCTAGAGTGCTCAGCCTGGAACCAAGAAGACTCATATTCCTGTTTGCCTCAGTTTCCTCATTTGTAAAATGAGCTGCAGAAGGAAATGGCAAACCACTCCAATATCTTTACCAAGAAGACCCCAAATGATTGGGGGAGGAGTAATCAGAAGCAAACATTTTTGAAAAGGGACAGGGTCAAAGGAGAGGACAGAGTAAATGGAGGGCAGGATTGGATGGAAGGAAGCAAAAAAGAAGGAAAACCCCAAATGGGTCACAAAGAGTCGGACATGACTGAAACAACTGAACAATGACAACAAAAATCCAGCAGGTAGCTGAACAATCGCCTCTTTTACAGTGTTCCTGACAAGTGCTCATCCTGCAGCCTTGGTTTGAAGGGGAGAACTCTCTGTCTCTGGGGGCAGCCCATTTGACTCTGGAATAGCACTAATTATTCAGTCTCTTTTGTCTAGACTTCAAACCTAAATCTACCTCTTCATAAATTGTAAACATGGCTCTTGGTTCTGCCTCCCAGGGCAAAGGAGAGCAAATCTAATCCTTCTTGTCTTTTGTTGTTGTTGTTCAGTTGTGTCCAAAGAGTCATGGCTCCTCGTGGTTTTTATTTTTTGTTTGCTTGTTTATTTATTTATTTATTTATTGTTGACAAAGATACTGGAGTGGTTTGCCATTTCCTTTTTCTCTTACTTTATAGCCCTTTAAATATTTAAATACAGCGATCATGTCTCCCTTAGGTATTCTTTTCACCATGTTACCATTTTATTAGGTATTAGAAGTTTTAAGTAGTAAGTGTGCAAATTAACTTTGATAGACAAACAAATGTATTCCATCTGTATATCCATCTTTCTATCTGTCTCTCTAGTTAGCTATATTGATTCCCCTAAGACTCAGTTAGTGCCTCTTCAGGCCCTGAAACTACCTTATATTTGTTTTCAATATATTTCTATATACTTACATGTGTGTGTTTGAAAGGTAGGAACATAACAGAAGAAAGAAAAATGACCTTGGAGGCAAAGGACCTGGGTTCATAGCTTGTCTCTACTGCTGGTCACTTTCACTTGTGTGAAAGCCAAGCCACTTTAATTCTCTAGATGAAGGTCTTAGTTTTCCCATTTTTATGTAGCGGAGGGAGCCCTGGCTACCAAGAGCCCACTCCTGGGATTATAATGTACCACATGGATGTTTGGTGGGCCTATTTCTTTTTTTTATTAAAAATTACTATTTATTTTCAACATTTAAAAAATTTTTATTTCCAGATTCTCTCCTCCCTTCCACACCATCCCACACCCACTGAGAAGGCAAGAAACATGACATTAATTATACAAGGTGTTTCTAAAATCTGGATACATAAGCAAAAATGCGTATTTTCAAGAAATGAAATGAATGAAATTTTCAACAACATTTTATTTAATTGGAATATTAACAAATAACATCTGCAATATGATTTCTATCATTTGTGATGCAAAGGTTGATGTGCTTTGCAAGATTCACATGAACTTGGTGCAATAACTCCTCATTGCCATCAATTTTAGTACATTCACTCTTTATGTGTTCAATCAAGTGTGTTGCATCTGAGATTTTCATTGAGTATACCTTCTACTTTAGCATACTCCAGAAAAAGAAGTCAAAGGAGCTAAGGTCTGTTAATATTCCAAATATTTCAAAATATTCCAGACTTTAGGGACATCCTGTACATGAGAAATCATGTAAAACATAGGTGAGCCTGTTCCTTAAAGTTGTGATGACGTGGAATGGAAGGGCCCAAGAACACATACAAGTGTTCTGTGACTGTTTTTGCTCTGTTTATTTCATGATGAAGAAAAGACCTTTTGATTGGTTGCTGAGCCAGAACTAATTGGGAATGCATACAAAAGGCCCATTGGAGAAATTCTCTCTTTCCTTTCTTCTGGCCAAAAGATAGAAGGACAATTCTGCGCTCTGGAGGACCAATGGGGACCAGGATTCCTATCTCTCCACTAGGCTGTCCCAAGGGCTCATGGCCTCCCAGGAAAGCCTGTGTCTGGTATGAGACCATCTCTTTTTTGTGTCTTCTTCCCTTTCACAGGCCCTTGTGAGACTTTGAAATGGTGGGGGAATGGAGATTCTTGCTGGAAATCTGCACCAAGTTTGCCTGCAGTTGAGCCTGGGGCACTAGTGTAGCCCTAGGGAAGGTGCCCACATGATCCAGCCAGCAGAATATCAATCCAATAGCCCAGACATAGTGTCCTACAGGAAGGAAGTGACTCATCTGGTAGCCAGGCCATATCTGGAAGTGAACTTGAGGTGACTGCTTTGAAGCAACCACTTTAAGTTTGAGCTCACCCAATTTGGAGGATGCCTTTGTACTTATGCTCTTGCTTTATCTTCTCAGTTAATACCCCTTTGTAAAAAGCTGATTGATGCTAATTAGCTAAATTAATAGTTAGGCTAATCAATGATACTGATGATATTAAGGAGATATTAACTGCCACTACTCATTTCTATTTTGGGGGAACACACCAGAATAGGATTAAAGTATCTCCCTATCCCCTCAGGGATGACCTTTAATGGGTGGAGATATAGCCTTACTATAGGGACCTGATCTGCCTGTGCAAATGTAAATTGGGATAAGGACCCTGAGAGTTTATGTAGGCTACATGTAAAGAGGTTGAACTAAATGCTTTCTAAATCTATGACCTATGATGTGATAAATGAATGAGATGATGCCTTACCCATAGGCTTTTTCCTGACTATGTTAAATGCAGGATTGCGTTTTCCCCAAGCCCACTGGAGAAGAGAAGGATTCCTGGAGCGGGGATGAAAGGGGCAGGGAGCAGAATTCTAGCCAGCAGTCTCAGTTGAGCTGAACCACTTCAGACTCCAGGGAGAAGTATACAGAAGTTTCCCATTTATTCTAGATTCTTTTCTCCTTCCAGGGCCTCAAGCACATGTGTTTTAAGCTTCGATTGGTGTATTGGAGTATTGGCATTTGTGTTTGGCATCTGCTGCTCTTTATAACCTGGCCCCTTCTTCCATTTCCAGTGTTTTTACACTTTGCTTCCCTGCGTGAACAAACTGGTTCCATTAGTCTACTAGCTGTGATACACATATTATTCCACCCCTGTCTCTGTGCGTTTGTCTTTCATGCCTAGGAGGCTCTACGTCCTCATCTTCTCCTCTAAGCTGCCCTGGCTTCCTTCAAGACTTAAATTAAATCCCGCTTTCTACAGGAGATCTTTCCTAGTCCACCCAGCTGACAATACCTTCCCCTCTTGGATTCATTCTAGCTGCTTTGTATTTCTCTTGCATGTACCTAGTTATTTACATGTTGTCTCTCTCATTAGAATATAAGCTTCCTGAAGGCAGGGGCTATTTTGTGTCTTTGTATCCACACACATAACTTTGTGTTTGGCATATAGTAAGAAATTATTTAATTTAATGGCTTAAGAAATACTTGTGGACTAACTGTATGCATACACTGGCAAATTTGAGTACGTCAGCATGAATGTGTTCATGTGAGGTGTATTTGTGAATGTGCCTCATTGAATCTGTATCTAAGAGAATGTGTCTGTGTGCACCTATAGGTGTATATTCAAAATGGTGTTCATCTATGAGTGTGTGAGATCACATGTGTGTGTATGAGGGTCAGTTGTGGTCAGCCTCTTCTTTCTAGCCGTCACCTTCATCACCGAGACACCACTAGGGAGAGCATCTGGATGCCTGAGAGTCTGGGAGTGGGCGCTTATGAGAATGTGTAAACGTTTGTGCAAGCGGTGAGTGTTTGAATTGAAGAACGTACTCCAGGGTACACAGAGGTGCCTGGAAATCTGTGCCTGTGTTAATGTTATGGTGGTGGCATGTGTGAAAGTGTGTCCACACCACACCATTAGCCTAACATGACATCCCTGTTTAGGGTTGCCTCGTACCCTTAGCCTTCCATCCAGAGCCAAAGCAAGGCTCAGTTAACTCTACAAGCTCCCTTAGGCAGCTCTGCAGGCACCGCCAATCCTCTGTAGGGAACCCAGCCTGTGCGTGAGTGAGTGTGGGTTAGTGTGTGTGTGTGTGTGTGTGTATGTGTGTGTGTGTGTGTGTGTGTGTGTGTGTGTGTGCTTGCAGGCATATATACATAGGCATACATACCTGCTCGGGTGTGGAGAGGAGCAAGCAGGTGGAAGCGCAACAGGAGGTTGGCTTGATTTGAGTAAGGCAGGATAGCACCCTGACCAGTGGGGGGGGGGGTGAGGTGTGAGGAGGGTAGGTTCCGGAGCTGCTCCCAGCGCCCACACTCTGCCACCAGAGCCACAGTCCATCAGTCCATTCTAATTCCCCCCACCCCCTTCCCAAAGCCAGCGCTGCAGCGCACACGCCACTAGGAGCCAAGCTTCCTGAAAAGGAGCTGCCTTAGCTCACTCCTCCAGTCTCCCCCCACCTTTTTGTTCTCCCCCTGTACCCTCCTTCTCTCCCAACACATCTCCGCTATAAACCGAGAGGACCGAGAGTCTCCAGAGCAGAACTCAGCTAGCCCAAGCCTGCAGCTGCGAGGGGGCGCGCCAGCCTCGACACCTAGCCATCTGCCTGCGGACCCAGGAATCCTGGCGCCTGCAGAGCTCTGGAGCACCCAGTCCAGCCCAGGGGCCCCTAGAGCACCATTTCCTCGGGGACAGAGACTGGCCCGCAAGTCCAGGCAAGTGCGTCGGATTCTTGCTGACTACCTGATCCACTCGTCATTCATTCTCTCTTCCTAAGGTGATCTGTTTGCCTCTCAATCCCTTTGCATACCTCACCCACATTCCTCCTCGATCCCTTTGGGTCTCTTTAGATATCCTTCTGCCTCCCCTTCTGCTGTTACAGCTCTGCCTCTTTCCTCCAGGTCCCTTGTCTCTCTGAATCCCCTTTCCTATTCTCCTTTTCCTCCTTATTTTATCTTCCCCCTTTCTATTTCCATTCCCTTTTCAGTGTTTTATTAGCTTGGCTCCTGGCCAGCCCTCCCGTCTCTGTGTTTTCCTGGAGGGGGTGGGGGGGACGACAAAGCCCAGGGTTTGAAGCCTAGTTTCCAGAGGTGTGACAGACTGCCCCAGCCATCTCCATCCCCCAGTATCTGGAGAGCCCATCTAAGGTATATAGGGAGTTCACCTGAACTTTTCTGGAAGTAGGAAAAATATTGTGTACCAGTCTGGAAGCCCAAGCTAAGGGTGTTGGGAGAATGTGCTTTGCCTTCTCCAGCTCCTCTTCGCAACGCCTCCCACTCCTACCCCGCCCCAATCCCCCCATCCACCTGAGCCTTTTACCGTGTGGAGCAGGTGGCTTTAAAGGACGCCGAGCCAAATAAATGGGGGCGAGTTTGGGGGCCAGTGTTGAAAGTGACTGCAACTCCAATGAGAGGAGAGTTTTCTAGGAGAGAAGACCGGCATGAGGGCAGGAGCAGAACTGAAGGGGAAAGAGGATTTGTGTGCGGGCTTCCTTAAGAATTAACAAAGTTGAAGGGAAGATGGAGGGAGAGAGAAGGAAAGAGAGAGAGAGGGAGGGAGGGAGAGACAGGAGGGAGAGAGAGAGAGAGAGAGAGAGAGAGCGAGAGAGAGAGAGAGAGAGAGAGAGAGAGAGAGAGAGAGAGAGAGAGAGAGAAGAGAAGAGAGAGAGACGCTGAGGGTCTGGGGGCCGTAGAGTGAGATCTTGCTGTTAAAAGCTCCTTTCCTGAATTTGCTTCATCTCCATCTCCCTGAGACCTGCTCCTGCCTGTGAATTGTGGTAGGCTAGCCAGCTAGCAGCAGGGCTGAGAGAATTCTGAGGTAGAGGAGGGAGACTGGGAGAGGTCATGAGGAATTTGCACAGGGGCCTATAATTCTATGAGGATACATAAAGATGGTGCATCAGAAGGGTGGGAAGGTTTGAGGACCAGAGTTTGAATGCTAACTGCTACTCACTAGCACCGAGATTTTGGACAAGTCCTTTTCTTTCTGAGTCTCTTCACTTTCTTCATCTGTAAAATGAGAAGTGGAAGAGGTTGGACTAAATAATCTCAGAGGTCCTTTCTAGCTCTAAATCCTGTGAAAAGAGGATTATCTATGTTATGGATTAACGGTATAACACCAAATTTTATTTTATGTTATACCTATTTGAGTGTGTTTGTTGCATGCTTCTGTTGACTCCATGAAAGCACAGGCCAGCCTCCTTTCACCTTTCTTCCTACCTCTACCTGCCTACACCCACACAGTAGGCACTTAATAAGGGTTTGGCAAGGTGATTTGAAAAGGAGTTTCACTTCTAACTCATTAAATATTAGCTAGAGAACCAGCATAGGTTTAAAGGTGAGATTTTGATAGCACAGAATAGAATGGCCATGATAGAGAATACATTTCAGAGATCGTTTCCTTTTTATAGAAAATCCACCAAGGAGGGTTAAAGAGGAGGAAGGGAATTACCCAAGGTCCCCAGATGAATACTATACTAGAAATCAGGTCTCATGACTGCCACTCCAGTGCTTTTTTTTACTACAATTTGCTACATTCCTTTTTCTTCTTTCTATATCCTCTCCCTCTATTTTCTCCTCTCCTCCTTCTAACTCTTTCTCTTCTCCTCCCCTCCCTTTCTCTTTCCTCTGCCCTCCTCTCCTTCTTTGCCTGGCCCTCCTCTCCCTTTTCTCTCTCACCTTTTTCTCTCTTTTGATTTATTTTTTCTCCCTCTTTCACTCCCCTTCTTTTCTCTGTTTTCCCATCCCTTCTTCACACCAGGTTCCTCTTTCTTCTTGCTTCCTTCCCTCTGTTACCTTCCCCATCCCTTTTCATCCCTCACCACATCCCTTTTCCACCTCTTTTTTTACCCTCCCTCCTTTTTCTCCTTCCTATTCATTCCACTCTTTCTTCATTTCCCCTCCCCTCTCCCACCCTACTCTATCTATTTTCCACCCATCCTGATCTATCTCCTGACTTTTCTAATCCTGGCCTCTCTTTATCCCCTCCCTCTCTGCTCTTCTCACTTGGAACCTCCTCTGTATCTTGCCAATGGTCTCTGATTTGTTGATTTATCATCTTGTCTGGGGGCTTAAGGCATACATTATTTTGTATTATTATGGCCTTTCTAAATTTTTGTTTATCTAGCTCTTTTGTAAACTGTCTTAGGAAAGGGTGTTGGATGGTGTCCTAGATCTCTTTGGTGCACTCCAGAGAGTTCAATAGTGCTGTATGCAGTGGGTACTTCCTGCTTGCCCACACACTAAAGACTTTCTTACTGCTGGAACCTGCCTAAGATAGAAGCATTGCTCTGGGCTGGTTGCCTTCCAGTGTTTGTTGGTGAGGCTGGTATTTGTGTGCTTGTTTGGCAGTTCAGAATTCTTAGCATAGATTGATTTTTTTACCTGACTAAAATTTCTGATTTGGACCTTTCTACAATGCCACAGGTACATTTATCAGACTGCTGAGGAGAGATGCAATTGTGAAGAATGATTACTATCACCTTTGCCATGAATTCCCAGGAAAGCAGCGTTTAGGCTTTCTCAGAATATGTGGTTAGGATCTATTGTCTTTATTTTTATTTTTTCCAATTTTTAAACATTCTTACTTCAAGTTTTGAGTTGCAAATTTTATCCCTTCTTCCCCTGCCCCCTCAATGGTAAACAATCAGATATAGGTTATACATGTGCAATTATGTAAAACATTTTCATATTAGTCATTTTGTACAAGAAAAAAAGTGAAAGAAAGTCTATATCCTATCAATATCAGTTCTTTCTCTGGAGGTGGATAGTATGCTTCATCATTAGTCCATTGGGATTCTCTTGGATCATTGTATTGCTGAGAATATCTAAGTCATTCACAATTCTTCACTGAATAATATTGCTGTTACTGTATACAATGTTCTCCTGGTTCTGTTCAGTTCAGTATGCATCAGTTCGTGTAAGTTCACATTTATCTGACATTATCCTGCTTGTCATTTCTGATAGCATAACAATATTCCATTACAATCATATATCACAGCTTGTTTAGCCATTCCCCAATTGATGGGCATCCCTTTAATTTCCAATTCTTAAAAGAGCTGCTATAAATATTTTTGTACACATAGGTCCATTTCCCTTTTTTGGGATGTCTTTGGTGTATAGACCTAGTAGTGGTATTGCTGGATCAAAAGGTATTCACATATTTATAGCCCTTTAGGCATAGATCCAAATTGTTCTCCATAATGGTTGGATCAGTTCACAACTCCACCAACAGTGCATTAGTGTCCCAGTTTTCCCACATCCTCTCCAACATCTAACATTTTCCTTTTTTGTCATATTAGCTACTCTGGTAGGTATGAGGTGGTACCTCAGAGTTGTTGTAATTTGCATTTCACTGATCAATAGTGATTTAGAGCATTGTTTCATAAGACTATAGCTATAGATTTAGATTGAGACATCGATATAGACTATAGATATAGATTTCTTCTTCAGAAAACTGCCTGTTCATATCCTTTGATCATTTATCAATTCGGGAATGACTTGTATTTTTATAAATTTGACTCAGTTCTTTATATATTTGAGAAATGAGGCCTCTATCAGAGATACTTGTTGAAAAATTTTCCCAGCTTTCTACTTTCCATAGCATTCATTGCATTTGTTTTGTTTGTGCAAAAACTTTAATTTTTATATAATCAAAATGATCTATTTTACGTTTTGTAGTCTATCTCTTCTTTGGTCCTAAATTCTTCTCTTATCCATAAATCTGACAGATAAACTATTCCATGCTCTCTTAATTTGCTTATGGTATCACCCTTTATGCGTAAATCATATACCCATTTTGACCTTGTCTTGACACATAATGGGAGATGTTGGTCTGTAACAGGGGTGGAGAACCTATGGCGTTGAGGCCACTTGTGGCCCTATAGGTCCTCAAGGCCACTGGTTCCCAACCTCTGGTCTATTCCTAATTTATGCCATACTGTTTTCCAGTTTTCCCAGAAGTTTTTGTCAAATAATGGGTTTTTGTTCCAAAAGCTTGGATCTTTGGGTTTATCATATACTAGATTGCTGTGGTCATTTACTATAATGTAATTTGCAGCTAATCTATTCCACTGATCCACCACTGTATTTCTTAGTGAGTACTAGATTGTTCTGATAATTACCAATTTATAATATGGTTTTAGATCTGGTAAGGCTAGACCACCTTCTTTTACATTTCATTTTCATTTCCCTTGATATCCTTGAGCTTTTGTACTTGCAGATGAATTTTGCTATTATTTTTTCTAGCTCTATAAAATAATTTTTGATAGTTTGATTGGTATGCCACTGAATAAATAGATTAATTTAGGTACAATTGTGATTTTTATTATATTGGCTCAGCCTACCCATGAGCAATTAATATTTTTCCAGTTGTTTAAATATGACTTTATTTGTGTGAAAAGTGTTTTATAGTTGTGTTCATTTAGTTTCTGGGTTTGTCTTGGCAGGTAATCTTCCAAGTATTTTATATTGTCTACAGTTATTTTAAATGAAATTTCTGTTTCTATCTCTTGTGGCTGGATTTTGTTATTAATATATAGAAATGCTGATGATTTGTGTAGATTTATCTTGTATCCTGCAACTTTGCTAAAGTTGTTAATAATTTCAAGGCTTTTTAAGTTAGATTTTCTAACTATAACATCACACCATCTGCAAAGAGTGATAGTTTTGTTTTCTCATTCCCTATTCTAATTCTTTAATTTCTTTTTTCCTTTCATATTGCTATAGGTAACATTTCTAGTTCAATATTAAACAATAAAGGTGATAATGGGCATCCTTGTTTCATCCAACTGGTGAAAGGCTCCTAGCTTATCTTCATTACAGATAATGCTTGCTAATGGTTTTAGATAAATATTACTTATCGTTTTAAGGTAAGCTCTATTTATTCCTATGTTCTCTGGTGTTTTTAAATAGGAATAGGTATTGTGTTTTGTCAAAGGCTTTTTCTGCATCTATTGAAATAATCATATGATTTCTGTTGGTTTTGTTATTGATATGGTCAATTATGTTGACAGTTTTCCTCATATTGAACCAGCCCTACATTCTTGGTATAAATCATAGTGTATGATACTTGTGATATAATGCTGTAATCTCTTTTCTAATGTTTAAAATTTTTACATCAATATTCATAAGGGAAATTGGTCTATAATTTTTTTTTCTCTGTTTTGGCTCTTCCTGGTTTGGGTATAAGCACCATATATGTGTTGTAAAAGGAATTTGATAGGACTCCTTCTTCACCATTTTTTCCAAGTAGCTTATATTGTATTGGAATTTTTCTTTAAATGTTTGGCAGAATTTGCTTGTGAATCCATCTGGTTCTGGGGATTTTTTCTTAGGAAGTTCATTGATGGCTTGTTCAATTTCTTTTTCTAATATTGGGTTATTTAAGTATTTTATTTCTTCTATTAATCTGGGTAATTTATATTTTTTTAGATATTCACTTGTTTAATTTAGATTGTCAAATTTATTGGCATATAATTGGGCAAAATAGCTCCTAACAATTGTCTTATTTACTCTTCACTGGTTGTGAGTTCACCTGTTTCATTTTTGATGCTAGTAATTTGGTTTTCTTCTTCACTTTTTTAAAAATCAAATTACCAATGGTTTATCTATTTATTGTTTTTATAAAACAAGCTTCAAGTTTTATTTATTAGTTGCATAATGTTCTTATTTTAAATTTTATTAATCCTTTGATTTTAAGGATTTTCAATTTGTTGCTTAATTGGGGATTTTTGATTTATTAATTTTCTAGTTTTTTAGTTGCACACCCAATTCATTGATCTACTTTTTCTCTATTTTGTTTATGTAAGCAATTAGACATATAAATTTTCCCCTAAGTACCACTTTGGCTGGATCCCATAATTTTTTGGTATGTTGTTTCATTGTTGTCATTTTCTTTAATGAAATTATCAATTGTTTTTATGATTTGTTCTTTGACCCACTTGTTTTTTAGGGTTAGATTATTTAATTTCCAATTAATTTTTACTTTCTCTTTCCATTGTCCATTATTGAATATAATTTTTATTGTATTATGATCTGAAAAGGATGCATTTACTATATCTGCTTTTTTGCATTTGGTTGTAAGGTTTTAATGTCCTAACATATGGTCAGTTTTTGTATAGGTGCCATGTTCTACTGAGAAAAAGGTATATTCCTTTCTATTCCCATTCATTTTTCTCTAGAGATCTATCATATCTAATTTTTCCAGAATTTTATTCACCTCCTTAACTTTTTTCTTGTTTATTTTTTGGTTATATTTATTTAGTTCTGAAAGGGGAAAGTTGAGGTCCCCTACTAGTATAATTTTATTATCTATTTCCTCCTGTAACTCATTCAACTTCTTCAAAAATTTAGATGCTATATCTTTGGTGCATGTATGTTTAGTATTGATATGACTTCATTGTCTATAGTACCTTTCAGCAAGATATAGTTTCCTTTTTTTATCTCTTTTGATTAGCTCTATCTTTGCTTTTGCTTTGTCTGAGATTGTGATTCTTATTCCTGCTTTCTTTGCTTTAGCTGAAACATATCACCTTGCTGATGACATGATCTTTTCAAAAATGAAGGACAAACAACAATCTGTGAGTAGTACAGGCTCCCCAACTGGGGACCCAACTGGCCAGTTCCACTTGGGCAATGAAGCTCCTCCCTTTCTTTTTCCTTTTTTATTTCCCCTTCTCTTTCCCCTTCTCTTTTTCCTTCCCTTGCCTTCTCTTCTTTCCCTTCTCCTTTCCCTTTCCCTTTTCTTTCCTCTGTCCACATAGGGTATCGTACTCTTGCCTGTGGGTACTCTGCCCAAAGGAATGTAAATTTTGATCCCTAAAACCTCAAAATATGTATTGTAATTTATGGGCTAGATTTCTTTCTTAAGGACCATTCTTTCATCGGTTGGCCAACAACCCCACTTAGTGGTCATTGTTTGGGCCCTGCTGGCTCAGAGTGAATGTAAATAAGAATTGTTTCTGTTTTGGCCAGAAACCTGGAATTTCTAACATTTTTATACTTCCCTTGAGTCTTGTATTTGGAGGTCAAATTTTTTATTCAGCTCTAATCTTTTAATTAGAAATGCTTGAAAGTCCTCTATTTCATTAAATTACCATTAACGTGGAAGCTGCCAAATCCTGTATAATCTTGACTGTAGCTCCACAATATTTGAATAGTTTCTTTTTGGCTTCTTACAATACTTTCTCCTTGATCTGTGAGCTCTGGAATTTGTGTATGATGTTTTGGGGAGTTTTCATTTTGGGACCTCATTCAGGTGGTGATCAATGGATTCTTTCAATTTCTATTTTGCCCTCTGGTTCTAATATATCAGGGCAGTTTTCTTTGATACTTTCTTGAAAGATGTTGTCCAGGCTTTTTTTTTAATCATGGCTTTCAGATAGTCAAATAATTCTTACATTATCTCTCCTGGATCTATTTTCTAGGTCAGTTGTTTTTCCGATGAGAAGTTTCACATTTTCTTCATTTTTTAAATTTTGTTTTGATTTTGTTTTATCATATCTTGATGTCTCATAGAGTAATTAGTTTCTACTTGTTCAATTCTAATTTTTAAGGAGTTATTTTCTTCAGTGAGCTTTTGTACTTCCTTTTCCATTTGGCCACAACTCCCAGGAACATAATAGCCAAATTCCAGAGCTCATAAGATGAGGGTAAATGCTTTTCCTATCTTCAAGTTCAATGTAAGTGATCCTGGCATGTCATTAGTAATAATCATAATGTTAATAACTCATTAGAGATAGTGTGTGGCTCAGCCTTGGAATTAGGAAAACCTGGGTATGAGGTTTACCTCTGACACAAAATAATTGTGTGACAATAGGCAAGCTACTTGTGGATACCAAGATTTCCAGTTGGAAGGGACCTTAGAGATCATCTAGTCCAAATCTTATATTTCTTGTAAACAACATGTTGTAGGATTCTGGTTTTTAATCCATTCTCCTAGCTGCTTCTGTTTTATGGCTAAGTTCATCCTATTCACATTTATAGGTATGATAACTGTGTATTTCCCTCTGTGCTATTTTTCATTGCCCCTTCTCCCCTTAGCCCCCATCCTTTCCCTCCTCACAAATGTTTTCCTTCTGATTACCACCTTCCTTAATATACCCTCCCATTTATCAGTCCCCGTTCCCCTTTCTATTATTCCTATCACTTTTTATTTCCTTATAGGGTAAGATAGATTTCTGTATCAAACCAAGTGTCTATGTTTTTCCCTCCTTGAGCCAATTTTGGTGTGATTAAGGTTTAAGCTTTGCCCTTCACTCCTCCCCCATCTTCCCTTCCATTATAATAGCTTTTTCATGACTCTTTTATGTGAGATAATTTATCCCATTCAATCTCCCCCCTCCTTCCAGTGCAATTTTCCTTCTCACTCCTTCATTTTGTTTTTTTTGGGGGGGTATCATCCCATCAAAGGCCCCCTATATATATATATATACATATATATATGTATGTATATATATATATATATCTCCTCTGTCTACATATACACCTTCTAATTTCTTATATAGTAATAAAGTTGTTAAGTTACAAATATTATCTTGCCATAAAGAAATATAAACAGTTTAGCCTTGTTGAATTTCTCATGTTTTCTTTAGAGGTCATCTAGTCCAAATCTTATTTTGCACATGAGGACACTGAGGCCCAGAGATGTTAAGTGCCTTGCCTTGGGTCATATAACTAGTTAGTGGGTCAGTATTTAAACCTAGGTCTTCCTGACTCCAAATCCAAAACTCTGTCTACTATATCATCTTAATGTCTCAGTTCCCTACCTTCTTTCACCATTACCTCTTCCAACTCTTTGTAGACCAATTGCCGTGGTATATCTGTGGATGGATTTTCCACACTGGGAGTACTCCATATCATAAAACAAACAACTCAGATTTATATACTGATAAAAGCACTTTCCTCATCAACAACCTCAAGATAGGCAGGCAGTGCTATTTTACCTAATTTACACATGAGAAAAAGGTTCTATTAATAATATGTCTGGGCTTTAGTTGTTTCTCAGGGGGCACATAGGAAGGGATACTGCCAGCCCCTTATCAGCACACAGCTGTCATAAGGATGAATGGGGTGCTTAGAAAGCATGTTGAGTCTCAGGAAAAGGAGAAGGGTAGTTGTGAACCCCTAGTATCTGAGCAGAAGCTTGGGTTGGTGCTGGCCCATGATAGAGTAGAAAGAAGACTGGATTTGAACTTAGTGGACCTAGGTTCAAATCCCTGTTCCATTACTTAGTCCAGGTAGCCATGGGCAAGTCATTTCTATGACCTGGTCCTTAATTTCCTCATTTGTAAAAAGAGGGAGTTGGATTGCACTATTCTTAGGTTCCTTTTAACTCTAGCATCTGTGATCCTATGGTACTTAGTCTCTATGGTCAATAAAGCAGACCAGACCTTGATGAATTGCTCTAAGGAATTTCTAGAAAATAGTACTCCTTCCCAGTGGTCCCTAATTCTAGTGGGAAAAAGGAAAGAAGAATAGAAAGGGAGGAGAGGAGAGAAAAAAGGAAACAAAAGGAAAGGAAGGAGAGAAGAGACAAAGATAGATATCACTCTGTGAAAAGAGACAAGTCAAACAGATGGGTAGGCAGCTGAGAAAGAAAGAGGGAATTTTTGTATTGCAGAGTGAGAGAGATGTTAACTAAGGAGACAGCCTAGGGAGATAAGATGGATCTAAAGGCACCAACTTCAGCAATATTGAATAAATGATGAGAGAGGGGGAAAATCCTGCTCTCACTATAGCTTTGAGCTTGTACTAGGTGGCCTTGTTTGTTGAATGAATCAAAGAGATAATAAAACTTGAACTGAATTTGCAAGAGAGGAAAGATGTTTTCTGAGCCTCAATTTACTGCTCGGTCTCTCCATTGATTAAATACAAAAATCAGTCGAACAAATACAAAAAAAATGATCCTACATGCAAATATGGTGCTGAGTGTTTTGGGAAATAGAAAAGGGTATGAGATACCTTCACTGTCCTTAAGGAGTTCATGACCTGGTGGAGTAGGCAGGACACACATGATGAACAGAGGGATTTGTAGTATGGAAACTTGGGTTCAAATTCTAGATCTACAACTTACTATTTGTATAACAATGACCAAGAAAGTCCTTTCCCCTCTTTGTGCTTTATTTCCTCATTTGCAAAATAAAGGGATTAGAGAAGGTGATGCTCAAGGTCCCTTTCAGGCTCAAATTTCAATGCCTTGCGAAATTAACCATACAGTTCAGAGGTGTTAAATGAATGGGTGGATAGTACTGATGGAGGTATGTGGAGGGAGAGACTGTGGGAGTAGAGAAAGCTTTATAGGCAAGATAGAATCAGGTCTAGGCCTTTGAGGATAGGTAGAATTTCCATAGTTGGAAAGGAGAGGAAGGGGAGGGAATTCTAGCTCCAGGTACAAAGAATAGAGTGAACAAAGGTCTGGGTGTTGGAAACATATGCTTTGGGATGTAGTGACAGAGACCAGGTTGGATGGCACAGAGGATTGGTCTTGGAGGGCAGTAGGGGATAAGATTGTTAAATTGGAGTGGTGTCAGTGTATCTTGGATCTTGGATACCAGGCTGGAGGGGTTTGGACTTGATCATATAAACAATGGGGAATCATTGAAGATTTCTGAGCAAGGCTTGCAACTGTACATTTTTTCCTAAGGAAGGAACAGCTTAAACAGGCTATATGGTATGAATTAGAGGGTAGAGGAAGGGCTAGCTAGAAGACCTATAAGGATTGTGATTGCAATAGACCAAACAGATTATAAAGGCTGGAACTGGGGTAGTGGCAAGTGAGAATGGAGAGGAGAAGTCAGATGCAAGAGATGTTGTGAAGGAAGAGCTAGCTTCACCTGCTGATTGGAGATGGTTGGGAGGGGAGGAAGGAAAAATAAGAGGCAGAGTGATCCTGATGGTTCAATTATTTTGAGCCTGAAGTGACTAAATGGATAGTAATATTGATGGACATAGGAAATTCTTAAAGGAAAGCTGGTTGGGGAAAAGTGAGGAATTCAATTTTGTATATGTTGAGTATGGAGTGCCGGCAGGGCTTACAGGTGGAGATTTCCAGCAGGGAGTTGGTGTGTGGAAGGAGAACTCAAGGCAGTGTGGGCATTGTGAGATTATCTATCTATCTATCTATCTATCTATCTATCTATCCATCTATCTATCTATCTCTCTGTCTGTATGTGTGTATGTATACGTACATGTATATATGTGTGTGTTTGTATACACACATACTGGATTAGGATCCAGAAGAGTCCAATCCCAGTTCTACTACTTTCTTGTCTGTGGAGCTTTGGGCAAGACACTTAACTCCTGTGAGCCTCAGTCTCCTCAAATGTAAAATGAGGTGTTTGACCTAGACGATCTCAGAGGTCTCTTCTGTCTCTAAATCTATGATCCTATGTTCCCTTCCTGGCTTATCTAACATAACTGCTGTGAGAATCAATTTAATTTCTATGTATAAAGCACTTTGTAATAACAGAGGATGGTATAGTACTACATAAATACCTTAGTATACTATATAGTACAGTATAATACTATAGATAGTATTACATAAATTAGATAAGAGCGTGCCAGATTCATCTTTCTTTTTAGTTTTTAATATTTACTTTTATAAGATTTTGAGTTCTAAATTTTACCTTCCCCCCAAAATGGCATGCAATCTGATATAGGCTATACATATACAATCATATTAAACATATTTCTACATTAGTCATGTTGTAAACAGATTCATGTAACTTCCTTGGTCAGAAACCTTCAATGGCTCCCTATTTCCTACCAAATAAAAGTAAAATTCCTCACACTAGCAACTAAAGTCCTCCATAATCTGGCTCCAACATGCCTCTCCAAATTTATCTCACACAACTCTTCACTGTCTTCTGAACATTCCAAAGCTTAGTGACTTTTCTTAATAATTCCAAATTAATTTTCCAGAAAAATTGAACCTATCCCCAATTCTGCCATTACTCCACGAACAGTACATTAGTGTCCCAATTTCTCCACATCCCTTAAAACATTTGTCTTTTTCTTTTTCTGTCATATTGGCCAATATGATAGGTATGAGGTGGTACCTCAGAGTTACTTTCATTTGCATTTTTCTAATCAATAGTGATTTAGAGCATTTTTATATGACTATATGTAGCTTTGATTTCTTCTTCTGAAAACTTCCTGTTCATATCCTTTGACCATTTCTTCAGTTGGGGAATGACTTATATTCTAATAAATTTGAATAAGTTCTCTATATATTTGAGAAATGAGACCTTTATCACAGAGACTTGCTGTATTTTTCCCCTCAGTGTCCTACTTCCCTTCTAAATTTAGCTGTATCAGTCTTGTTTTTACAAAATCTTTTTTACTTGATGTAATCAAGATTATCCATTTCATATCCTGTTATGCTCCCTGTATTTTGTTTGGTCATAAATTCTCCCATTATCCATAAATCTGACAGGTAAAATATTCCATGCTCCCCTAATTTGCTTTTGATATGACCCTTTATGTCTAAATCATGTACCTATTTTGAACTTCTTTTAGTATGCTGTGTGAGATGTTCGTCTATACTTACTTTCTGCCAAACTGCTTTCCAGTTTTTCTGGTCATTTTTGTCAAATAGTGATTTTTTGTCCTCAAATCTTGGATTTTGGGTTCATCAAACACTAGATTAGTATGGTCATTTACTACAGTGTATTATGTATCTAATCTATTCCACTGATCTAGCACTCTGTTTCTTATCCAGGACCAGATAATTTTGATAATGGCTGCTTATAATACAGTTTGAGATCTGGTATCACTAGGCCACCTTTCTTTGCATTTTTTCATCAGTTCCCTTAATATCCTTGGCCTTTTGTTCTTCCAGGTGAATTTTGTTATTATTCTAATTTTTGGTAGTTTGATTGGTATGACATGAATAAGTGAATTAATTTAGGGAGAATTTAGGGAGAATAAGGAGCTGAGACTTCACCCATTTCTTCTTCAAAGGAATGTTTATTTGTACAGTTTCTTTTCTTCTCCGAAGATATTTTTTTCTTAACTCACACATCTTAGATGTATATTCACTATATATTCCTTCTGAGTAGAGAGGTCCTATAACCCTTGTTATCTACTCTTTTCTCATTCATTCATTCATTCATTCATTCATTCATTCATGTGGATATGTATTAATTGCCTGTTTCACAGAGCCAGAGTTAGGAGGCAACTTAGAAGCCACATAGTCTAAATCAGACTTGAGCAAGAATCCCTTCTTGTATGAAATCCCTTCATATGCATGGCTCTGAGCTAGGTATCTCAGGAGAAGGAAGATAATTAAGTCATGGTTCCTGACCTCATGGAGTTATAGTCTAGTAAGGGAGATACTGACACAGAGAACTATAATACAAATGATGATGGGATAAGTATACAAAAAGAACACAAAGTTCTTAGAAATTAGAAAAAAAGTAGAGTAATTTCTGGATAGGATATTATAGAACTTGGGGCTAGAACTTTAGAGATCATTTCATCCACCACTCTTATTTTACAGATACAAAAACTGAGAGCCAGGGTAAGTGACATTTACAAGGTCACACAGATAGTAAAAAAAAGTAAGGTAAGAATTCAAATCTATGTCCTGGACTACATACTAAGTGGTCCTTCTATTATATCAGGCTTTATGGAAGGGGTTGGCCTTTGTGTTTAGCCTTGAAGATTGGCTACAGTTTCATCTGGTAGAGATAGAGAGAGGTGGTCTTCTCAATGATAGGGAATGACATAAGGTCAACCAAGGAAGGACAGCATAGGGAATGTTCAGGGGACAGGAAACAATTATGTGAAATGAAGTTGGAAAAGCACATTGAAGTCAGATTGTGGAAGACTTTAGTTGCTTGTATGAGCAACTTGACTTGTATTAGTAGGAAATAGGGATCCATTGAAGGTTTCTGAGCGAGAGTGACATTGATCAGACTTATGCATCAGAAAGATGAATCTGGCAGTGTATGTAGAATGGACTGGAAGGAATTGGAGGCAACTTCAGCCTGAAAATCATTTCCTTGATCTAAAATGTTTATGACAGAGAGGGATGGAAATAGGGCGAGTGAAGGAGCCCCTCCATTCTAGGCTTTAGTTTTCCCACCTAGCAGAAGAAGGAATGGCATTGGGTAGTAGAGATGACTTTGAAGATAACCTCCTTCTAGCCCAGATGCTCTACATTTCTAAGAGTCTGTTGACCATCAGCAATGCTTGGGTTTGTGCTCTCGCATGTGTTTTCCTAAATACTTTTCAGAGTGGGCTTAGGAAGTTACTCTGTTGTGGCCATGGAGATGGCCAGTATCAGGTAAGTGGCTTCCTGCTGGAACCAGGAGCAAGCAGGTAGGGAGGCAGCCAGGCATCCAGGCAGATAGAGGAAAGCACAATGCCCATGGCCTGCAAAGAACAGAGGGAAGAATGAAACACACAGGGTTAGATTTCTTCCGTGGACAGGCTGCTCTCTGCAAGAGGGGGGACAAATTACCTCTTGAAAAAGATAATTTTGTTTTTAACATAATACACACTCCCCAACAAACACTCAAACAACACCCCTCCCTTATAAAGTTCCCTCCACACTGGTAAAACCCCCTACTAGACTGGTTGTGACAGGTATTAATATCAAGGTGGCACAATTGATAAAGACCTGCACTGAAAGGCAGGGACTTCTGGGTTCAAATGCAGTCTCAGACACTTACCAGTTTTGTGACCCTGGGCAAGCCACAACTTCTTTCTGCCTCTTTTTCCTTGACTGTAAAATGGGGGTCATAATAACACCTACCTCCCAAGGTTTATAAAGATCAAATGAGATAATATTTGTAAAGCGCTTAGCACAGTGCCTGACACATAATAGGCGCTTAATAAATGCTTATTCCCTTCTCTACCAATTGTCAACAGGATGAAAACATACTTTAACCATCTTGGTATGGTATAAGCACTGACCATTCACTTGACCTGAATTTTATTACCCTTTGGGTTGTTTTTTATTGACATTACTGGAGTCTTTGTACATACTGTTCTTTCTTCACTTGGCACCCCTTCATATAGATTGTCCAACATTTCTCTGAATTTTTTGTATTGTTTTGACTCCTTATAATGTAATAATATTTCATCGCATTCATATGCCATAGTTTGTTCAGCCATTTCCCAGTTGTTGGGTACCTATTTTATTCCTAGCTTTTTATTATCACAAATAACATAGCTATGAATATTTTGGTTGATAAGGATCTCTTCTCACCTTCGAATATCTCCTTAGGTTAAAGTTTCAATACTAGAGTCTCTGGGTTAAATCTTAGCAACTTTTCTTGGCACTTCCAAATTGTTTTCCAGAAGGGCTGAGTCTATTCCTAGCTCCATTACTAGTGAATGAGCATGGTGCTACTTGTCTTAGCTCCTACACTTGCTGGAGGTGCTAATTTACCAAGTTGCATCCTGGTGAACTGATAAACTTAATGATGGACAATTCCCACAATAGGGAGGACCTGGGATATCAATTAGTCAGTCAATCTCTTTCATGACTCTGTTCCTGCTTATCTCAGCTGGGTAGAGCTTATGGGCTAGTGAGTATATCAGATGGGATGCTGTCTGTAAGGGGCTTTGTAAATTACCATATATATGATGGCTGTCGTTACTAAGATTCAAAAGATGGGGGACTCCATCAGTATATATGCTTACACTAACACAGATGAGAATCCACCTCCCTCCTCCCCCCCTCCCACCACATATGTACCTTAAGGGGTCTGTGTACCATATCTCACCTAGTTGTTCACCTCCTCCAACTTACCATCTGCCATGTCACTGCCCTCCTTTCCCCCTTCTAGAACAGCATCTCCAGATCAAGCTGCGAGAAAAAAACAAACAAACCCTCTAGACTCTGAGATAGTTAATCCACTTGGCTTTGGGACTCCTGTCCTGAGCTAAGCTGACTAGTTTGATATTGTGAATGTATTCTCAATTAGTGAATTAGAGAATTCTCAATTCTCAAACTCAATTAGCCCACTATATCTAGCTGACCCCAGACCACTAGATGAGATCATGCTACCAGGCATCCACCTTGTCCATCCTGAAGCCATTTACATACCACTTCTCCCCCTTCCGCTTCTTGCTCTGGGTTTAGGAATCAAGTTGATATTATCAATGTCCCTGGAAACGACATGTCATTTAACTGCCCTTTGGACCAACAGACCGTCCCTTTATCTTCCTAGACTTAGGCACTTACTTCCTTCCCAGGACTCTAATGTTGTCTTTTCATTTTGGAATGCAAGTTCCTTGAGAACAAAGATTATCTTTTGTGTTTCTGATTCCTGTGCTTAACATTAGTGTCTGGCACATAGTAATTGCTTAATAAATCTTTTTCATTCACTCATTCATTTATTAGTACTTCTCATTATTAGTGCTTCTCATTTATTATTACTTTTCAACATTTATTAGTCGCTGTCAGTATCAGTTCATCATCTGTGATAGTTAGTCATCCCTTATGATGATCCTCTTTGAACTGAGCTAGGCTGGTCCTCAGATGGCAAACTTTCCCTCATGGGATGGGCCTTTCCAACTTGTAGTACCTACTGGAACAAAAAGAACCCAAGTTTGAGTTTGACCCCTAGAAAGTCAGGAGAATCATTCTGCTTTAGGAAAAATAGGATAGTATAAAGGCTTTGGAGGAAACTGTGGGCAATCCTGAGACTGCTTTTTGGGTGGTTGTAGGAAAGAGTTTCCAAATTCAAAGAGAAAAAGAATTAGCAGTTTATCATTTACCCCATGCTGTTCTCTTCAGACACCCTCCAACCCAACCCTGCTGCTGCACTGCATAAGAAGGGAGGGGGAAAGGCACAAGGGGAAGGTTTTTTTTGATGAATGTGTCATTTCCATGACTAAGAACACTGGCGTTTCTGAATAATAGCTTTCATCAGAATGTTTTGCCAGAGAGGTAGGTGCAGCAGTAATGGGTTATTATTATTCTCGACTACTCTGAAGTCTTAAAAAGAAGAGGCAAGGTGCTCTTAAGGGGGAAAGTGCGCAGATAGCAGTGAGATTAAGAGCACACATTGTGCATTTTGAAGGTGACAAAGGACAATCAGAGAGCCAAAGGACCTTTGAAATCATTTAGCTCCACTTCTTCCCTTTACAGATGAGAAAATTGAGGCCCAGAGAGGTTAAATGGTCAAGGTTACTGGTAACAGAGCTGGAACCTCTAACCAGGTTTCTGACTCCAAATCCAGAATTCTTTCCACGGCACTATTCCAGCTCTCCAGTACTTTGGTAGATCAAGAAATCTTTGACCTTATTTCCTCAAGGAGGTCATAGGATTTAGAGCTGGAAGGACCTAGTAGATCACCTCATTCAGAATCCTCATTTGAAAGGTGAGGGAACTAAGACTCAGGGAGGTAAATGGCTTTCCTCAAGTCACCTAGGTAAAAAGCTGAATAAGAATCCAAACCCAAGTCCCCACTTCAGTACCCTTCCCTTTACACTACATTTCATGCATGGATAGAGAGTTCTAAAGGGAGAAGTGAGTGGCAGGGCTGGGGCTAGAACCCAGGTATCCTGACACATTAGTCTAGAATTCTTTCTGCTCTGGAGGCTGCTTCTTGTGATTGATGGGAAAATGCAATCAGCTCATCAGCCCTATGGAGCTGATAAAACTTTAGTGGACATTCTAGTGAAGCAAAATGTGGAATCTGAATGCTTCAAACTTCGGAAGAGCCATGAATTCATCAATGTCGTACTCTTTCACCAATATAGATCACAGCTCTTAAAATCTTTTTATTTCTTTCTCTGCAATATCTCTCACATATGCTTTCTCTCTATTCACAGTCATGATTCTATTTTACGCCCTAATAACTTCTACCCAGACTATTACAATACCCTCCTAATGACTCTTTCTGCCTCTGTCTTCTTCCCTCTCCATTCTGCCCTCTACTGGACTGCCATATTGTTTTTCCCTAAAGCATAGATTTGACCACATCACCCCCTCTACTAAATAGTTCTAGTGGCTCCCTATTACTTCTAGGATTAGACCTTAACTCCTCCAGTATATCTTTCTATCTCAGGTGGCTAGGTGGCACACTGGATAGAACACTGGGCTTGGAGTCAAGAAGACTCGAGTTCAAATACAGCCTCAGACATTTACTAGCTATGTGGCCCTGGGAAAGTGCCTTAACCTTATTTGCCTCAGTTTCTTGACCTGTAAAATGAACTGGAGAAGGAAACAGGAAACTGCTCCAGTATCTTTGCCAAGAAAATTCCAGATGGGGTCCCAGAGAGTTGGACATGACTGAAATGCCTGAACAACAACCCCAACACACTATATGATCAAACAACACCTCTCTATTGCTGTTCTTCACACATATCCTATCTCTGTATCTTGGTGGAGGCTGTTCTTTGTACCTGTAATTCTCTCCCTTCTAACCTCTGGCTCTTTGAACTCCTGGCTTCCTTCAAGACTCAGTTCAAATGCTACCTCCTTTAAGAGGCCTTTACTAGCTTCCCTTGCGGTGAGTGACTTCTCTCAGGTCACCTTCAAAATACTCCAAATCTATTCTATTTATACACATGTCTTCCCTCATCAGGATGTTAAATCCTTGAGGGTGAAAATAGTTTTTTTTGCTTTTTCTTGGTATCCCCAGCATTTTGCACAGTGCCCTGACACATAGCAAGTGTTCGATAAACACTTGAATGATTGATTTCTTAGTATATATTAATAAGTATTCTTTAGATGGCCTTTTTTGAATTACTGCAACCTTTTAGAACTTGCTAGTCAACTGCCAGGTGAGCAGTCTCTCTGACATCTGCCAGCAGGGTCTTCAGGTTCACACTTGAAGCCTTTCCTACTTGGTAGGGGTCTGTTGAGTTTGGGCTCTGCTGGCATCCCTGGCCATGATAGTGTGTCAAAGAGGATCTTAGTGAAGGGATCCAAGAAGGAATTCAAATAAATACCTTAACAGAATTTTTAGCATTCTTATTCCCATTCTATAGGTGGTGAAACTAAGAGTCACAGAAGGGGAGTGATATGCCTAAGGGGTAGATACAGGATTTAAACCCAGTCTTCAGACTTCAAGTCTGATACTCTTTCTTCTTCACCACAGCTAACCAGTAAGAGACATCAGAAACTTCGTTTAGATCTCAAAATGAGGATTCAGTCCTGCTCAACTAATGAAAAATCTCAGAGGCACATTCTAGTCGTTGTATAACAGCTCCACACCAGGCTTTATTTTCTTTGCCAGCTGATGATGACAGCAGGATCATCTGGCTCTCTCCTGGGCTATCTCCATTAGGCCAATCATGGCAATTATATAATACAACGGCCTGCTCTGGAAGAATTGCAGGGGCTGGCTTTCAGGTGGATTCATCTGAGTATATCTGAGATCTCCTTACCATTGGGGCCTTCTAGAATCATAGAATGACAGAGCAGGAAGAGAATTTAGAACATTTAACACAGGATGTCAGAGTAGCAAGAGAATTTAGAACACAGAATGTCAGAGCAGAATGGGGACTCCAAACATCGAACACAGATTATTGGAGAAAAAAAGGGAACTCAATATATAGAATGTCAGGGCAAAAGAGATCTTAGAACATAGTGCACAGGATGTCAGAGAAAGAAGGTACTTTATAGTTGTTCTAGTCTCAATCCCCTTTATAATTTCCCAAATGGGAAAATGGATGTCCAGAGAAGGGAGGGACTTTTCTAACATCACACAATGAATTAGTAACCAAGCCATCTCTCAAATTCTAGGTTTCTTGCCTATTTTCATGACCCCATACTTTAGACACAGTAACGACAACTAATTTGGCAAAAGCTACAATCATTTTTAGAAAGTCTCCTGGAGTGGACCCTATACTCATGGAAACTTCCCTCCTCCAGCATTTTTAATCCAATATAATTCTCAGTCCATTGGAGGACAGTATCTCTGCAATTGTCAGGCTTAGTTAGGTCCATTTAACCTCTGGCTTGTGGGTACAATGTGCCCCAACAAGCTTATTGCCAAAACTTGTAAGGCACACTGCTTTGCAGAGCTATTTATACCTGGTTCCTGTCTTTTTTTTCCTGTTGATTCTGAAGCCATGAGAAGCTCTAGAGGCTGGAACCAGAACTTGACATTTGTTTAAGTAATTTAGGCTGGGGGAGTGTTGCAGATGGGTTGGGTGGGCAGATAACATCTTATTGCTTCCAAACCAGCCATACTTTCTCTTCATAAAAAGACCAAGGATTTCCACTTCATTTTTCTTAAAATCCCTTCAGATATAAAACAGGGTGACTCTATCTTTTAAGCATGTGCCCAACTTCAAAGAATAAATGATAATCCAATTTCTTTTCTCTTCTCTCTTTTCCTGCCTCTGATCTTTCCCCAGCCTCCTCCTAACCCCCATCTGGCTCAGACTTTTCCACAGCAGATGAGGAGGTCATGGTCACCTCCCTGCAGCAATAGAATTCTGATGCATTAAAACTGAAAACTGAGATTATAGATGTAGAACCAGAAAGGACCTTAGGGATCTTTTAGTCCATCCCTCCTCCTTTTCTTCCTTCTCCTCCTCCTCTCTTTACAGATAAGGAAACTGAGTCCCCAGAGAAATGAGCCAACTTCCCCCAGTCATCAGCAGAGTTAGAATTTGGGTTCAAAATCTTCCTCAAATGTTTAGTTGTTTGACCTTGGGAAAGTCACTTAACTCTCAGCCTTAGTGTCCTTATGTGTAAAGTGAAGAAGCTGGGATTTAAAGAACTCTGAGTTACCATCCAACATATGACCTGTGGCCCTATTGAGCATTGACATCATAAGGTGCTATCTAGGCCATGAGGATGATGAGTAACCCGTACTCTTTGCTTGGAGGGAGTTTTTTGGGGGCAAGGAGAGATGAGAACTATAAACATGCAGAGGTAGCAGCAATGCATGCCAAGTACCAAGTGAGTGATTCAGAGAGGAAAAATCTTCTCCTAGAAGGGAAAGCTCAGTGTAGGCTAGAGTGGTCAAGGTGTGCTTCCTAGAGATGTAGCAGCGAGATAGAACCAAGCCATGGGAAAGTCATCTTCCCTGCCTCAATGATAAGACTTTATGGATGAAGAAACTGAGGTGCAGAGATGATCACTGAGTTCCAACTTGCAAGTAGAAAAGCCGATGTTTGAACTTGGGCCCTCTGACTTTTTTGCCCTTTTTTTGCCCTTCATGCTAGACCCAACTAATTAAATACAAATGACCAAACTTCTAATTAGTCAACTAAGAAGGTTTTATGGAGACATACCTTGTCCTTGGCACTATAGAATGATCAGAAAAAGATGATTTCCTTTGAAGAGCTCATAGACTAGTTGGAGAGAAGAGACTTTAGAAAGTTGCTAAATTGAACTCTAATCATGACTTCATAGGCAAGAGGAGTAGAGACAAAGGAGAGATTATTGTAAATTGGAATAGTCAAGTCTAACCATGTCACACACCTCCTCAAGAATCTTCTGTGGTTCCCTATTTCCTTCAAATACAAACTCCCTAGCTTCACATTTAAAGTCTTTCACTAACTGACTCTAGCCTTTCTTTTCAGACTTATTATTCTCCTTCACAAATCTTATATTACAGCCAAAATACTCTATTAGCTGTTCCCTGACCGTAGCCTTTAACTTCTAGTCCAGTCTTGTGCCTCTGCATAGGTGTCTACCATGTCAGGAATATGTTCCACTTTCTTCTTGGACCTGTAGAATCTTTAGCTTCCAGCAGGGTTCTCCTCAGGTGGCATATCCTATAGCACGGCTGTCCAACCTTAGGTTTTTATTGAAACAATAGACAATATATTTTGATTTGCCATTTTAGTGAGAGCTCTGCGGTAGCTCAGCTTTGTTTACTAAAGCATTTATGTAAATTTCTATGCTTGCAGGAGGGCCACATAAATCTGCCAGCCGTATTTTGGACAGCCCTGTCCTATAGGAAGCCTTTCCTGATTCTCCTATTGGTAAATGCTCTCTTCCTCCTTGAATTATCTTGTATATACATGTGTGTTTATATGCATGTGCCCCAGTAGAGTATCAGCTTCTTGAGAAAAGGAACCTTTTTTCCCTTTGTATGCCAAAATCTAGCATAGAGCTTACATGTTTTTGGTTGTTGAGTCATTTTTCAGTCATGTCTGACCTTCCATGACCCCATTTGGGGTTTTCTTGGCAAAGATCCTGGAGTGGTTTGTCATTTCCTTCTCCAGCTCAATTTATGGATGAGGAACTGAGGCAAACAGGGTTAAGTGACTTGCCCAGGGTCACACAGCTAATAAGTATTTGAGGCTAGATTTGCACTCAGGAAGATGAGTCTTTCTGACTCTAGCCCAGTGTGCTACCTAGCTGCCCTTAGAGCTTATGCATAGTAGATACTTACTAAATGGTAATTAAAAGGAGTTCAGGGTTAGACTTATAGATTCATAGAATGGCAGAGCTGGAAGGAATTTTGGAGATTATTTAGCATATTGCTTTCATTTTACAAATGGGGAATAGGTCATGACAGGGATGCTTATGCTAACACAACATATTAGTGCCAGAGGCTTACCCCAAACTCAGGCCTTCTGTCTCCCCAGCCAGGGTTTTTCCCCATTAAAATGTACTTTCTTTCTTCTTGGAGGAGGTAGAGTTTGAGTTGAGGCTTGGAGAATAGATAGGGTAGGATAGGAAGAGAGGAGAGAATGGGAATGAATTCAAGAATGTGTGAACATAATGGGGGCAGTGTGCAAAGGAATGATTAGCTTGTCCCAGATGTACCTGAGGGTGATTTTGGGGGAGTGATTAGGAAAAGGTTAGGGTAGAACCAGGATGTAAGAATCTGTGAAAGTTACAGAGGATTTTACTTGATAAAGTCATTAGCAATAGGGAACCATTGAAGATGCTTGAGCTAGGGTAAGAATGGAAAGATGATGTCATAAAATTGATATTTTGGGAAGATAATCCAAGCAAAATACAAAAAAAGGATTGAAATAAGGAGAAAGCAGAAGCAGAGAAACTTCTGTAATCATCTAGGAGTGACGATAGGGAGGGATGGTGAATAAGAAGATATTCTTCAGAAGTAGGAACTGATTGAATTTGAGTGTTTTCTATAATTCATTTAGATGAAGATTTGTGCTCTCTCTCCAACTTCAACTTCGTAAGAGTGAAAGTTCATTTTTTTATCAATTTATTTGAGACTTGTTTTCCAAACAATTTGCTTAATGCAAAAATACTGGCTGATATCATAGCTAATGTGCTTTATGGTACATTGGGTAATCCAGCAGTTACATAGGAGGTTTGGAGTGAGGTGGGGGAGAAGGCATTGAGTGAATAGAGACATGATTCCAGGATATGGTTAGCTTAACAAAAACGCTTTTAATTTCCCTCTCATTAATTTATTTTCTGGTTTTTACTTCTCTTTTTTTCTTTTTCTTATAGAAACAAGATGTCTGAATTGTAGCCCTTCTCAGCTGTGGGAGAAAAAAAGGAATGAAACCATGGATCCACTGTACTCACTGCCAGCTGATGGGCTGGACGGCCATCTACAAGGAGCAAATTTTTCCCACACTTTCAATAGCAGTGAAAATACAACAGTGGTCATGCTACCAGGTCCTGTGTCTGCTGTTCGCACAGTAATTGTTCCCATTATCTACCTCCTTGTGTGCATGGTTGGGCTCAGTGGTAATGCCCTTGTCATTTATGTGGTCTTGCGGTATGCTAAGATGAAGACTGTCACCAACATCTACATCCTCAACTTGGCTATAGCTGATGTCCTCTTCATGTTGGGCCTGCCGTTCCTGGCCACACAAAACACCATCTCTTACTGGCCCTTTGGCACCTTCCTATGTAGGCTTGTGATGACTGTGGATGGCATTAACCAATTCACCAGTATTTTCTGTCTTACTGTCATGAGCATGGATCGGTACCTGGCTGTAGTCCATCCCATCAAGTCCACCAAGTGGCGTCGCCCAAGGATAGCTAGGCTTATCAGTGCTGCTGTCTGGACCTTCTCCTTAGTGATGTCCCTCCCACTCATCATATTTGCTGATGTCCAGGAAGATTGGAATACCTGCAATGTCAGCTGGCCTGAACCAGTGAATATCTGGGGGGCAGTCTTCATCATCTACACCTCTGTCCTAGGGTTCTTTGGGCCCCTGCTAGTGATCTGCCTCTGCTATTTGCTCATTGTGATCAAGGTCAAGTCATCAGGGGTCCGGGTGGGCTCCACCCGGAGGAGGAGATCAGAGCGCAAAGTGACCAGGATGGTGGTCATCATCGTTGTCGTATTTGTGTTTTGCTGGCTGCCATTTTTCATCCTGAACATTGTCAATCTGGTTTTTATATTGCCCGAAGAGGCTGCCTCTACAGGCGTATACTTCTTTGTGGTGATCCTCTCCTATGCCAACAGCTGTGCCAACCCCATTCTGTATGGGTTCCTGTCTGACAACTTCAAGCAGAGTTTTCAGAAGGTCCTGTGCCTCCGAAAGGGCTATGGTGTTGAAGATGGTGACCCCACTGACCACAGGCTAGAGAAGAGCAGCCGCCTGCAAGAAGCCATGCTGTCCTCCAGAAATACAGAATTCAATGGGCACATGCAAACAAGCAAGGTGTAAAGAAACTCCTCCAGGAAGTGTAAATATGGTGGCTTGCTGGGATGAAGATTTCAAGAGACCTGAACAGGAGTTAAAAATGGGAATTCCCAAACCCCAGCTCCATACTCCATTTACTACTAAGTCTAACAACTAAGTTGATGGGATTATGGGGTCCTCATTGGAAGTGAAGGGTGGAGAAGAGACAAAACTCTTGTCAAAGCTATTTATTGTACATTGTCAACCTTGTCACCATGGTGTACTCTAAAATTCATCTGATGCTTAAAAGTTGCTTCCTCTGAAGATTATGTTTTCTAAAGTATAGATCTAGCATGATAACTACTAATAGCAACCACTTCATTGTTTTGGAAGACTTGTGGGAGTGGGATGGGGAAGAGTGAAGACTTCCCCTCACCTTCCTTCTCATATCCACCATGTTCTGTGACTCTATAACCTTGAGCAAGTCGCTGGGCCTTTGTTTCTTCCTCTGTAAAATGAGGGGGTGGTGGTGGACTGGATGAGCTGCTTTTACTTTTAAATTTGATGCTGCTTTTCACAGAAATAGGAATGGAAAGGGAGTTTGGTAGACAGCCGCCACTGTTCCTGATATCAAATAAACCTGTGTGCAGAGCACTAGGTGGGGTGGGGGTGGACATGGGTACATTAAAACTTTAGCTAAGAAATGGATCCCTGTTCTCACTGGGTAATGGGCTTTAA
Organism: Trichosurus vulpecula; assembly: GCF_011100635.1. NCBI lineage: Eukaryota > Metazoa > Chordata > Mammalia > Diprotodontia > Phalangeridae > Trichosurus > Trichosurus vulpecula. The sequence continues at coordinate 73,414,538 of NC_050581.1, forward strand.
ATACCCACTCCATTCTCCTTAAAAAGGGAAGGGATCTGAGGACGCACTTTTCTGGGTAATGTGGTCGGTAGCTTTTTGTATTTTCATGAAGAAAGGGGCCGAGCCAAACATTGGGTAGTCTCCTAGAGAATCAAATTTGGGCATATCTTTCCTTGATTCTATTTTTGGCTCCCCTCCCCTTTTTTCCCTTAGAGGAACTGAGGAGGTAGAAATTTAGAGACCAAATGTGGCTTATTTAAAAGATAACATTTCGTGGGGAGCAGAAACAAACAAATCTATAACCTTTGAAACAATCTTCTTAATGAAGCTGATGGTGCATTAGGATGTTTGCTGATAACCCCAAATGACATAAAATATTGATTATTATCCAGCTGACAAGCTGTTGTCACATGGACCCTGTATCTGCTTCAGTTCTATGTGTCTGCAGTAGGGACTGGAATTAAAAAGCTATTTTGTGAAATGACAGAGAATTTGAATTTCCCCTCACTGAGCTAGGGGAGTCTCTGTTTGCCCTTGTTATTGACACACACCCAAAGGGAGACAAGATGACTGCCACTTCAGCCTAGGTGCACTTTAATCCTGTTTGACTGTAAAGGAACACCTTGGGAGAGGGGCAGGGGAGCAACTTCTGCAGCTGTGAAGAGGGAGGATTAATGTAGGACTCGAGCAAACAGTACAGAACTCTCTAATCCCTGCTCCCTCTGGCTTGCTGGACCATATTGATTCAGTGTTAGTGGATACAGTTTTAGTGATACAGTAGCCCATGGAACAGAAGCGAAAGTGTATGTGTGAGCTTCTCCCTGAGCTGGCAATCAATACCCAGGGGGTCATGTCTCCCGACTCAGCCTAAAGCTTTCTACCCCTCCACAATCAATAAATGTTTGTTGATCAGATATGAGCTCTAGCTCCTTCTTTAGCCTTCACATGTACACATGTACACAGTCTTAAATGTGAGAGTTTCTTTCCTCTTCCCATATCACAAGAATATTCTCACTCAGCATTCCTACGTCCCTTTCCAGTGTCTGTTTTGGTTGTACTTTTGAGTTGCTGAAATATTTGCAGGATATTTGTGTAAAACTTCCTTATTCAAAGAGTTGAACAATTGTAGTTGCCATTTACATGGAATAAACAATGCTGAATCAAATCCTTCCCTCAGGAAGCTTATGTTCTACTCAAATTTTCTCGTATGAAGATCCATGAACTCAATAATTCTATTTTAAAAACAATGGAAACTGTTAAGGACTCCTGGGCTGTAGATCTAGTCCAGATAATTACAGCCTACATAACTGTTTTATTGGATTTCCTTCCTCAATTTCAGTTTACTTATCTGTTATATGAGAGCGTTGTGCTAAATACTCTTTCAGGTTTCTTCCATTTCTTAAGCCTATGAACCCATGACACCCAAGCTTTATCAAGCCCAACAGGTCTTAACTAGCCCTCTTGACTTGTATGTCATGCACCTTAGGTTTTTTAGGAGTATTGGATTGTCTTCTCATGAGACCAAAGACCGACTTGTCCTTAGAGAAATTAGTTTTTGGGGGTGTGTGTGAGAGGACTAGGATTCTCTGTTTCCCCACAATAGGAATGTTTTCCCCCAAAGGCAACATAACTGCCCCTTGATTGGTCTGTGCTTCCCTTGATGGAGTTTCCTGGTTATGGAATGGCATAAAAAAATCCCACCTAGGTGGAGTCAGGGTTTCTCCCACCTGGTGGATTTCTGAAGAGCACACGAGTTGCCATACCCTGCCCTGCTGACTGCAGGCATTTCTATACGGAGTAGAGGGAGGCTGAATCCAGAGAAACTAAGTGTTACTGTACCCTTACTGATATCTTTCCTATTCGAGGACAAATCAAACCTCCTTTTGTTAACTGTTCCATGACTTTGAATGCCTCATTTCATCCCAACATTGATCCTAGACTAAGAAAGGTGCTTCTAGCATGAGGCCCACCTTTAAGAGGAGGAAATGGAATTTGAGTAAGGAGTTGATTTATATAGGCCTAAGTGAATAATAATGATGGTTAACTGACTCCTGGATTACATACTGCTGCTACAGATTAGTTGGCAGATATCATCTCATTTAATCTTGTGAGGGAGTTGATGGATATATTTTTGTAGTTTTACAAAAGAAAAACTGAAGTTTGGAGAAATAAAGTGAAAGATAAAATATCAGATTGTCTGATATTGCACAACTGATAAGTGGCAAAGTTGGAAATCAAATCTGGGTCCTTATTGATAGACTCTACCTACCTGAAGCAAGAGTCCCCTGTACCAGAGCTCTGACAAATGATCAACATTCTTCCCCATGAAGATTTCCATTGAAAATAACTTCCAGCCATTACACCTGGTTTTGACTCCTGGTACCAAGAAGAACAAATCTAATCTTTTTTCTATAAGATCATTTTTCAGATATTTGAAGACAGTAAATGCACTCTCTGCCCCCCAAGTCTCCTTTTCTCCATTCTCAACATTCCCCATTCCATTAACCCTAGAGTGTAGCATGGTTTTGAGGCCCTTACTGTTCTGGTTACTGTCCTCTGGACATGTTCCAATTGGTCAATATCCTTGCTTGTATTTCCTCACTTTTATAAAACTTAAAACACCATAGAAATGTCAGTTAATAAATCTAGTGATGAAACAATAAACACATGATTAGATTTTCTCTCAACTATTTAGGTGATTTGAGCCCAGATAGTTTGTTGTTATTTGTTTGTTGCTCTCCCTCTCTTTTTTTCTTTTCATTGTCCAAGTTTCCTCGGTTTTTGCAATAGAGGGCACCTAGCTGGAGGGGCCATATCTCTGTTGTCAAAATGAGGGTGAAATGGAAAAAGCATTGGGCTGGGCAGCAGAAGTGGATTCTAGACTAAGCTCATTCAGTGTTTATGGGATGTGTGGCTCTTCCTTTCAGAGCCTCAGCTGCTGCTTCTGTCAAATGAGAGGATTGTTCTAGGTTACTTTTAACATCCTTTTGGTCCTGATATTCTGTGTATCTGAGTCAGTTTCCCCATCTATATAATAAGGGAGCAAACATTTTCTAAGGTCTCTTCAGGGCAGCTAGGTGGTATAGTGCATAGAATGCTGGATCTGGAGTTCAAATCTGGCCTCGGACACTTCCTAGCTGTGTGACCCTGGGCAAATCAATTAATCCCTTTTGCTTCAGTTTCCTCACCTGTAAAATGAGCAGGAGAAGGAAATGGGAAACCACTCCAGGATCTCTGCCAAGAGAACCCCAAATGGGGACATGACTTAAAAACAACTGAAACAAGGTCTCTTCAATTCTAACACTTTGTTAATAATATTTGATTTTTATACGGTACATTAAGGTTTGCAAATAATATACATTATGTTATTTGATCCTTAGAAAAACAGGTAGATAAAGGCGTTATTATTATCCTGTCTTTCCAGATGAGGAAAATGGCAACCAGAGAGGTTAAGTGATTTATCTGTAGTCATAGAGCTAATTAAGTACCAAAGGTAAGATTCGAACTGAGAGTCTTCATGACACCCGAGTCCAGCACTAGCACTCTATCAAACATTACATCACTATATCTGAAGTGGCACAAATGTAATATTATAAATCGCATTCTAGCTCTGACCTTTTATTGTTCTAAGGTCCCTTTCAGTTCTATCATTTTATGTTCTAAGATTCCTTTCATCCGACAGTCTAACATTCAATGCGGTCAACTTAAGCTCCAAGTATTAAGAACATATATCCATATTCATTCTATAATGGATTTTCCATGAGAGTTTCTGAGGGAGACACAAATAATCATAGAAGACTATTCCTGCCATTGAGGAGTTGTGATCTACTAAGGGAGATGCCTCACATAATACTCGTTACATAAAACCAGGAAAGTATGACTAATCGAATGGATGATGCAGAGTGTGAGAATTTAGAGAGAGGAGGTCACTGGGGGCTAGAGTGATTAGGGAAGGCTTCTTGAGCTAAGCTTAAATGACTAGCATACAATTATATGATTCCATAGCCAGAAGGACTCAGTGAGAGGTCCTGACTTAAGGTCACACAAAAAATTAGTGACTAATCCAGGTCCTGAACCCAGTTCTTTGGACTCTCAACATTCTTTTTCTCAAATTGATTGGTCTCCTCTCTCTGTAGGAATAGGCCAAGAGGAAGAGAATATGACTTCACATGTGATTTTCCCTATCACAAATTTGCTACACTAAAAAGCAAAGCAAAACAAAAACAAAAACACACATGCAGCTTTGCTTTATTCAGAGGAATGGCAATACAGGTTGTGCTGAATTAGTAATCAGGAGGCTTTGATTCTATTTCTTGAGTCTACATCCAAAGGGCTATATGACTTTGGGCAGCTCATTCTCTCTCTTTGGGCCTCAGTTTCCTTCCTTGTAAAATGAGGAGTTTAGCCTTGATCTTAAAGGTCCCTTGCAGATTTGACATTCTTTGGTTAAGTAGTTCTAAAAACAGTAGGGTAGTCTGTGTAAACAAGACCCAGAGAAAACTGGATCTAATCAAGTGATTGGGCTGTGCTGTTGTTAGCCTCATGTGCCCATGGAGCAAGATTTCACTTCAATCAAGGACCCTTCCTCTTATTCTCTTTCCATGATCTTGCACTTAGAAAAACTTTGCTTTCTCTGAGACACCTAACCCTTAGCTACTCTCTTGAGTGTTGGCTGCTCTTTCCCTGATGCTTCCTGACACATGGACTGGGAAAAGCTGAAAGAGTTGATGCCCCACCATTTTGAGATCCTCTGTTGGCAATCTCTTACCTTTTGAATTCCCAATCCATCAGCCTCTATCATCTATTTCAGATTCTTGTTCTCATCTATTGCCTTCATTGAACTCTTCCTTCCTTTTCAAGGAATTCAATACTTAATTTGAAGTTTTCCCCTACTCCCCAATGCCTGCTTTCACCTTGGTGACCCTTTGAACCCTGATATCCCAGCTCATCAACTACCTCTACTCCTAGGAGCTCCATCTCCACTCTCTCTCAGCCATGCACATGAAATCATAGCACCTTAGATCTTGCCATCATCTGAAACTGTTCTGCCTTCATCCCTCCATGATCTTGAACTTTGAAATTCTTTCCCTTAATCTTCTGTACATAAAAAACAAAACAAAACAATAAGTTGGCCAGTGAATTCACTGTACTTTCACGTTAGTCTCTTTAGACAACTTCCCCATTCTCATTGGAATTATTTTCTTCCTGTCTTGTAAATTTTATTCTTGAAATGTTCCCTCCTGGTTTACTTCCTCTGTAGAATTTTAATGTGTGCTATCTTACCTAATTACTTATCCTTTCTCTGAACCCTTTGAAATCTAATCCAAACTTCTGGTACATGTCAAATTGTGCCTGGCTATGCTTTGCATCTTGATTCTAAAATGCTGCTATTCTGCCAAGTTTCCATCATATATCTACAATACTTCAGTCACTAGTCCTTTTTTGTAGATGAGAAATAGATGCAGAATAGCAGTTTCATCTCATTAGTTCACCTGCCTTTTGGAGGATGTTATTATTAAGCGAAACAATTAAGTTTTTAGCTTCTTGGTCTATAACAGAGGGTGAGCTCTAATTAATGTCCAAATAAATTTAAATCCTCTGTCACTACTTTCTGCCTCTCTGTAAGGCTCATGATCTGACTCTTTATTTCTTTTTTCTTTTCAGATGGTCTATAGCGTAATAGCACATTTCAATGACAATATTGCTTCTTTTTGTTCCTGGTTTTTTTGTCTCTATTGATTTCCAGCCAATTGATGCCCATCTGTCTCTGGTTCTTGGATTTTCTCACATATATGTATTTTCTTAATATATGCTGTTACTCAGCCACTCCTACCCCGTATTTCCCTTACCTATCCAGATCCTTTTTAATAAGATGTATCTTTTTAAGCCATATTCTAGTAATATGCCATATTCCACAAAGTCTCAGTGATATGTACCTATTGAGTCAAATCAACCTCCTTGAAAGAGGACATATAGTTCACTTTGCTTTTTACTTATATTTTATGCATTGATGTATGAAAATATGAGGCAATTGATTTTACTTTTGTCTATTTCTTAGGCTATGCCTCCTGTGATTTTCTGGGAATCTCTACTATTATTCTTCCTACATGGTAGCTCTTCACTATTGTATCCAGGCAGTTTTTTTTTTTTAAAATCTCCTTCTTTTTCACTTAAAAATAATTTTGATTAGATTTTTTAAGATTCTGGGAAAATACTAGCTCTTAATAGATATGTTCTGTCTCTATCCAAGAACTCATCATTCTGAAATTTTAAGCCATGGTCCAGAATCCCAAGTTTCCTTCCAGACACTATCTTCTTAACCAGTTGCTCATTTCCCAAATACATCCTCTTCTTCTAAAGCCCTTACCTTCTATCACTGACAGTGCTGCAAACACTGTCTGTATCCATCAGATCTTCATTTTCCTGCCCAAGACTTCCTTAGTAACACTTTCTAGAGTCCTGGTAATATAATTTGTGCCAATCTGAATCAAAAGAGGTCAGCAATTGGTATCAGAATGAAAAGTCTTGTTTCTCAGTCGTATCACAGATACAACATAACCTAAGAAAGTAGTGGACTGTTCTCTTATCGTTATCGTATCAACCGATGATCTCTTACCTGATGACCGATGTGTATCCATATCATCACTCATTATAAGATAAGACATTGCTTTCTCCTCAAAGGATACAGCTTACTCTTCTTTGGGAAGAATTTTATATCTATTACTTACCTCCAGGTTGTTAGTGTTGGTTCATTTTCCTCCCTTCACAATTGTGATCCTGTAGTTTTTACTATCTCTCACCCTTGATCTTTTTTCCTTGCCTCTTTAAATCAATCAACCAACATCTAACTTGATAATTCTCCACCATGGGTCACCCCCAGGATCTGACTTTTCTGTTCTTTCTCTTTAGCTATTCAAAACTGATAAACAAAATCGCACAACCCTGCCATTGGGTCCATTACAAAATATGCTATCTGATCATGATTGGGTCCTTCATGTTGTTTTTCAGTCATTTTTCAGTCGTGTCTTACTCTTTGTGACTCCATTTGGGATTTTCATGGCAAAGATACTGTAGTATTTTGCCATTTCCTTCACCAGCTCATTTTATATATGAGGAAACTGAGGCAAACCTGGTTAGGTGACTTGCCCGGGGTCACACAGCTAGTAAGTGTCTGAGGCTAGATTTAAACTCAGGAAGATGTTTTCCTGATTCCCGTCCCAGCCCTCTATCCACTGCACCACTTAGCTTCTCCAGGGCCTTTCATGACTTCATGGCAATGCTTTTATTCTTCCCTGGATGATTCTCTATAATACTTCCTGAGGTAGTTGTAAATCTTCTCTTTTTTATGCCTCTTTTGTTTTCCTGTTTCTCAGTGGATGACTTTTTGCCTACTTTGCTGATAAAATTGAGGCCATCTGGTATGAGCTCTCTTCTCATCTTCTCATTTCTATGCCTCATAGTCACACACCATTGGTCATTCTCTTCTCCTTTGCTCATCTCCTAACAAAATGGCTTCCTTTCTTGTGAAGGTCACCCCCACAATACTATTTCCCTCCCTGGCCTCACTCCATCACTTCCTTTCCAGGACCTTGTCCCATCATTCAACCCCTCTTTATTCTCTTGATCTTCAACCTTTCCCTATTTACTAGTTTCTTCCCTACAAGCATGTTCGGTTATGCCCCATCATTGAAAATTTGACCTGATCTAAAACCCTTGTCCTATATCTCTCCTCCCTTTCACTGCTAAGCACCAAGTAAAAGTTGTCTCCAACTTCTCTCCCCCCTTTTCATATTTATGTTTATTTCTCACCTACCTGAAATCTTGCTCCCAGTCTCCATAGTTGTTGACATTCTTTCTCAGAGGTTAATAGTGATATCTTACCTTCTGAATCCAAAGGTCATTTCTCAGTCCTCATCCTTCTTGACCTTTCTGCAGCCTTTGACTATTGACTGTCTCCTCCCTAAGAATGGATACTCCCAGAGACTCTGTCCTGAGACTTCTTATTCCTTTACATCCTTTCCCTTAGTTATCTCTAGGGTTCAAAGATAATATTTGTGTAGATGACTTCCAAATCTCAAAATACAATCCTAATCTTTTCACCTGAACTCTACTTTGACAACTCTCACTGCCTCCTGGAGATCTCCATCGGGATCTCCTGACTCAACATGACTTAAATGGTCACTCCCCTTCCCTGCACCTCCTCTCCCGGCCTACTTTGCCCTCTTCTAACTTTCCCTATTTCTGTTGAATTCATTGCCATTCTCCCAGTCATCCAGGCCTATTACTTCTGAGTCATCCTTAACTCTTTCCTCTCCCTCAGCCATTATAGTGTAATGGAAAGAGTCCTGGGCTTGGTATCAGAAGAGACCTCAGTTTAAATTCTGCCCCTAATACTTACTACCTATATGACCTTAACTTTTCTGAGCCTCAGTTACCTCACCTATAAAATGGAAGCTATAATGCTTCTTCTACCTATGTCATATGGATGTCATGGGGATCAAATAAGGTAATTTTTTAAAAGTCCTTTGTAAAACTTAAAATATTCCACACTTGTCAACAACTATGTTTATCCAACCAGTTGTCAAGTTCTATCAGTTAGACCTCCATAATCATCTCTGGATCTAACTCCCCAGTCTCTCGTCTCTCCGATTCATCTTCCACATGAATGCCAGAATAACATTCCTAAGGCATAGAACTGACTGGGTCACACACCCACTAATGGACCTTTCTTTTTGTCCCAACAATAAAATACAGAACTTCCCATCTTAACTCTTAAGGCCTTGACAATAAAAAACAAAACTTCCCATCCTAACTTTTAAGGCCTTGATGATAAAATACCGAACTTCCCATCCTAACTCTTAAGGCCTTTTATGATTTGGCTTCTACTTACTCTTTCCTTGCACATATCCTACATTTCTGACAATTCTCCTTTTCCTAAATGTGGCTCTTATTTCTCTGTCTGTGTGGGCCTTTGTATAGGCTTTTCCTAATGCCTATGGTGCATCTCCTGTTCACCTCCGTTTTTCAGAAAGAAGCCTTATCTCCCTTTGAAGGTATGGTGCCACATCCTCCACGAGGCTTTTCTTAATCTCTCAATTTCTGAGTGCTCTCTTCCTTCTGAAAGTACTTTTTATTTATCGGTGAGCAAGCCATAGACCCCAGTAGAATGGAAGCTCCTTGAGGACAGGGAGCAATTAATTTTTTACCTTTTTATCCCCATGACCTAGGTCAGTGACTCACATATAATAGGTGCTTAATAAATATTTATCGAATCCTATTTGGTTGAGAAATCTAGGACCAGAGAGACATCATAGATTTTTATATAGAAGGGATATGAAAGTCCACATAATACAAACCCTTGTTTACAGAGGAGAAAATTGAAGTAGAGAGAGGTTAAAAGGCCTTGCCCAGTCACATCACTAGTAAATGTCTAGGGTGATACTTGGCTCCAAGCCTTTCTGACTCTATGACCAGTGCCCTATCCACTACATTGGTTCTCAAACTTTTCTGCAGTGGTAGAACTCTTCAGTTTAAGCAGGAGTGGGGAATCTGCAGCCTTGAGGGTGCATGTGGCCCTCTAAGTCTTAGGTGTGGCCCTTTGACTGAATCCAAACTTCACAGAATAAATCCCAAAGGATTCAGTCAAAAGGGCTGCACTTGAGGACCTAGAGCGCCACATGCGGCCTCGAGGCCTCAGGTTCTCCACCCCTGGACTTTAAATAAAATACATGTAGTAAAAATCCTGTAAACTGCCCCCAAAACAATATTCTTTTCAATGCCTATTAATAAACAATATAATTTTTTTAAACAGAATTCCTTGCAGCACAGTTTGAGAAACAGTGCACTATAGTACCCTACCCTACCAGGTACTTGCCTTAGGTCATATAGGTGGTTAATGGAAAAACCTTTAGAGCTAGGTCTCTGGATTTGGAAAAGTACTTTAATTAGAAGGGAATATAACCTATGGGGAGATGCCCAAACTTGTAGCCCATACTGAGTCTTCTCTGTGGCATCCTGAGTCATTCATTGCCCTGCTCAAAACCATTCCATGACTTTGTATTGCTTTCCAAATAAAGGTCAAACTCCTCAGTTTGGCACCCAAAACTCTCTAGTCAGCTTCCTATCCTGCCTCCTCCCCAAAGTGCTAAATCTAGACAACTCCCTTCTTGCTCTCCACAATCTGGGCTTTTTCAACTCCCAGGCCATGGCTTACTCTATTCCCTGTGCTGGAATACACTCCCTTATCCTCATCTAGTTGAAATAATACTGACCTAAAATCTTCAACCCAGGTGTTATCTCCTCCAGGTAGATTTCTTTATCTCCAGATGTGGCAATCATTTTTCTCTCACTAGACTTCACATAATTGTTTTCCCTCTTTTTTTTAAACTTACTGTCTTCTACTCTCTGTAGATTTGTCATGTTTCCTCTCCCATGAAGGCAGGAGTCACATCTTAATTATGTTGGCATTTTCCCATGTACATAGAACAGTGATGTGTGTTAATGTCAAGAATTCATCCCCTGTTTTTTCATCAGTGTGTGCATGTCCTCCATTCTTGCAGATCCTCATCTTTGAGCCCCTCCTCATCTTTGTAGGTAGTTTCATGAATCTGAAAAATCTCATCACTGGTTGACCAAATTTCTGAAGTTGAGCCTTTCCACCTTAGCTAGACTTGTGTTGTTTAGTCAACAAACTATCCATGACCAGACCCACAATTCATTCATTCTATGAGTAAATGCTATTGATCATCTACTCTGCGCAAAGCACCAAGGCATGCTAGGTGCTAAGGTTACAGAGACACAATATCAATTCCTGCCCTCAAGGGACTTACATTCTCTTGGAAAACTTGAAACCTGAAAACTTAAAACAACATGCCATGGTGGGAGATTGGAGGAGGAAGGGGAAAGGCAAGAGAATAAGCATTTATATAGCTCCTACTATGTTTCAGGAACTAAGTCAAGCATTTTATAAATATCTTATTTAATCCTCATAACAACTCTGCAAGGTAGGTACCATTCTTATCCCTACTTTACAGTTGGGGAAACTGAGGCAAACAGAAGTTAAAGTGCCCTGAGTCACATAGCTAATGTCTGAGGTCTCATTTGAATTCAAGTCTTCCAAACTCCAGGCACAGAGCTTTACCCACTGAGTCACCTAATTGCTTAAATGGATGGTTGACTTTATTGGAGGTTCTGTATAAGGTACAGATGCGTTGTGACACAGTGGATAACCTGCTAGTCTTGAAGTCAGGAAGATTTAACTTAAAATCCCACCTTGGGCAGTTACTCACTGTTTGATCATCAACAGCAGTACCTACCTCACAGGGTTATTTTGAAGCTCAAATGGAGAAGATGTATGCCAAGTTCTTCACAAACATTAAAATATTACATACATGCTGTTATTGGAAGTACTTAATATATAGTTGTTGAATGAATAAATGAGAAAAATAGAAGCAAAAGCCCTATGCTAAGGGTGACCATGTAAAATAATGTGACTTTTTTGTTGTCATAAACAAGTTGATCAGAATTTATGGGGTTTCATGAGACTTACTTCCTCCAAAGTGGTCACCATTAAATGTAACTTATTCCATCAATGTGGCCATGAGGCATGGGATTTCCTTAAATTCTCCTTTGGGGAGAGACTTCAATGCTAGTTTATGAACTGCATAAGAAAAGCATTCTTGTGACTTTCTAATGATTCTTTGTATTTGGGGACTGCGTTCTCTGAAGAATTGTAATAACTCCCCACTACCATTATTCTGTGTCTATGAGCTGGCTATGTAGGGCCTTAGGGCAAGGCAGAGAGTTTAGTTAGGTATTGTATAAATAACCATGGGGCACCAGCATCTCCCCATCTCCCTATCACACTGCCAGTCTTGTAGACTTCCGCAACCCTGTATCAAAACTGCCCCTTGATGTCTATCTGCCAGAGTTCTTTCTTTATAGATAGCACCCCTCTTCCTGAGTCCTCCTTATCCCACATCAATTCCCTTCTCCCTGGGGAGGGCCAGAGTCTCCAGTGAAAAGTCCATCTCTTTCCCTAGAGTGACTGTACCCATTGTAAGAGTGCTCTCTATATCTCACTTCCATTGTTCCCTCTCTATTTCCTGCCTTGCTCAACTGAATCTGTCCCAGGTATAAGAATTCCTAGGTATAGCTCCGGTTAGATCTAATTAGGTTGGTGAAAAACACGTTCTTTATGCATGGGAAATGCAACCTTGATCAATATTCCCAGTGAATAGTGACGCTAATGTAAACTCTGGCAAACAAAGGAGGCAAAATATTAATTGTTAACCGAGCACTGAAAAGGCTTTGTAATCGACATGCTTATGTTTGACCGGCGGATGTCAACTCTGCTCTCCTGACTAAATTATAGAATAAATGTTTGACTCTTTCCTGAAAGGCAAATATTGTCTCTGAATTAAGGTGATGCTGTCTACAAACAATTCCCCAGGATTCTAGCAGGTCATTAAGTCTAACTATATCATAACTCTGCCATATTTTTTCCCTTTTGCGACCATGGAGGAGGAAACAACAAAGGCCCCTGCGAAGCTGGTGTTGAGAGAAGCTGGGGCAGTATTGGCTGCCATGTTCTAGACTAGCTGTGCAATGGTGTAATTATAATCATCTGGGTTTGTGTTTTACCCCCTTACTGTTCCTACTCATATTTGTATAGAACATTAAGCTTTTGAAAGTGCTTCCCTTGCAACAGCCCTTGAAGTAGGTATGGCAAATGTTGGGCGGACTGTGACTTTGGTGTTGAAGTGAATTGCCTATGGTCATACACCTATTAAGTTTCTGAGGTGAGATTCAAATCCAGGTTTCATTGACTCTAAGTCTAGAATTCCATCCACAAGGCCAGGCTGTCTCTCGTAAGAGTACGAGATCGAAGAATAAGTGGATGGTGTATTGACAAGCCCTGCTCTGGGAAATTCCCATTAAAGCCATCATTTATTGCTACGTCCACATGGATAGCATAAAATGAAGACAATGAGGCAATTATGTAGATATTTCAAGGTATTTAGAAAACAAACAAACAACAACATTTCACTGCTTATAAATCAACAAAACAAAAAAGCCCAGACTTCTAAGTCCTAATTTGGCTGAATTCCAAGGATAATGAGAAACGATGTTTAATTTGGGTCTGGGTTATCAGACAAGTCAGCTCTTGACTGATCTTCCGTGTGACATCTGACAGCCAAAGGCCCTTGGAAAGTTTGTGATTGTCACTCGACTGACTGCTTCAATCAAACTTTCTTCCAGCAAGACAATGATAGTAATCACTGCTTGCATTTCTATAGTTAGTCTACAAGCATCTATTAAGTGCTTACTATATACCAGACCCTGTGCTTAGCACTAGACCATTTTAATAGCTAGCATTTATATATTGCTTTAAGTTTTACAAAATGATAAATTTATATATGTTATCTCATTTATTCCTAACAGCCACCTTGTCAGATAGGTGTTATTGGTATCTCCATTTTGTAGATAAGGAAACTGAAGCTCATAGCGTAAGAGACTTGCTCAGTATCACATAATTACCAAGTATCTAAGGGATGACTTTGAAGTGCAACATAGAATAGTGAACAGAGAGTTAGCCTCAAAGCCAGGAAGTTCTGAGTAAAATTCTTGCCTCCGATTCATACTAGCTAGGTGACCATTGGAAAATCGCTTAAGTTCTCAAATCTCTAAGCAACTCGAGGAGAAGACGAAGTTTCAGAGAAGGTACCAATATGCTTTGGTCAAGGGAGTGTTCCACCTGAGGTATCCCTCTACACTACCAACAAAATCACAGGTACAGTCTCTCTCCTCATCCCTTTGCTCACAAGAGCCCCTTGTGAGAGTGGAATGACTCTGATGATCTCCATTGCACTATAGTAGAAAGTGAAGCCAGGTGACTCAGACACTGGCATCCAAGGTTGGAGAGAGAGACAGCAATGAGGATGATGGCTCATGTATGAGGCGGAGGAGATGCCAAATTTAGATAGCACCCAGGCCCTCCCTTCTGAAAGCTTGCTATCTCTTAAGATTGGGGAGAGATAGAAGAGAATGGATTTTGAGCACCTATAGACATGTGTTAGTTACCCCATCTTCCCTGATCCCCAGTGATAGAAGCAAATTGAAATGTCAGCCAAATCATTATATTGTGAGAACAGATAACAGATGATAGAAGATTGCTTTTGATTTAGGAGAAGACAAGTGATATCATGGGTTATGTCTTGTGCATGAATTAGACTTAAGTGAAGAAAAGTTGCACAAAGTCATCAGCCTCACTCTCACTTCCTGAGTCATTGAAGTCTAGTGGCAAGATAAAGGTCAGGATGACTGATGATGGCCTAAGATGCAGTGGATGACCTTGGCATCTTCCATGTCTGACCACACTCTAAGCACTCCACAGCACCTGCTTCAGCTGCCTTCATTTCCATCGGAACAAATTATTCTAATCCTACCATTTCACCAGGGAAAGTCTTCACATGCTTGGGGTAGACATTATCCTAACTCACCAACAGATTGGAGGTCTGTTGGTTACTCTCAACTTGATTTAGCCTCTCTGCTGAGACAGTTTACTGTGCTTCTTGGAGCCACAGGTAAGAGTTGGGTGAATCAGACAGATACCAAAGTGCATGAGCAGCTCTGAAAAGGGCTCAGCAAACCCTCACACTAGAGGTGCTGGTCCTTTCTGAACACCCCACACAAAATATCTGGATGATATTCATACCAGAAATTACATAGACATTGAGGTGGAAGAGTGAATTTAAAGTTGGAGAAGTAGAGTGAGTTTTAATTGGAACTCGAGATTTTCAGAGGTTTCTCCTCAAGATGTTTTGTTCATAAGACATTACTGGCTGGCTAATCTGGATGTCAAGGGGCTGGAAGAATCAGTCAGTCAGTTAACAAGCATTTATTAAATCCCCACTGTACTAAATTCTGGTGATACAAAGGAAGGCAAAACACAGTATTTACTCTCAAGGGGTTCAGTCTAATGAGCTAGATAACATGCCAAAAACTGTGTACATATAAATTACATTCAAGATAAATTGGGGACAATTTCTCAGGGAAGAAACTAAAATTAAGGAAGGAGAAAGGCTGCTTGTGTAAGGTAGGACTTTATTTTATACTTGAGAGAAGTCAGGAGACAGAGATGAAGAAGGGGAGAGTTCTAGACATGAGGAAGAGCCAGAAAAACAGGGGATGGAAGCATCTTGTGTGAAGAATAACAAAGAGGTGAGTGTTACTAGATCACAGAGTACATGAAGGGACGAAAGATGTAAGAAGAAAAGGAAAGAAGGGCCAAATTGTGACCAAAACGAAGATTTTATATTTGCTCTTAGAGGTAACATAATCAGGAATAGAAGGAACGAGCTTGAACACATATAGAATTTAGAAAACATTATGTCCTGAGAGAGTCTATTCCATTTTTGGATGGCTTCAGATGAAACAATTTCTTCCTTCTGGAAAGGAAATATGCTCTCTAACTTCTACTCAGTACCTCTACTACTTCTGTTCCCTGCAATTACACAAAAATCTATGTGGTTTTGTAGAAAGAACACAGGATTTTTATTGTTCATTTGGTTTTTTTTTCAGTTTTGTTCAACTCTTTGTGACCCCATTTAGGGTTTTCTTGGCAAAGATGCTGGAGTCGTTTGCCACTTCCTTCTCCAGCAGCTCATTTTGCAAATGAGGAAATTGAGGCAAACAGAGTTAAGTAACTTGCCCAGGGTCACACAGCTAGTGAGTGTCTGAAGCCAGATTTGAACTAAGAAAAATGAGTCTTCCTGACTCCAGGCCCAATACTCTATCCACTACGCCACCTAGCTGCTAGCACTGGATTGACAACCATTTATTAAGCATTGAACATGTGCCAAACGCGGTGCTAAAGCAACGGGTATGTGAAAAAAGTCAAGAATGGTCCCTGTTCTCAAGCAGCTTATATTCTAATGGGAGAGACAAAAAATAAAGAGGTGCATGCAGGATACATATGGAGTAAAACAAGGTAGTTTTTGATGGGAAAGGTCTGCCAAAGGCCAGAGAAGGGGACAGCATATATACATATGCATATGTATTATAGGTATTTAGATGTACACACACACACACACACACACATATGTGTGTGTGTATGTAAATATATATCTATATATACATATATATATACACATATATTTATTTATTTATATAGAATCATAGGTCTAGAGCTAGAAAGGACCTTAGAAATCTTCTAGTCTGACTCCTTAATTTTGCAGCTGAGGAAACTATATTGTGCTATGTGGTTTTCCTAGAACTTTCCTTCTAAAACAATTTTTTGAGGTAGTATAGTATTGTATATCTATATCTATATATTACATACACACGTATATATCTACACACATATACATGTATATGTATATATACACACATATGTATTTATATATTCCATCATATCCCTCTCCCAGGTTTTATTATTCTGAAAGGACAGAACAAAAGTGACAGGGAGAAATTACAAAAATAAATTTAGGCTCACTATCAGGAAAATCTTTCTTTTCTTCAATTTATTTTTTTCTCAATTAGATGTAAAAACAATTTTGAACATTTGTTTTTTTTTAATTTTCCACTCCAAATTCTCTCTCCCTCTATCCCTTTCCCCCTCCTTGAGAAGGCAAGTGATTTGCTATAGATCATATACATGTGCGGTCACATAAAACACATTTTCATCTAGGAAAATCCTTCTAGCAATTTGAGCTGTCTTGGAATAGAATGGGATGCTTCCAGAGGTAGAAGCTTCCCCATCTTTGGAATTGTTCAAACAGAGGCTGGGTAACCACTTGTCAGTCATCTTGGCACAGGGCTTAATAAAGGTTGATATCCTAGCAGGGATTCCTTTGGGGTATGGGATAGGCTAGATGTCAATTGAGGTCACTTCCCATTCTAAGATCCTGTGATTCTCAGTGGGAAAGGGATAGAGTGGTACAGGAAAGTTCATTTTCAGGTAGGAGGCAGAAGGCTTGTATATGTGCATAAGTCAAGATCAGTAACCCAGGATATGGGTCATGGGTGACAAAAGGCTGGAGACTGGAGTCAGAGAAGAAGTTGGGCCAAGGCAAATAAAACAATGTTTGAGGCCTATTAAAGGCAGGCCTGGTGTTGGCTGCTGTAGTTCAAATGTCTAGCTTAACAAATAGTTCTTCGAATCACATGTGCTTTGGGTACATGAATATTTCTATGCCTGGCCCTGCCCTCCAGTTTCCTCCTGACATCCTTGTCTTATGAGGCTGCCACCATTACCCTCTAAGGCTATGCTGGAGCATAAGTAGGACTGAGTAAATCATGGGACCATAGTTAATGTTTATGTCACCCAGTTCCTTCTTGGAATTGGTCCAAGTGTTGCTGATATTCCATTACAAAAGATTTTACGTTCCACTATTTTCTAAATTTCCCTGATGGATGAACTTCAATCCAGGGCACCAAGCCACCTGAGTCTTTGTGTTTAGGAATCTCTGCATGGGATCCTTACTTACCTGCTTCCTTCCTGTCCTGCTGATGCCTTCATCTCTTAATGACCAGTTATAGTGCCTACTTCCTTCTTTCTCTCCATATTTCAGCTTTTGTACACTCCCACCCACCAGGTGACTTTCTTTCCTTTCTTTCTCTTTCTTCCTTTCTTTCTTTCTTCCTTCCTTCTTCCTTCCTTTCTTTCTTTCTATTTTTCTTTTTCTTTCTTTCTTTCTTTCTTTCTTTCTTTCTTTCTTTCTTTCTTTCTTCCTTTCTTTCTTTCTTCCTTTCTTTCTTTCTCTTCCTTCCTTCCTTCCTTCCCTCCTGCCTTTCCTCCCTCCCTCCCTCCTTACTTCCTTCCCTCCTTCCTTCCCTCTTTCCTTCCCTCCTTCTTTCTCTTGTTTCTTCCTCCTTCCTTTCTTTCTTCCTTCCTTTTCAAAGGACAAAAGATTATGTAAATTCAGAAATAATATACAAAGGAATGATAATTAGAAATATGAGAAAACAAATCACTTTAGATGCAGATTAAGATGTATTTGACCTCATTTATTTTACTTAGCTTTTGTTTTAAGATTATTGATTCAGAGCTAGAAGAGACCTTAGGGAACATTTAGTCCCACCATGCTACTTTAAAGATGAAGAAGCTGAAGTGTAGAGACGTGAAGTCAGTCAGCTGGTCAACTGGTAAGTGTTAAGTGCTTCCTATGTACAGGGTAGTGCGCTAATGACAGGGGATACAAAGAAAGGCAAAGTAAAGGGAAGTAATTTATGTGAGGTCATATACCTAGTGGTGGCAGAGCTGGGATTCGAATCCAGGTCTTTCCATTCCCCCATCCGGTGCTCTTTTCTTTCAGAAGTATGCTGGTAAATGTTTAATAAGTGGATCTCCAGAAAAGAGAAAGTATGCATGACACATTTCTAAGTTTAATGTGTGGCTAGGTGGTTCTGTGGATGGTGCACTGGGCCTGGAATCAATAAGACCAGGGTTCAAATCAGGCCTCAGACACTTAGTAGCTACATGATCCTGGGCACGTTCCTTAACCTTGTTTGCCTCAGTTTCCTCGTCTATAAAATGAGCCCACTCTAGTATCTTTGCCAAGAAAACCCCAAATAAGTTGAACATGGCTGAAACAACTGAACAACAAAAATGCATTGTTAACATTTTTCACCAACTTATTAAGTCTAGAAATCAACAAAACAATAAAAAGCCACTTCTGTGTAGTATTTTCTTATTTCTGAGGTGTAAATGTTCATGCTGAATATTTAATAATTAACTCTCGACAGCCAGTCTGAGCTGGCTCAAGCATGCCCCTGACTAAACAAGCCTCTCAGGCCTAGTTTGGTCCATCATGATTCTCTCTGGGCATGCTATATCCCAAGAATAGAGGAATTCCAAATGTGAATGACGGCTCTTATCACCGCAGCCCCTAGACTACCACCGCCAGTCAGGATTAATTGATCTGGGTACTCTGGATTGAAGTCAGCAGTCCATTCTATAGCCTCAGGCTCACTCTCCCATACAATCATGAAGCCCTGTGAAACATGGTCCAATAGAAAGAGGGCTGAGTTTGCAGCCAATGAGATCTAGCTTCAAATTCTACCATAGACACTTACTAGATATGTGATACTGCACAAGTCACTTACCTTTTTCTCATTTCCTCTTCTGTGAAATGAGGGGGGGTTGGATTGGACAGCCCATAATATTCCTTCCAGCCCTAGTTCTATGATCCTATGATTTGTAGATCAATAGTTCATGAGACATTACTGCATAAATATTCAAGTAACTAGTTACCTCTCTTTCCACCATTCAAAATGGGGGAGAGAAGAGAAAGTCCACATAGAATTCAATGACACTTTTTGAAAACATGTGGATATTGGCCATATGTCACAAAATCAGAAAAATGAATTGACTTTCTCAGGGATACATGCCTAGTGAGACATAGGATCATAGGTTCGTTTAAAGGTTGAAGGGACTTTTAGTACAAACCCTTCATTTTACAAATGAGAAAACTGAGGCCCAGAGAGGTGAAATAATTTGTCCAAGATGAAGCAAGTAATGTATTGAAGAGCTGGGACTTATAAGCCATCACTTTTCCCCAGAGCCATAGCTAGAAATCTTGGCATTTAGGGAAAATTCAATCGATTGCCTAGAGGCTGGGTAGAATAAAAGACAATCCAATTGCAAGTAGAGTCATGCCAGGAGAAGAAGAAACCTGTTCCCTAGGGAGTCCATCCGTTACCTCTAGAGGTTTGGGAGAAGACAGGACTCTGAGGAGGAGTGCTACTGTGGTTAGCCCTTGGACATGGAAACCTGGGGTTGACTGCATCACTTGGAAGCAAGTGAGCCAGTTGAAAATCTCATGGTGATGTACTGGGATGGTGATCATGATGGGGAGGTAGCACGTCTTTTTAGTGAGGAAGCACACCCTCATTTATGTTGGCGCCGTGAGAGCAAAGCTCCATTTGCCTTGTGCTAATTTTCATTTCTGCTCTTCTACTATCAGAGTCAAGATGGACCCCAAGTTCATTATTATGTTATTTACTTCGGTGAACTCATGATCTTATCTGGATGTATACTCCCTCCACCTGTGCAGATCACAGCCCCTCCACACCTTCTCATACTTTGTGGTTTTTGAGACAGCTAGGTGGTACAGTGAATAGAATGATGGACTTGGAGTTCAAATCCAGGCTCAAATACTTACTGGCTGTGTGATCCTAGGCAAGTTATAATCTCTCTGTGCTGCAGTTTCCTCATCTATAAAGTGGGGATGATAATAACATCTACATCCTGGCATTATTGTGAGGATAAAATGAGATAATATTGGAAAATCTCTTTTCAAAGCTTAAAACAATCTATAAATGTTGCTATTTGTCCATTTCCTGCCATGAATTTGCCACAGAGGAGCTATCCAGTGTCCTGAAATCCTATTATTTTTGTTAAATATTTCATGAATACCATTGGAGAATTTAGGCAGTCTATCTGGTCTCCCTCTGCTCTCCTTGTTATGACCAGTTCACCTTCTTTTCCAGTCGAAAGTCCTTGATGAGGTCTTTGGCACCACCACCTACTTCCTCCCCCACCCAAAGCACACAGGGGTCCTAACTATGGGAAATGATTTGTATTTTATCACAAAGATCACAGCAGATCCCATCAACTTGATCCTATTCCTTTGATCACTCCTGGACCATAGCTTTGTTGCTTTGGGGAAAATGCAGTGACATTTACATTTTTTTGGGGGGGGGGAGGGAAGTGCTTTTGTTTTACCTGGGAAATTTGGGCAGATTTATCCCTAGTGTAAATAAGTGTACACTTTGAAAGACAGGCAGAAATTAGAAGAACATATCTGAGTATTTGTCCAACAGGACTGCTTCCAAAGAAACAGATGGTTTGCCATATGCAGACAATTGCAGACAGAATTTTATTTTTAAAAAATAAATATTTTTGGCTTGATGATTTCTCTTGATGCTGAACTACTATGATATGATCCATTGTTATCTTCTCTCTTGGCACAGCCATCAGTCTATCCTACGCACTGTGGCCAGAAAAATCTTTCCTGAACACCTCTCTCATCATGACACTCCCCGGCTTAAATAGCTTCCTCTCTTATAACATGATGAGTCCAAAATCCTAGGCCTGGCTTTCTATATTCATATACAATCATCTGACAATCCCAGAATCTTACCTTCCAGGATTCCATAATATGCTTTTTTCTTTTGACCAGGAAAGGCTTTCCTATCCATGTTAATGTCATCCATGTTAATGCTCAGCTCTTTGCTTTTGCTTGTGGTGACCCATCTGTTAGTAATACTCTCTCCATCTCTGTTTTTCTTTTCCTAACCCATAATCCCACCCAGTCATCTAGTCTTAATTGATATCACTTTGCTAAATACAGAAATTTGTAATATGTCCAGAAATAATGATCCATTTTATTTTTCACTGTTCCTTATGTGTATGTATGTATATGTACATGTATACATGTATATACGCATGTGTATATGTGTATATATTTGTGTATGTATGTATATGTGTGTATGTACATGGATATAAATAATCTCCTGTCTTCTCTTAGACTGCGAGTTCCCTGAAGGCAGGGCCCAGGCCCATTCCTTATCTCTTTCACAGACTGTGTACTCACTGAGGACAGGTCCAAGTTTCCTTCTATGTCTTCTCCCTACTGTGAACTTTCCAAGGGTAAGACCAGTTACCTTTCTCCTCTTTATTGTCCTTCCCCTCATCCCCTCCACACAGTGTTGACCAGCACTGGGTTAGGCACACAGTAAATACTTACTAAATATTTGTAGATTGAACAATTGCTCCTGCAAATCTTTGGCCAGGGTAAATCTTTGGTGACAGGAAGGGCAGTCAGATTGTACTTATTCATTCCTCAGATATTTTCAAGAGTATAGTATGCATGGGTGAAGTGAATAAAACTGGAGGACCCATGATCTATGCTCTTATGATTCTGTGACTGCGCTGGGAGGCTCATCTGTTCTTGGCAAGAGTGTAATTATTGACCCTACTAAAAATGGAGGCTCAGAAAAGAAAAATCATGTGGTTTCCACTAGTATCTTCAAGTATGTCTCTAGCCACAAGGCCTTTCATATACCCTTTGTCAAATGAAAGTAGAAGAAGGACATAGAGAGAAAGAAGTTGGGGGAACTTCACCGCTTCCCATATGCAGCCTCCCATCTGTCCCATACACAGTGGTCAGATTAATATTCTTAAAGCACAGCTATGTCAGGAGAAATAATGTTCTAATATAGGATATAATATGGCAGTGGTATTCACATATAGGAGGCTAGGATCATCTTCCTGAAAAGATACCGAAACCATCCTTGAGGCTTCACTGGGCTGGGAGACTAGGGCTTGAACCACTGATGTAACTTCCTCAAGGTCTAAATACAAACCCCATTGAACTGAGAAGTTAGGAGCTCCTTCCTAAGGCTTCTTACTGGTAGGGAAGCTATATCCAATTGAATCAATCCAATATTCCTGCTAAATATCTTTTCCGTGATATGACTAAGTAAACCTTCTTTAAAAAATAGTATTAGAGAATCTATGAATGTCTCATTCTGGTTCTGAACTGAAGCAACGGATGTGCATAGATTAGGCCTGGCCTACAACAATAATTGTAACCATGTCACTCATGTCTTCAAGAGGCTTCAGTGGCTCCCTGTGGCCCCTAGGATAAACACCAACCATGTGATTAGGTGTTTAGAACCCTTCATATTGGAATCCATTTGAGTGCCATTCTAGACTTACTGCACATTACTCCCCTTTGTGAACTCTTTGTTATAGCTAAGTTGACCTCTTTGCTGTTTTTCTGTATGTGACATTCTATTTACCATCTCAGAAACTTTGCAGAGATGGTGCCCCATGCCTGGAATGAATCTTCTCTTCATCTCTATCTCTCAGAAAACCTTATTTTCCTTCGAAGTTCAGTGCAAGAGCCATCATCTTCAAGAAGCCCTTCCTGATCTCTGTCTGCAGCCCTCCTCCCTCCTAATCCACAGCACCTTCCTCCATATTACTTTCTATGTATATTTGCATTTTCTTAACTACATACAACTGCTTTCTCATGGTAGAATGTAAGCTTTGGACTGTTTTTCTATTTGTCTTTGTTTTCCCAGGCCAAGAATAGTGCCCACCACATAATAGGGTCTTTATTTTTTCCTTTGGGACTTGGTCCCTCTTATCTTGCTCAGTTTGGAAGTTCAGTGGTTTCTCATAGACTCCATCCTATTGCTGATCACGGTGAAAGTTTCAACCTACTTCTCTTTCATCCTGAGTCTATTTGCTTTTTCTTAGCTAGCCTTTTGACTCCCTCCCCACCAAGAGTTCAAGTCATATTGGTGCTAGACATATTACAAACACCCAATCAGTGTTAGTCCTACCTACTATACCTCAGAACTTCAAATCTCAAGGGAATCCACCAGCCTCAGCTTTGACATTTGTAGGAATTTAAAGGTGTGTCCCACCATGCCTAGCTGTAATACGGTATACTGGCAATCAAAATGGGCTCTTAGCACTTAATTCAACCAAGTGCCCTTGAAGAGTTTGGGCTTTATTTCTTTGATCAAATTAGGAGTCCTTGATGACCTCCTTGCCTCAAGGGAAAGCCTAGTTTACATGGGTTTGAGTAACGCGTTTGTGACTATCAGAGGCTTTTGGACCACGTGGGTTTAAGTCACACCTTTGTGACGATTTTAGGTTATGTGGGTGAGTCGCATGTGTGACTCACCTTTGGCCCTGAAAAGGATATAAAACCAGGGGTTGCCTTTCTTTTTTCGGAGCTCTGACCCACAAAAGTAGTGGCGTGAGTGACTCTAGGCCAGTCGTTGTTATGAGCTCCCTGGCTGAACTCAGATGCTGGTAACTACGAATTGTGTTTGGCCTGTCTGTCAATGTTTGTAATTTGTTTGTACTTGCTCTGAAGTTCAGGGTGCTAACTTTTTCCCCTGAACTAAGTGAATGGTATCTGTATGCTGGATTAAAATAATATTGTTAACCCCTTAATGTTGCTTTCCTTAGTAAAGCAGATCAAAAGAACCTGGGCTTGCAGCGTTCTGTGAGCTGGTTGTCGTTGGTTTTACATCCCCACAGCAGCTGCTAGCAGATTGTTGAAACATAGGGTCTTAATAAATGCTTGTTAAATGACTGAGCGACCAACTGAATGAATGAATGGATGGATTTTGTTTTTAGCCTCATTATTTTTAGAATCTCAGCATCTTAAAGCTGACATTAGACTCATCTAATTTAGGAGCTCTTATTTTTATGTCCATGACCGCTATTAGAGTCTAGTCAAGTCCATAGACCTCTTCACAGAATAACGTTTTTAAATGAATAAAATAAAATAAATAGGACTCCAAAGGAAAGCAAGTATGTTAGAAACAAGTTCACAGGCCCCAAGTTAAGAACCTCTGATCTAATTAAACCTCCTCATCTCATGCATCAGTCCCCTTTACAACATCTAGGACAGGCAGACATCCAGTCTCTGCTTAGGCACTCCCATGCTTTCAGGGGGCCTTGCCAGTTTTTATGATATGGTAGCTTCTTGTGATGGGGAACACATCTCTTACTAGGAAAAGCCATTCTATTTTTTATTGTTATTCATTATCATGAGTGGAAATCTACCTCCCCTAATAACGATAAGAATTCTCTTCTCCCACCTTGCATTGGTCCTTGCCCCTAACCAATGGGGAAGACAGGTCAGAGCCTTGGGGAGATGTTTATGTTTAACTTTCCTTATCTTAATTTACATCCCTGCTTCTGCTTGCCCAACCTTTAGGAGTCCCTCCTGGAAGAGGTCTAATTCTGTATGCAACCCAGTAACCTCTTTCCATTACCCTCCTTCCTTCCCCACTCCCATCCAAACCTTGTCCTCTAGTCTCCTTGGGGTTCTATTCTTGACAAAACCACTCAAAATGAAGTATTAATGATAGATAATTAGTGACTCTGGCCTCTTTGGCTGTTCCTTGTACAATACACTCCATGTACTGACTCCTTTTTTCACTGCCTGTTCCCTATGCCAGAAATCTGCCCCCCTCTCAATTCTACCTCCCTCCAAATCCCAACTAAAATCCCACCTTCTACAAGAAGCCTTTTCTGATTCTCTGTAACACCAGTGCCTTCCCTCTATTGATTATCTCCAAATTTATCCTGTATATAACTTGTTCATATCTAGTTGCCTGCAAGTTGTCTCTATCATTTAGACTGTGAACTCCTTAAAAACATGGATTGTCTTGCTTATTTTTGTATCCCTAGCACTTAGCCCAGTACCTGGAACAGAGTAGATATTTAATAAATGCTTATTGGCTGAGATAACAGATTAATGTCTTTATCTTTCAAAAGGAATTAGAGAATAATAGAGTTGTAGGGGACCTTAGAGACCATCTAGGCCAACCCCTCCTAGGATACAGATAAGAAAGTTAAGTTCAGAGAGAAGTAATATGATCATATAGCTCATGAATGGCAAACTCGGGATTAGAATTCAGGTCTTTTAAGTTCCAGTCCAGAGCCCTTAATGCTACTTTGAACACTTAAAAAATCGTAACGGGGATCTTAACTGAAAAAAATGAAGCTCTAATAGTATAATTTTGAGTATTTTGAGTGAGCTAGGCAGGGCCTGGGGCTGGGTGGGGGTGGGAGGACTTACCCTCAAAGCCTAACCAAACACCATATGGGGGGTACTCAACCATCCCAAAGACAAGGTCAGGCCTGTGTTTGGTGAATAGCACCCTTTGAAATAGACCTACAGAATGCGAGGAAGAGATTACACTTTCTTGTGATTCCCAGAGATGCCTGGAATCCCCACAAAATGGTGCATGGGAACTAGCTAGGGCTGGGGCAGTGGCAGGGCGTGACCTTTGCTTCATGGCTGGGGCTGGACATGAGCTGCTCTTTTAAAGTCCCCGTTGGTGGAGAGGCTTAGCATTAAAAGCATTGTTTGCCTCCTTATCTCTATGGCTGATTTCCAAGTGGAGAGCTCCCAGGAGTCTGTCAATGTTTTATGAACCCACGTCTTACCTGAGTGCTATTGACTAACTTTATTGGCAGCTGCATACTAATGAGTCAGATAAAGGCTTCTATCCCAATCTCATTCTTTGGAAAGTGGTGAGGGAGGGGCACACACACACACACACACACACACACACACACACACACACGCACGCAACACACATACATACACATAGTACTGTGAAAGGTTATACTGAACCAATGCAAGTGGTTCCTAGGAGTAGTTCCAATGCAAGGAACCAGTGCAAATAGGTTTCCTACAATTCCTAAGAATGGTAGAGCAAAAGAGCTGGAAGGAATCTTAAGATTTCTGAGGCCAGGTGTTCTTTTTTTCAAATTTTTTTTTTATTTTCAGTTAATGGAATAAAACAAGTATTTCCATAAGATAGAACAATAAAAAAACATGATTGCACATGAAATTGCTAATTCACTATATATAACTTGCTGTTCCTTTCAAATATACAACAAAAGTATCATGTAATTTCTTTTTTCCTCCTTTTTTTCTTCATCTCCCTCTCCAATCCATCCTAGAGATGGCTACTATTAGACACAAATAGATATGTATATATGTATATATATGTATGTAAAATTATTTTGTGCATACTTTTATTTATTAGTTTTTTCTCTGGATGCAGACAGTGTGTTTCTTCATGTGTCTTTTATAGTTAATTTAGGTATTTATAATAGACAAAATAACTTATTTGCTCAAAGTCATTCTTAAAACAATGTTGCTGTTACTGTATACAATGTTCTCTTGGTTCTGCTCATTTCACTCTTCATTATTTCATGCAAGTCTTTCCATGTTTTTTAAAAAAAATCATTGAGCTCTTAATTTCTTATAACCCCATAATATTCCATCACAACCATATAGCGCAACTTGTTCAGCCATTCTCAATTAATGGGCATCCCTGCAATTTCCAGTTCTTTGCCACCACCAAGAGAGCCGCTAGAAACATTTTAGAATGTATACGTTCTTTTCATTTTTCCCTAATCATCTTTGGAAACAGCCCTGGTAGTGGCATTGTTGGATCAAAGGGTATAGGTAGTTTAGTAACTCTTTAGGCATAATCCAGATTGCTTTCTAAAATAAGTTCGCAATTCCGCCAACAGTGAATTAGTGTCCCATTTTTTCCACATCCCCTCCAACATTTGTCACTTTCCCTTTCTATCATTTTTTTTCATTTTATAAATTTATTTAATATATTTAGTTTTCAGCATTGATTTTCACAAGAGTTTGAATTACAAATTTTCTCCCCATTTCTACCCTCCTCCCCACTCCAAGATGGCGTATATTCTGGTTGCCCTGTTCCCCAGTCAGCGCTCCCCTCTGTCACCCCACTCCCCTCCCATCCCCTTTTCCCTTACTTTCTTGTAGGGCAAGATAAATTTCTATGCCCCATTGTCTGTGTATCTTATTTTCTAGTTGCATGTAAAAACATTTTTGTTTGTTTTTGAGCATCTGTTTTTAAAATTTTGAGTTCCAAATTCTCTCCCCTCTTCCCTTCCCACCCACCCTCCCTAAGAAGTCAAGCAATTCAACATAGGCCACATGTGTATCATTATGTATAACCCTTCCACAATACTCATGTTGTGAAAGACTAACTATATTTTGCTCCTTCCCAACCCATCCCCCTTTATTGAATTTTCTCCCTTGACCCTGTCCCCTTTCGAAAGTGTTTGTTTTTGACTACCTCCACCTCCATCAGCCCTCCCCTCCATCATCCCCCCCCATTTTTTTTTATCTTCTTCCCTCTTCTTTCCTGTGGGGTAAGATTCCCAATTGGGTATGTATGGTATTCCCACCTTACGCCAAATCTGATGAGAGCAATGTTCACTCATTCCCCCCTCACCCGCCCTCTCCCCTCCCCACAGAACTACTTCCTCTTGCCACCTTTATGCGAGATAATCCACCCCATTCTATCTCTCCTTATCTCCTTCTTTCAGTATGTTCCTCTCTCATCCCTTAATTTGATTTTATTTCTTTTAGATATCTTCCTTTCATCTTCAACTCACCCTGTGTCCTCTCTCTCTCTCTCTCTCTCTCTCTCTCTCTCTCTATATATATATATATATATATATATATATACACACAGACATATACATACATACACATTCACCCATATATATACATAAACATATATGTATGCATATTCCCTTCAGCTACCCTAATACTGAGGTCTCATGAATCATACTTGTCATCTTTCCATGTAGGAATGTCAACAAACCAGTTCACCTTTAGTAAGTCCGTTGCAATTTCTTTTTCTTGTTCTTTTTCTTGATTACCTTTTCATGCTTCTCTTGATTCTTGTGTTTGAAAGTCAAATTTTCTATTCAGTTCTGGTCTTTTCACTGAGAAAGCTTGGAAGTCCTTTATTTTATTGAAAATCCATATTTTGCCTTGGAGCATGATACTCAGTTTTGCTGGGTGGGTGATTCTAGGTTTTAATCCTAGCTCCATTGACCTCCGGAATATCGTATTCCAAGCTCTTCGATCCCTTAATGTAGAGGCTGCCAGATCTTGGGTTACTCTGATTGTGTTTCCACAATACTCAAATTGTTTCTTTCTGGCTGCTTGCAGTATTTTCTCCTTGATCTGGGAGCTCTGAAATTTGGCGACAATATTCCTAGGAGATTTCTTTTTGGGATCTATTTGAGGAAGCGATCGATGGATTCTTTCAATTTCTATTTTGCCCTGTGGCTCTAGAATATCAGGGCAGTTCTCCTTGATAATTTCTTGAAAGATGATATCTAGGCTCTTTTTTTGATCATGGCTTTCAGGTAGTCCAATAATTTTTAAATTATCTCTCCTGGATCTATTTTCCAGGTCAGTGGTTTTTCCAATGAGATATTTCACATTGTCTTCCATTTTTTCATTCCTTTGGTTCTGTTTTATAATATCTTGATTTCTCATCAAGTCACTAGCTTCCACTTGCTCCAATCTAATTTTTAAGGTAGTATTTTCTTCAGTGGTCTTTTGGACCTCCTTTTCCATTTGGCTAATTCTGCCTTTCAAGGCATTCTTCTCCTCATTGGCTTTTTGGAGCTCTTTTGCCATTTGAGTTAGTCTGTTTTTTAAGGTGTTGTTTTCTTCAGTGTATTTTTCAGTATTTTTTTGGGTCTCCTTTAGCAAGTCATTGACTTGTTTTTCATGGTTTTCTCGCATCCTTCTCATTTCTCTTCCCAATTTTTCCTCTACTTCTCTAACTTGCTTTTCCAAATCCTTTTTGAGCTCTTCCATGGCCTGGGACAAGTTCATGTTTTTCTTGGAGGCTTTTGATGTAGGCTCTTGCACTTTATTGACTTCTTTAGGCTGTATGTTTTGGTCTTCTTTGTCAGCAAAGAAAGAATACAAAGTCTGAGACTGAATCTCAGTGCATTTTCGCTGCCTGGCCATATTCTCAGCCAACTAACTTGACCTTTGAGTTTTTTAGTGGGGTATGACTGCTTGTAGACTAGAGAGTTCTATGTTCCACGTTTGGGGGGGAGGTGCCAGCTCTGCCACACCAGCACTGCTCCTTCCCCAAGAACCCCCAACCCGGACTGGACTTAGATCTTCAGCAGGCTGTGCACTCCTGCTCTGATCAGCCACTTAATTCCTCCCACCAGGTGGGTCTGGAGCCTGAAGCAGCAACAGCCATAGCTGCCCCACCTCCGCTGCCCCGGGGCTGGAAGCCGAACTGCAAACTTCTTCCACTCCCGCAGCTTTTCCCACTAACCTTCTCAGCTGTCTTTTGTGTTTGTGGGTTGAGAAGTCTGGTAACTGCCGCAGCTCACTGATTCAGGGCGCTAGGGCATGCTCTGCCCAGTTGCTGGTCTTGTTGGTCCACACCGCTCAGGCTGGGCTCTGCTCCACTCCGTTCCCAGCTCCCAGCTCCCAGCTCCCAGCTCCGTGTGGGATAGACCTCACCCAGAGACCATCCAGGCTGTCCTGGTCTGGAGCCCTGCTTCCCTCTGCTGTTTTGTGGGTTCTGCCATTCTAGAATTGGTTCAGAGCCATTTTTTATAGGTTTTGGAGGGACTCGGTAGGGAGCTCACACTAGTCCCTGTTTACCAGCTGCCATCTTGGCTCCGCCCCCCCTTTCTATCATTTTAGCTAATATTAACCTGAGGTCTAGTCCTGGGATATATTCGAATGCACTTGTGAACTTGGATGAAAAAAAATTACATATTTCTTTTCACTAAACCCTAACTGAAATTTAGAATTTCCTTAAATTTTTTAACTTAAAAAAACCTACAATATTCTGGCTAATGAATCCATGACAGCTCGAGGAGTAGAGCAGAATTTACATGTAGTCAGTAGAGATAAGGGTGCTTTGAGGAAGAAGCATTGGTCCCCCTGCCCAAAGATGCCCCTTTTACCTCTAGCTGAAAGGGTTCGTGGCACAAAAAAGTTAAGCACTCTGACCTGGTAGCCTAACCTTACAATTTGTGGGATGAGGGTACCAAGCACTTATAAGAAATGAATGGCCTTCCCTTAGGATGAGGCCTGGCATTTTCCTCTTCTGTTAGTCAATGGGGAATAGAGAAGAGTCTCAGGGAACAGTCCCTCTTTGGACCTTTTTGGGAGGCACTATGGTAGAAAGGAAAGGACCATCAGAGCCAGAGTTGGGAGGCCTGGATGCAGTACTTGGCTCTGCTACAAACTTGCTTTGTGACAGTTACTACAGCATGTTCTCAATGTGTGTGTGTCTGCTGGTGCATCACCTAGTATGGTCAGGGATGTCCTGAGCAGAGCCTTCCAACCTTGCGCTGTGAAGCCATCAGTCAGAGGAGACATGCCAGGAAATGCTCAGAAATGATTGGGATGTTCATCCAAACACATAATCCCCTCCTTTGGCTAATGGACCCATGACACCTTGGGGGCAGAGGAGATTTATGAGTAGCCAGAAGAGACAAATGTCTGTACAGTGTGGTTTGAGGAGGAGGTGCTGGGCTTCCTGCCCAAACATACTTCCTTTACCTCTTGTCCTTAGAGCTTTAGTTCTTGTTACACCAGGTTTGAGCGCTGGGGAAATAGCCAGTTACAGCCGAGTCCAATGGAATGAGCGTTAGACCAAGATTCCAGAGACCCAGGATTTAATCCTATCTACCACTTAGCATGGAAAACAGAGAGAGGGGATAATGGAATAAAGTAAATGTACTGGTTCAAAAGTCAGAAGACCTGAGTTCAAACCTGCCTCTGATGTGTACTACCTATGTGACCTTGGGCAAGTCATTTATTCTTGGGATCTGTTTCTTGTTCTGTCAAATAAGAGAATTAGACTGAATGGCCTTCCTGTGTTCCTATGACCAGCTGTTATTAGGTTTGCAACCTTTGGAAAATCATATCATTTCTTAGAATCTCAGTGTCCTCAGCTGAAGGCATCCTAACTATCCACCTCACAGAGATATTTTGAGGCAATTGGTTAATAAACTGTAAAGTTTTATAGAAATGGAAGCTAGACTATTATTATTCACAGGAGCTGGTGGCACAGAGTACATATATGATTTGAGACCTAGAATTAGGAAGACCCCAGTTCAAATTCAACCTCAGACACTTATTAGCCATGTGATCCTGGGTAAATCCCTTCACTTCTATCTGCCTCAGTTTCCCCATCTATTAAATAGGGATAAACACAGTATTTACCTCCCAGGTGTGTTGTTAGGCTCCAATGAGGTAATATCTGTAAAGAGCTTTGTAAACCTTTAAGCGCTGAGTGAATGCTAGTGATTAAGATCATCCTGCCTTCCGGAGACTGCTATGATAACAGAGACGCTCCTTAGAGAGGCAAGCATTTTTCAGGCCTCTTGTCAATTTTTAAGCAATTGAAGGAGCGTGAGGTAATGGATGGAGAGCTGGCCTCAAAGCCAGGAAGTCCTGGGTTCATGTCCTCTCTCTGACAGATGATGGTTGTATGACCCTACCCAAGTCATTTATCTCTTCTTGCCTCAAGCAGCTTCAAAGAGCAGGCACCAATACAAATCTGGAGAAGGTATTTCCTCCCTGGGGACAGCTAGATGATACAGTGGGTAGAGTGACCAGCCTGGAGTCAGGAAGATCTGAGTTCAAATCTGACTGCAGACACTGACTAGAAGTGTGATCCTGGGCAAGTCACTTAATCCTCTTTGCCTCAGTCTTTTCATCTGTGAAATGATCTGGAGAAGGAAATGGCAGACCACTCCAGTGTCTTTACCAAGAAAACCACAAATGGAGTCATGAAGAGTTGGACATGAAAAAACTCAACGACAACAAAATTTTCCTCCTGAAACTAATGAAATCACAGCTCTAGTCCCCCAAAAGTCATTAACCCCTTGATCACTAGCTAATGTACAAATAGGTAAGAATTCATTTAAATTCAATGGATGTTTACTAAACGTCGCATGGGCCGGAACTTGGAAATTCAAAGATTGAGATGACATAGATCTAGCTCTCAATTTATATTTTTTATAATTTTATATATTGTGTATATTTCATATGCTTTTATAATATTTCATATATTATAGTATAGAATATATTATATATTTATATTATATAAGGTATATTTTATATACTTGGTATATATATTATATGCAGTTTATAATTTCAGGGGGGAGAAGGAGGTTCACATAATGGTGATACAAGCATGACTGAGATAAAGTCAAAGTGTGTGAGGAGGGAGACTTCACTGTCATTTGGAGTTGAGGGTGTGGTAAGGTGGGACAGAGTCATGGAAACCATTTCTCACCCATCCCATCAGTTGTTAAGCTGTGCCTTTTCTACCTTCTTAGTGTCTTTCATATACATTGCCTTCTCTCCTCTGACAGTCACCACGCTGGTCCTAGTTGTAACCGCTTTACTCACCCACTACTGCAACAGCCTGCTGGTTGGTCTCATTATTACAAGTATGTCCCCATTGTAATATGTCCTCCACTTTGCTGTCAAATTGGTCTTCCTAACACCATTCTGGCCATGTCATCTCTTTCTTCAGGAGTCCAGAATAGACCAATGAGCTTGAATTTTCTTCCTGACGAAATTCTAGAATGTGTTATAAAAGGGATACATTTAGAAAAAAAACATTGAGAAAAAGAAGGAAGAATCACTAAAAGTCATGTTTTAAGAACATAACTAGGTTCCCAGAGAAGGATTGTATGGATATAGCATATTTAAATTTCAGCAAAGCTTTTGGAAAAATCTTATTTCATCCTATTCTTATGGACAAAATGAAAAGGAAAGAGTACAGCTAGGTGAGTTTGGGACTTCTTAATGACCTGACCCAAGGAGTAGTAAAGTCTTTTATTAATGGGTTGATACTAACTTAAAGGGTGGTATTTAGAAGTAAATGAATGAATGAAAAAAGCATTTGTTAAGCACCTCCTACTATGTGCCAGGAACTGTGTTGGGCACTGGATATACAAATACAAAAGTGAGACAGTCTCTCACCTCAAGAAAGCTTGGATTTAAATAAGAGGAGACAACACGTATAGGGCGATAATGGCTAAGGAAGATAATTTTGGCCTAGGAAACAAAAAGGTTTGGTGAATGGAACCATAAGGCAGTTCATTGTCATACTGTTTCCAGAAGCAACCACAGTATTAATTTGATCAAGTGGTGTTAATGGGATTAATTTGACCTTGTGGTGGTGGTGGTATATGCATGGCTGGCTGGACAAATGGCAAGATACCTAGGGCGCATGGCAATATGGGATATGAAGTATAATCCCACTGTGGTCAGTTAGACATAGGGGGTTAAGTGAGTTTGTATTTACTCATTCACCAGTTATACCAGCTCAGGGCCAAGGCAGAGTTCCAAAGCTGAGTAACTCCCCTAGGTACTGGAGTGAGGGGGAGACAAAAGAGCATGGTCTCTGGAGATTCTATCTGGTGCTGTTCTAGGTAGGAAGGAGGATGATAACACCAGGCACTTGTCTTTGTCATTGTACTGTTCAATATTAAAAAAAAGAGTGTGAAAGAGGGCATAGTCAGTAGGCTTGTCAAACTTATGGCTGATACCAAGTGGGGAGATATAACTGACATGTTGGGCAAGAGAGTAAAGATCCAAAAAGTTCTTAAAAGGCAGAATGATTCTCTGAGCCTAATAAGATGAATTTCCATAAGGATAAATGTAGTGTTCTCCTCTTAGCTTAACAAAAACAATCACTTTCCAAGTACAGGATGGGAAACAGAGCTAGACATTAATTTCTGTGGGAGAGATCTGGGTGTTTTAGTTGACAGCAAGCTCATTATGAATCAACAGTATGATATGACAGCTTAAAAACGTATCCTCAGCTGTGTTTTAAAAAAGGCACAGTATCTAGAAAGAGGGAGGTGATAGTTCTTCTGTGCTCTTAGCCCACATCTGGAGCACCAAGTTCAATTCTGGACAACATTTTAGCAAGGAGGCAGACAGTCTGGAGTGTGTCCAGAAGAAGTAACCAGGATGGTGAGGAAACTAGAGAATGTGTCTGTCTAATGACAATAGTAGCCTCCCCATAAAGAAGCCCCAAGGAAACCCAAAACTGCTGAGACATGGGGTAATGGTAGGAGCTCCTTTTTCCTGCTAATTGGGAGCTTGAATTATCAATTAGCCACCGGTTCCCAAGAATCTTCCCTTTCCAACTAGCATGAATCAACTCCAGTCCAGGTTCCTCACTCTTTCTCCAATGCCTGGTCTTGCCAGAGCCATCTAAGAACCCTATAAAATTCCATTAGACTTGACTGGTTGGGGTCCCCCACTCTCTGGGATACTCAACAGGGTGCATTCCATTCCACTTTAAGTCACAGTAGACCTGTCCTATTTCTGTTCTCTTCCCTGACTGATATTTATATTGTAACTTTATCTTCTCAATAAAGCAGGCTTGCTTTACTGTCTTCTTGGGTACTCTCTGTATTTATTTAGTGCACCTTGGTTTCACAAACTTTTTGGAGTCTTCATCAAGGTGATGTGCCATATGCAGATTGGTTCTATCAATTGATAAAAATCACCTGGGAATCAACTACGATGTACCAAGTACTGTGCTAGGAACTGGAAGATAGATACAAAGAAAAAAAATCGAAAGAATTCTTGATCTCAAGGAGAGGGCATGTTATCAGGGGAGCTGTATAAGCATAATACAGAATGCATTAAATAGCTAGTTAAGAAAGGAAGGCATTAACAATTAGATTAGAAAAGACATTATGAAGAAGGTGATGTTAACTGGGTATGTTTAGCCTGGAAAAAATCAAACTCTCTCTCTCTCTCTCTCTCTCTCTCTCTCTCTCTCTCTCTCTCTCTCTCTCTCTCTGTCTCTCTGTCTCTCTCTCTGTCTCTTCTCTCTGTCTCTCTCTCTCTGTCTCTCTCTCTCTGTCTCTCTCTCTCTGTCCCTCTGTCTCTCTCTCTCTCTCTCTCTCTCTCTCTCTCTTTCTTTTGCTCTCACTCTCCCTCTTGCTAGAACTAGAAAAACAAAGGTTTTAAAGTTTATGTAAAGGAAACCTCCCTAATAATTAGATCTACCCTAAAGTAGAATATGCTGCCTCAAGAGTTAGTGGATTTTCCCTCACTGGAAATCTTCAAGCAGAGACCAGATGACTATTTATTGGGAACACTGTAGAGGGGATGTCTGTTCAGGTTGGACCAGAAGGCTTCCCAAGTCCCCTTTAATGCTTGGATTTTGTAAGGTCTAGGGAACTTCAGTGAATAGTGAATCATGTTATCTCCCACAATGTCAAGAACTGCTCACATCTTTCCTGGCAGACCCATCCCAGTACCCAAATTAGATGTAAAAAAATAACGTAACCAAGACTACAGGCTTACTAGCTATCGTCTTTCCACTTTGAAGTCCTGTAACCCTGACTGATAACTAAGGAGCCATAACAGCAGTGACTTGGATGACCCCCAATGCCGGGCATAGATTTTTCCTGATAGAATGGAAAGCAAACTTCTGCCAATTTAGAGTATTTAAAGCTGTCAATTTTAACTCTCTCAGAAATGAAATCCCAAAGTTGAATGAGACCACATACCTTAAGAGACTGTATAAGCTTAGGGAGGTCAGGATTCATGAAGTTATTCCCTTGTCAGACCTTGTTTAAACTTCTGTAGAACTTGTTTGTATCCTTCTTAGGCACTTTCAACAATTCAGTTCTGACATGTATTAAGCACTTATTATATGTATTAATGATATGTATTATTATTTTATGTATTATATGTATGTGTTATATGTGTTAAGAACTGTGAATATACGGATGAAGATAGGAATTTGGTTCCGGCCATCAAGCAATTTATAATCTACTAAGGAGGGTGCAAGGTGGGGCAGAGCTAAGATAGTGGAGTAAAAGCAGGGACTTGATTAAGCTGTGACCCCTCCAAATATATGTAAAAAATGACTCAACAAATTCTAGAGCAGCAGAACCCACAAAATGGCAGAGCGAAACAAATTTCTAGCCAAGACAGCCTGTAAGTTCAACAGGAAAGGTCTGTTGCACCACTCTGAGAGAGGACCATAGTCCAGTGTGGGATGCTCCAGCACAGATGGTGCCCTAGAAAACCCAGAGCAGTCCTCAGGGTACTGAATCACTGCTAACTGTGGCAATTTCCAGACTTCTTAAACCACAAACACCAAAGACAACTTAGGCCAACAGGAAAGGTCTGTCAGACCCAGGTGAGAGAGGAGCATGGTCTGGTCCCAGGTCTAGGGCATTAGCTAGTGGTGGCAGTGGCCTGGCATCAGCAGTGTCAGAGCTTTCTGCACATAAATGGTGGGAGAGATTGAGTGGTTGATCAGGAGGGATTGCAGGGATCTCTTTGCTGTTCTGAGGCAGTATTCTCTTTTTTTCTCTTTTTTAATTGAATTTATTTAATATATTTAGTTTTCAGCATTGATTTTCACAAGAGTTTGAATTACAAATTTTCTCCCCATTTCTACCCTCCCCCCACTCCAAGATGGCATATATTCTGGTTGCCCCATTCCCCAGTCAGACATCCCTTCTGACACCCCACTCCCCTCCCATCCCCTTTTCCCTTCCTTTCTTGTAGGGCAAGATAAATTTCTATGCCCCATTGTCTGTGTATCTTATTTTCTAGTTGCATGTAAAAACTTTTTGGTTGTTGTTTTTGAACATCTGTTTTTAAAACTTTGAGTTCCAAATTCTCTCCCCTCTTCCCTTTCCACCCACCCTCCCTAAGAAGTCAAGCAATTCAACATAGGCCACATGCATATCATTATGTAAAACCCTTCCACAATACTCATGTTATGAAAGACTAGCTATGTTTTGCTCCTTCCTGACCTGTCCCCCTTTATTGAATTTTCTCCCTTGACCCTGTCCCTTTTCAAAAGTGTTTGTTTTTTATTACCTCCTCACCCATCTGCTCTCTCTTCTATCATCCCCCCTTTTTTATCTTCTTCCTCCTTCTTTCCTGTGGGGTAAAATACCCAATTGAGTGTGTATCGTAATCCCTTCTCAGGTCAAATCTGGTGAGAGCAAGATTCACTCATTCCCCCTCACCTGCCTTCTCTTCTCTTCCTACAGAACTGCTTTTTCTTGCCACCTTTATGCGAGATAATTTACCCCATTCTATCTCTCCCTTTCTCCCTCTCTCAATATATTCTTATCTCATCCCTTAATTTGATTTCATTTCTTTTAGATATCATCCCTTCATATGCAACTCACCCTGTGCCCTCTCTCTCTCTCTCTCTCTCTCCTGTCTCTGTCTGTCTCTCTCTGTCTCTCTGTCTCTCTCTCCTCTCTCTGTCTGTCTCTCTCTCTCTCTATATATATATATTATATATATATATACACATACATATATACATGCATACACACACACACATATATATATGCACATATGCACACACATGCACACATATATATGTGTATATATATATATATATATATATATATATATATATGCATATTCCCTTCAGCTACTCTAATACTGAGGTCTCATGAATCATACACATCATCTTTCCACGTAGGAATGTAAACAAAACCATTCAACTTTAGTAAGTCCCTTGTGATTTCTTTTTCTTGATTATCTTTTCATGCTTCTCTTGATTCTTGTGTTTGAAAGTCAAATTTTCTATTTAGTTCTGGTCTTTTCACTGAGAAAGCTTGGAAGTCCTTTATTTTATTGAAAATCCATATTTTGCCTTGGAGCATGATACTCAGTTTTGCGGGGTAGGTGGTTCTTGGTTTTAATCCTAGCTCCATTGACCTCTGGAATATCATATTCCAAGCCCTTCGATCTCTTAATGTAGAAGCTGCCAGATCTTGGGTTATTCTGATTGTGTTTCCACAATACTCCAATTGTTTCTTTCTGGCTGCTTGTAGTATTTTCTTCTTGATGTGGGAGCTCTGGAATTTGGTGACAATATTCCTAGGAGATTTCCTTTTGGGATCTTTTTGAGGAGGCGATCTGTGGATTCTTTCAATTTCTATTTTGCCCTGTGGCTCTAGAATATCCGGGCAGTTCTCCTTGATAATTTCTTGAAAGATGATATCTAGGCTCTTTTTTTGATCATTTCAGGTAGTCCAATAATTTTTAAATTATCTCTCCTGGAACTATTTTCCAGGTCAGTGGTTTTTCTCTTTTGCTTTTTTTGGAGGGGGGAAAGCAGGGCAATTGGGGTTAAGTGACTTGCCCAAGGTCACACAGCTAGTACATGTATCAAGTGTCTGAGGTCAGATTTAAACTAAGGTCTTCCTGATCCCAGGGCTGGTGCTCTACTCACTGTGCCACCTAGCTGCCCCGATCAGTGGTTTTTCTAATGAGATATTTGGCATTGTCTTCCACTTTTTCATTCCTTTGTTTCTGTTTTATAATATCTTGATTCCTCATACAGTCACTAGCTTCCACTTGCTCCAATCTAATTTTTAAGGTAGTATTTTCTTCAGTGGTCTTTTGGACCTCCTTTTCCATTTGGCTAATTCTGCCTTTCAAGGCATTCTTCTCCTCATTGGCTTTTTGGAGCTCTTTTGCCATTTGAATTAGTCTATTTTTTAAGGTGTTGTTTTCTTCAGTAATTTTTTGGGTCTCCTTTAGCAAGTCATTGACTTGTTTTTCATGGTTTTCTCACATCCTTCTGATTTCTCTTCCCAATTTTTCCTCTACTTCTCTAACTTGCTTTTCCAAATCCTTTTTGAGCTCTTCCATGGCCTGAGACCAGTTCAAGTTTTTCTTGGAGGCTTTTGTTGTAGGCTCTTTGACTTTGTTGACTTCTTCTGTCTGTATGTTTTGGTCTTCTTTGTCACCAAAGAAAGATTCCAAAGTCTGAGACTGAATCTGGGTGTGTTTTCACTGCTTGGCCATGTTCCCAGCCATCTCACTTGACCCTTGAGTTTTTCGTCGGGGTATGACTGCTTGTAGAGTAAAGAGTACTATGTTCCAAGCTTGAGGGAATGCACTGTTGTTTTCAGAGCTATTTCTACACAGCCAGCTCTGCCACACCAGCACTCCTCCTTCCCCAAGAACCCGCAACCCATTATGGACTCAGATCTTCAGCAGG
Source organism: Trichosurus vulpecula (assembly GCF_011100635.1). NCBI lineage: Eukaryota > Metazoa > Chordata > Mammalia > Diprotodontia > Phalangeridae > Trichosurus > Trichosurus vulpecula. Next base: position 73,453,934 of record NC_050581.1, read on the forward strand.
CTCTGCACTCCTGCTCTGATCCACCTCTTAATTCCTACCACCAGGTGGGCCTGGGAACAGAAGCAACTGCAGCTGTAATTCTGTATCTGCCCCACCTCTGCTGCCCCCGGGGTGGTGGCCAAACCTCAACTCCTTCCACTCTGTCCCCCGCACCTTTTCCCACTAACCTTCTCTGTTGTCTTTGGTGTTTGTGGGTTGAGAAGTCTGGTAACTGCCGCAGCTCACTGATTCAGGGTGCTAGGGCCCGCTCCATCTGGCTCCCAGTCTGGTTGGTCCTGCCACCGCTCGTGCTGGCCTCTGCTCTGCTCTCAGCTCCATGCGTGATAGACCTCACCCAGCGACCATCCAAGGTGTCCTAGGCTGGAGCCCTGCTTCCCTCAAGGCAGTATTCTCTTGCTTTGCCCATGCTTCAATCTGAGTTTCGTCTTGGCTGGTGGTGCTGGGGTGAGGAGGAGTGATGGCATGGTGGAATTTGAGATGGTGGTGGAGAAGGACTCCTCTTCACAGTTCCAAGGCAGAAAAGAGTGCTTGTGGTCACTCACAGACCAGAGCACAGGCCAGGAGAGGAGTAAACACTTCTCCTTTGATCATATCACCTTGTAAGAACTGAAAATTTACAGGTCCCCAGAAGTATCTCTGAAAACAGCTGCAGAAAACCCCTAAAGCTTAAGACAGTACACCCTCCACATTGGAAGCAGAGCCCTATCTTAACAAAAAGTTAAATAGTCAAGTAATTGGATCAGAAAATGACCAAACAGTGGAAAAAAAAAACCTCGGACTATAGAATCCTACTTTGGTGACAAAGAAGATCAAAACATACAACCAGAAGAAGACAATAAAGTCAAAGCTCCTATATCCAAAACCTCAAAGAAAAATATGAATTGGTCTTAGGCCATAGAAGAGCTCAAAAAGGATTTTGAAAATCAAGTAAGAGAATGCAAAATGTACATTAATAATTATGATTCAAGATGGAACATAATGGGGGAGATAATAAAAGATCTATGCAAAATTTGGTAAAAAGAAAATTTGATGAGAGACAGCTCAGCTGGGAAAATCAGGGAAAGCTTCATGGGTGACACATGAACCAGGCCATGAAAGAAGAGAAGGATTTCAGTGGGCAGCAAATGAAAACTGGATACATTGCAGGCATAGAAACCAAATGGAGACAGGGAACTAGAGGTTGAGATGAAGGAACAGTTGATACTCAAGTTGCATGAAGGTGAGTAAAGTGAGATAGGACTGGAAAAGTAAATTGGATCCATAATATGGAGGGCCTTGAGTGCTTAGTAAAGGAGTCTTAAAATAGGGAGCTATTCAAAGGTCCGTGGTCATCTGAGTGACATATTCATAGCTGTGCCTTAGGAAGACATTGGCAACTGTGTGAAGGATGTTCCAAGGAACAGAGAAAATGGAGGATGAGAAAACAATTAGGAGGCTATTACAATAATCTTAGTTAAGAGTTGATAAGGATCTGAACGAGACCAATGGTTAGATTAGTGAAAAGAAGAGAATGTTATAGAGGTGTTATAGAGGTAGAAATGGGAAGACTTGGCAACTGATTATATATATATATATATATATATATATATATATATATATATATATATATATATATATATATATGAGACTGGAAGAGTTAAGGAGATATATACATACATGTACATATACATGTATATATGTATGGCCATAAGTAAGTTTCATATATATGTATGTATATATGCATATATATGTCTGGATACACACACAGGCACACACATGTGTTATAAAAGCAGATGACTGGGAAGGTAGTGTAACCCCCAACATGTAAAAGAAAGTTTGGAGGAAGAATCAATTTATTGGGGAAGATACTATGTTTATCTTTTGGACTTGTGTTTGAAATGACCACCAAACAGTCCGAGTATGGCGAATGAACAATTGATGATGGGGAGTGTAGTTCAGATGAAGGGTTAAGGCTTAATATCTAGCTATTAAAGCTTAAAACTACACTAAGACTTTTGGGACACCTTGTATAGATTTGGGAGTCATCTGTGTAGAGATGAAAATTAAACCTATATACTCTGATAAGATCACCAAAGGGAGTGTGTGGTGAAAGAAAAGGTATCCAAGTAGAAGCTAGTTACCACTTTATGAGGCTTAGAGGGGGTGGTGTTCCTAATCAAATATGGGTTGGATTACATGACTTCTGAGTCTCTTTAAAATCAAAGGTTTCATAGAATCCTAAACTTTTAAAAGAGGAAGGATCAGTCAACTATGATTGTCTGCGTTTTTCCTTCTTCAAGTTGACCTCAGTACCTCAGTGCCTTCTTGCCACATCTTTGCCATGAGGTTAACCAGACTTACCTAGGAGAGGGCATTGTAGCTGTCAGTACTAAGGTATTTTACTCTAAATGACAGGGACTGGGACTGAAAGGTCCATTTTTGAGCATAAGCAACACCCTCATTTCCATCTACAGGCTCTAAAAATATCCTGCTCACAATAGCCCAAGGAAGCCTCACTGGGATTCCTATTAATTGCAGTGTAAGTAATTACAATGTCACTGAGATAAAGGTCTCTGACAGAGGAGTAAGCAGTGAAAGCTGATGAATTCTTAGGAATCAAAGCACCTAGTAATTATTTTTCACATTTTCTTCCTGGTACCAATCATCTTATTAATGTAATGTATTGCTGGAGTCACTAGGATGCAAAAAACAATAGCCTGGTGTATACTCCATAATAATAACTACATTAAATCAAAATGACCTAATGAAAAGTAAGAGATGCTGGAAGAAGCTCTGGGACCATCACAGTCTATGGAGATTAATGTGGTCCTGAAAGAAACATAGTCCTAGTTATCATGTATTAATCAGGCAATAAATCAAGTATTTATTAAATGCCTACTATTTGCCAGGCACTGTACTAGGCATTGGAGACTCACAGACAAAGGATGAAATAATCCCTATTCAATATGGGCTCACATTCTAATGTGGGAGGCAACGAGGACAAATATATATGCATACAGCATTAATATAAAATTAATAAATACAGGTACATAGAAAATGACAATATCCATCTCAGCCATAGTGAGTCTGGTACAAGGGTAATAATGATGACTATGACCCTTCTGTGTCCTGTAAGAGAAGCTCCTGTGCCTTTAACAGTGGAGATGGTTTTGCCATACTCCCCTCTCTCTCTCTCTCTCTCTCTCTCTCTCTCTCTCTCTCTCTCTCTCTCTCTCTCTCTTTCTCTCGTGATGTCTCATTGGATATAACAAAGGTAATCACACCAGGGATAAAGGATTCTTTCCATAACTATCTTTAGTTCACCACAAGAAAAGAAAGTTTTGACTGCTGTCAAATGGTTCATTGAATATAGTTTTATCAATGTAACACCAAAGAAGATGCACTACCATTCTCTTTGCCACCCTAAGGACCATAGGACCTTTCCATCTGACTTGCCACTGAAGCCTCCTATTTATGCTATCTTCCCCTATTAGATTGTAAGCTCCTTGATAATGGGGACTTTTCTATTTGTATCTCCAGTGCTTAGCACAGTGCCTTACATACAGTACTGAATCAAAAGCTTTCTTCATTCATTCATTCATTCATTCATTTGTTTGTTCATACATGCATTCATTCACTCCTTATTCACACAGGGAAATTTTAGTCTGTTCTAGAAACTTGGATTCTGGAAGAACTCCAGGTTGCCTCTAAAAGAGAGATATCCTTCATTAAGCATATTCCTATTTTCTGTTCAAGCACTGAAAAGTGTTTTGTTTTTAAACCGGGAAACTCCTTTCAGAGAGTTAGCGAACCCATTGTTTCTAGGACTTTGGTTCAATTAAAGAGAAAGTGACCGGGAGATGGGGTTGGGAAGAGAAGGCACATAGATTCCATGTATGGCAAAGGGGACTTGCCATCCCTCTTGGGAGATGAGCATGCTCAAATTCTTGGGAACTCTGACAAGAAGGGGTGCAGGTGGATGGAGGGGCATGGACTCCTTATTCACTTCACTTACATACCTCCATGGTCAAAAGATCATAGAATAAGAGCTGGAAGGTATTTTAGAGGTCATTAACAGTGAACTTCACATTTTACAGGTGGAGAAACTGAGGCCTAGAGGGGTTAAGTGTTTTGGTGAAGGTCATAAGGCAGTAAGTAACAAACCCAAGATTTAAACCCAGGTCCTCTGATCCCAAATTCAGAAATTCCCCCCTGCACAGTATTGCTTCTTTATGTGCTGCAGGCATAACTAGAACTGAGCTGAGAGAGATCTTTCTAGTCCCTGGAGACAGAAGCATTGGGGAAGATTAGAGACCAGAAAAGGCAGAAAATCCTTATATCTTCTTCCTTCACTTCCCCATCTCCCGTAGCTTCCCGCTTTCATTTAAAAAATACCTCATTGGGGGCAGCTAGGTGGTGCAGTGAGTAGAGCACCGGCCCTGGAATCAGGAGGACCTGAGTTCAAATTAGGCCTCAGACACTTGACACACTTACTAGCTGTGTGACCCTGGGAGTGTCACTTAACCCCAATTGCCCTGCCTTCCCCCCTCAAAAAACCTCATCAAATCTGATGATTAACAGATGGCTAGAGGGAGATGAAAGTCCCTTTGTGTTCTGCCCTGGTCACACACAGTCAGGAGCACTGTGTCTGTCACTACTTTGTACTGTATTTTAAGCAGTATATTAATAAGCTGGGTAGTACCTGACGCAGTGCTCCTGACTGACCATTAAAGGGTTAAAGAAAGTAGATTTCCAGGGGCACACTGAATAATTTTTTGAAAGGGGGGCAGTAGGCCAAATTAGTTTGGGAACCTCTGCTTATTAGGAAAGGGAGTCCTGTTGCAGGGATAGTTTGGAAGAACTGCCCAGCTCTCAAATTCTCAAGATTCAGTCTCCTAGTACAACAGAGTGCAGCACCTTCGTACTGTCCCCACTGTTAATTATCATCTCTACAGGATGTGTGAATTGAGCCAAGAGAATTCAGGTACTTCTTTCTTGCCAGCATGGGAAAGGCCCCTTCCCCCCACCCCCTATCATCAGGGGTCAGCCCCAGCTCCCAAAGCTAAGTGATGCATTCTCTTCAAAGTGCAAGCATGACCTAAACAGAAGAAACTGGATCACACCTAACAGGTTGTGTTTGGGGAAAGGCTAAACATCCTGTTGAAGCTTAGAAATGCTAAATATGAGAAACAGGTCAGGAAGGAATTCTCCCCCCTCGATACCTTTGAGTTGCCTTACTCCCAGCTCCGCAGGGTTATATTTAGATGTTGGAAGCTTATATCTGGGATGTAGCTGTGAGGACATGTTAGTACCTTTCAAGTCTTTCCAGCATCTCCCCTGGAAACAGTTCATGAATTCTGACAAACAGCCACTACCAGCATCTGAGTCCTCAAAAACATGTTGGTTTTAATTTGAGTTAAATGGAAAAGATGGTGTAAAAAAACCATGAGCACCCCTATGACTCCTCTGTCAGAATCCTCCCTCTTACACCAGTGACTGCTGAGTATCTGTGGTGAAATCTTTCAAATGCCCATAGGAGGCAAACCCTAACCCATAGACTTGGGTATACCATCCTTGGTATAGAGTTGGAGGGGACCTTAGAGGCCACCTAGTCTAGCTTTCTCATTTTACAAATGAAGGAAACTAAAGCTGAAGAACTGTCTCAGGTCATATGGGTGGTGTGTCAGGAGTGGGATTAAAATGAGGATCTTCCGACTCCAGAGTCAGTCTCTGTCCACCATACCAATTGTTCACAGAACTTTCTCTCAGCAACACTGGGAAGTCAACTGAGTGGGAATGCATCACCAAATTATCATTGATGAGGGTGATGATAGTATTCATATAGAGCTTTAAGGTTTACAAAGCACTTCACGTGTATTACCTTGTTTGATCTTCAAAACAACTCTGGGAGGGAGTTGCTATTATTTTCTCATCTTAAAGATGAGAAAATTAAGTCTGAGAGAGGGGAAGTGATTTGCCCAAGGGACACACAGCTAGGGAATGTTTGAGGCTGGAGGGTCAGCCTTTCTTAAGCCTCTCTTCAATCCAATCCATTCTTTATAGATCTGATCATGTCACTTCCCCCTCCTCAGTAAGCTCCAGTGTCTCCAATTGCCTCCAGAAACAAACATAAAATGCTCTCTTTGGCATTCAAAGCCCTTCATGACATAGTCCCCACCCCCACCTTTCCAGTCATCTTATTCCTTGCTCCCCAACATGTACTCTTTGATCTAGTGACATCAGCTGCATGGCTGTTCTATGAATAAGATACTCCACTTCTCAGTTCTGGGTATTTCCTGGTATGTTTCCCCATACCTGAAACTCTCTCCCTCCTTTTCTCTGATTATTGATGTCCCTGGCTTCCTTAAAGTCTCAACTCAAATCCCACCTTCTACAGGAAGCCTTCTCTAACCCCTTGTAATTCCAATGCTTTTCTTTTTTTAATTATTTCCTATTTATTCTCTATATAGCTTGCTTTGTATATATTTGTCTGCATGTTGTCTCCCACATTAGATTGGGAGCTCCCTCAGGGCAAGGACTGTCTTTTGCCCCTTTTTGTATCCTCACTGCTTAGCACAGTGCCTGGTGCTGTAGTGAGGACTTAAATTGAACTGAATCTGAATGGATCTCCTCACTCAATACATTATGCCACCCATCAATACACCGAAATTCTCTAGTGCTGTATTGTGGTGTAGAGATGATCCTACTTTTTTCCCTTTTCTAATGTTTCATTTTCCCCCATTTACATGCAAAAACAATTTTCAGCATTTGTTGTTTTTGTTTTGAGTTCTAAATTTTATCACTCTCTCCTTCTCCTACCCCCTCCCTGAGATGGTAAGTAATGTGGTATAGGTTATATATGTGCAGTCACATAAAGCATTTCCATATTAGTCATTTTGTGGAAGAAAATTCAAAGAAAGGAAGGAAGAAAGGAAGGAAGAAAAACCAAGAAAGAAAGAAAGATAGAAAGAAAGGAAGGAAGGAAAGAAGGAAGGAAGGAAGGAAGGAAGGAAGGGAAGGAAAGAAGAGAGAGAGAGAGAGAGAGAGAGAGAGAGAGGAGAAGAAGAAGAAGAAGAAGAAGAAGAAGAAGAAGAAGAAGAAGAAGAAGAAGAAGAAGAAGAAGAAGAAGAAGAAGAAGAAGAAGAAGGGAAGAAAGAGAAAGAGAAAACTAGTATGTTTTGGTCAGTTCTTTCTCCGAAGCAGATAACATTTTTCATCATGAGTTCTTTGGGATTGTCTTGCCAACGTTCTCCTTGTACAATGTTCTCCTGATTATGCTCACTTCACTCTGTATCAGTTCATGTAAGTCTTTCCAGCTTTTTCTGAAAGCATTCTACTCATTATTTCTCACAGCACAATAATATTCCATTATAATCATATACCACCACTTGTTCAGCCTTTCCCTAAATGATGAGCATCTCCTTAATTTCTAGTTCTTAGCTGCCACAAAAAAAGAATAATCCTACTTTCTTGAAGGCTGTGTCAGCAGAGGAAGCTCTATCAGATTCTATCAAAGTGGGATGGTTTTGAATACCAGCCTAGCAGTGGATTGTCCTTTAGTCATCCAAGGACTGGCCTAACTAAGATTGGCCCCCAATTGATGGAATTTGGGAAAGGGTCATGAAGATCATACTTGAAGATTTAAAGGGTTAAGATCTCTATAGATGGGAGAACACCCACATCAATGCACTTCTCTACCCATTGCTCCTTTCCTCCAAAACAAAACAAGTCTACTTTCTCTTCCACAAGTAATCCATCAAATACTTGAACACAGCACTCATATCCCTTCTATGTCTTCTGTTCTCCCAGTTCCTTCTGTTCTCATGTGGAGTAGAATGAAATGGAAAGAATCTTGTTAGGCACTTACTATATGTCAAACATTGTGCTAAGTATACAAATAGAAAAGTGAGACAATCCTTGTTGTCAAAAAGTTCACATTCCAATTGGGAAATATCACACATATAGGAGAATCCAACTGCATAGTGTATGGAAAGGCCTGGCAGTCATTAGGATGAGTGGGGCCAAAGACAACCATTCTGGGGTCCTTTGGATGCATTGTTGGGAAGGAGAGATTATGATGGTATATGGGTCTGTGGGATATGGGATATAGCAGTTGTGGGACAAAAGGATCCCTTGCCATTCTGCTGGGATCTCCCTTCATGTTACCTCTAATAGACTCTGGGCTAATTTTTTAATTATCCTGGAACCTTCTCCTGACAGACTCCAGCTTGTCTATGTCCTTGGGTAAGAGTGGTTCCCAGAATTGAATGCAGCACATTAGACATGACCTAAAAAGGGAAGAGTCTAATGGAACTCCTTCTGCTCTCTCTTGTTCTGAGCACTTAATTTCTAAATGTGACCTAGGATGTAATTAGATTATTGACTGCCATACTGTCACCTTAAATTGATATTGCAGTTCACTGTAAATCCCAAATGTTTTTCACCATGCCTTTGGTCTGACCACAACTCCTCCATACTATATTTGTGAAGCTGATTTTTGGAACACAGAAATAGAATTTATGATTTATCCCTAATGAGTTTTACCTTATTTGATTAAGCCCATTTTTTCTTGCCTGTTGATATATATTTGGATTAGAATTCTGTCATAGATCTAGATAAGAATGCCATCAATGTTTTCATCCAAATAATTGATTAGAAATGCTGACAAGAACCAAGCCCAAGACAGATTTCTTGAGTACCTGACTGGAAATTTTCTTCCAGACTGACATTAACCTGTCAATGACTTTTCTTTGACATGGTCATTCCACCAGTTTTGACTTAACTATATTACATCTAACCCTTGTTCAGGGGTATGCTGGAGATAGCTTAAGCTGGCTCTCCAGAGGTAATTGTTAAATTTTCAGTATGGGCATTTATATCTTGGAAACCGGCAAATGCTGCAAATCAAGACTTGATATATTATTTTGTTGATTTCTAAATTGAAGAAAATGATGGAGAGAATGTTGATAAAGCAATTTAACTTATAGGTGCATCAGGTGTACATTTGTGTGTATGTGTATGTGTGTGTGCGTGTGTGTGTGTGCCTGTGAATATGTGTTTTAGTGGGAGAAAATCGGATGTCAAACATCTACCAGCACATCCCTGCCCATATCTATACACCTTGGATCTTTGTATTGCTGAGAATAGCCAAGTTATTCATGGTTGATCATGTACAATATTGTTGTTGCTGTGTATAATGTTCCCCATCTTCTGCTCACTTCACTTTGCATCAGTTCATGTAAGTCTTTCCAGGTTTTTCTGAAAGTATCCTGCTCATCTCTGCCTAGTTATCTTAATCGTGATGGGTGTGGTGAAAAGACTCTTCCTCTTTAATGAACAGTGCCTGCTCTTCTCTCTCCTTCCCAAGTGGGCATTGTCCCCAGTCTCTTGGGACTTGATAATTTCTTTAAAAATCATCCCAACATTAATCTACACCCTGGTAACCAGTCCTCTATTACCACAAGTGTGGCTCTGTCACTTTGGGAAGAGGAGAATTTCTTCTATTCTAAAGAATTCCTGAGAAATGGGAGTTCCATGACTTTCCTTAGTGACCCTTAGATTGAGATTTTCCCCCTAGGTTTCTGCAGGTGTGGTGTTCAGCCAATTTTCTCTTGGCTTGTACTTAGTGAAGAACGGATGGTTATCATTTCCCACAGAAGAAGTCATCAAATGCTTAATAAATCTCTCCCCAGCTCTCTCCTTTCCAGGCTGAATGTCTAACTCCTTGCTTTTTCTTGTTTCCTTGTTTCTAGTAAAAGGATTTATTTCTCTCTCACTTTTAATCCCCTTTTTATTGCTGGTCTCTTCATCCTCTAAAGAGTTCATGCTCTTGACTTTAAATAAGAACTATAGCAGGACTCAGCAAATGGAATGCTTGTACCTCAAAGACAGGCTATTATAGGAGGAGTGTCTCTGCTGTTGCTATTCCTTTTGAGAGAAATATGGAGGGGCAGGACTACCTGAAGCTCATTTACAAGAATGAGGAGGTCAATGTTGGTATCACATCTAGATGTAAAAGGCCTTTTCCAAAGGACTAAGGATGAAGCATACTATCTGCCTCCGGAAAAAGAACTAATTCTGTCTGGATACAGATTGAATCAAGCTACTTTTCACTTTCTTCTTCTCTTTTTCTTTTATTTGAGTCTTCTTGCACAAAATGACTACTATGGAAATGTTTTATATGGTTGTACATGCATAATCTGTATCTGATTGCTTACCATCTCAGGGAATGGGGCAGGAGGGAGGGGGGAAGAATTTGGAACTCAAAACTTTAAAAATATTTTTAAAATGTCTTGTAATTGTGGGAAAAATAAAAAAAAATTTAAAAAGGTGACCTTACTGAGAATCTGAGAATAGCTGTCTGGTTCAGCACTGATACTGAGAACAGCTCCAGGACACCTGCAATTGAGCAACTTCACACTAGGCCATTACAGTTTCATGCGGGGGATATTTTCTGTTTCACCATATAGAAGAGCAAGAGATCTGGTCCCTGAATTGCCAGGTAGAGTTGAAGAGGAGGAAGTGTTATTATTTAGCTTAGTATCTGGTACAGTGGCCTAATTTATGCCTTTTGGTGGTCTGTATTGTCTGGGTTTCTCAAGGAGAAGCTTTTTCAACATGGGTTTATCTTTGTGACTGTTGTGAACTAACCCAAAAGGATATATTCAGAGGAAAATTTGTTTGTCCTTTCCCAGGTATCTTATGTCTTGTGGCAATACACTCACTGCTGTTCTTATATGGCACCACAGACTCTGTGTATTCTTGATTGTACCCTGGATTTCACTGATACCTAGTTAAGGATCTGTTTCCTCAGGTCCTCAGAGATCTCTTTGGGCTTGCAACTCCCATTGCTTTTAATTTTGTATTATCTGTTCTGGTAACTGACCTCCTGCTACTTACCCTCATGAACTGAGATTACATTGTGGACTTTTCTGCTCTGTCTGACCTGCTCCACTCCAACTCTTCATCATAAAGAGCTTGGTTAGTACCATTGAAGATTCACTGCAGCCCTTTGCTGTTTTACCTCTGGACCCAACCCACGGAAGAACTAGGGATAACACCATAAAATGCCTTGTTATATTTCCTGACTGCACGGTTAAATTGTGGATGCATCCCAAGGCAAGTTAAGAATCAGAATAGGGAGCTTAATTGGATTTGAAGTCAGAAAATCTGGGCTTGAATCCCAACTGTGACACTTACTAGCTATGAGACCTTGTCTCTGAGGCTGTTTCTTCACCTATAAAATGAGGATGTTAATACTTGCCACCACTTTCCTTACAGTGTTATTATGAGATAAGTACTTTGTAAGCCTTAAGAGATATTAGAAAAATAAGTTAAAGATGGCAGCTGGAAAGCAGGGACTAGCATGAGCTCCCCACCGAGTCCCTCCAAAAACCTATAAAAAATGGCTCTGAACCAATTCTAGAACTGCAGAACCCACAAAACAGCAGAGGGAAACAGGGCTCCAGGCCAGGACAGCCTGGATGGTCTGTGGGTGAGGTCTATCCCGCACGGAGCTGGGAGCAGAGCAGAGCAGAGCCCAGCGTGAGCGGCGTGGATCAACCAGACCAGGAGCCAGGTGGAGCGTGCCCTAGCGCCCTGATTCAGTGAGCTGCAGCAGTTACCAGACTTCTCAACCCACAAACACCAAAGACAACAGAGAAGGTTAGTAGGAAAAGAGGCGGGAGTGGAAGGAGTTTGCCATTAGGCTACTGCCGCAGGGGCAGTGGAGATGGGGCAGCTACAGAACTAGAGCTACAGTTGCTTCTGGCCCCAGGCCCACCTGGTGGGAGGAATTAAGTGGCGGATCAGAGCAGGAGTGAAGAGCCTGCTGAAGATCTGAGTCCAGTCTGGGTTGGGGGTTCTTGGGGGAGGAGGAGTGCTGGTGTGGCAGAGCTGGCGCATGCCCCCAAGCTTGGAACATAGTTCTCTAAGCTTTACAAGCAGTCATACCCCACTGAAAAACTCAAGGGTCAAGTTAGTTGGCTGGGAATTTGGCCAGGCAGTGAAAACACACCCAGATTCAATCTCAGAGTTTGGATTTTTTCTTTGGTGACAAAGAAGACCAAAACATACAGACAGAAGAAGTTAACAAAGTCAAAGAACCTACAACAAAAACCTCCAAGAAAAACATGAACTGGTTTCAGGCCATGGAAGAGCTCAAAAAGGATTTGGAAAAGCAAGTTAGAGAAGTAGAGGAAAAATTGGGAAGAGAAATGAGAAGGATGTTAGAAAACCATGAAAAACAAGTCAATGTCTTGCTAATGGAGACCCAAAAAAATACTGAAAAATATACTGAAGAAAACAACACTTTACAAAATAGACTAACTCAAATGACAAAAGAGCTCCAAAAAGCCAATGAGGAGAAGAATGCCTTGAAAGGCAGAATTAGCCAAATGGAAAAGGAGGTCCAAAAGACCACTGAAGAAAATACTACCTTAAAAATTAGATTGGAGCAAGTGGAAGCTAGTGACTTGATGAGAAATCAAGATATTATAAAACAGAACCAAAGGAATGAAAAAATGGAAGACAATGTGAAATATCTCATTGGAAAAACCACTGACCTGGAAAATAGATCCAGGAGAGACAATTTAAAAATTATTGGACTACCTGAAAGCTATGATCAAAAAAAGAGCCTAGATATCATCTTCCAAGAGATTATCAAGGAGAATTGCCCTGATATTCTAGAGCCACAGGGCAAAATAGAAATGGAAAGAATCCATCCATCACCTCCTCAAATAGATCCCAAAAAGAAATCTCCTAGGAATATTGTCACCAAATTCCAGAGCTCCCAGATCAAGGAGAAAATACTGCGAGCAGCCAGAAAGAAACAATTGGAGTATTGTGGAAACCCAATCAGAATAACCAATAATCTGGCAGCTTCTACATTAAGAGATTGAAGGACTTGGAATACGATATTCCGGAGGTCAATGGAGCTAGAATTAAAACCAAGAATCACCTACCCAGCAAAACTGAGTATCATGCTCCAAGGCAAAATATAGATTTTCAATAAAGTAGAGGACGTTCAAGCTTTCTCAGTGAAAAGACCAGAGCTGAATAGAAATTTTGACTTTCAAACACAAGAATCAAGAGAAGCATGAAAAGGTAGTCAAGAAAAAGAACAAGAAAAAGAAATTTCAAGGGACTTACTAAAGTTGAACTGTTTTGTTTACATTCCCACGTGGAAAGATGATATGTATGATTCATGAGACCTCAGTATTAGGGTAGCTGAAGGGAATATGCATATATATATATATGTATATGTATATATATACACACATATATGTTTATGTATATATGTATAAGTGAATGTATATGTACGTATATATGTATGTGGAGAGACAGAGAGAGAGAGAGAGAGGGCACAGGGTGAGTTGAAGATGAAGGGAAGATATCTAAAAGAAATAAAATCAAATTAAGAGATGAGAGAGGAATATATTGAGAGAGGGAGATAGGGAGAGATAGAATGGGGTAAATTATCTCACATAAAAGTGGCAAGACAAAGCAGTTCTGTAGGAAAAGAAGAGAAGACAGGTGAGGGGGAAATGAGTGAATCTTGCTCTCATCAGATTTGACCTGAGGAGGGAATACCATATATACTCAATTGGGTATCTTACCCCACAGGAAAGAAGAAGGAAGAAGATAAAAAAGAGGGGATGATAGAAGGGAGGGCAGATGGGGGTGGAGGTAATCAAATACAAACACTTTCAAAAGGGGACAGGGTCAAGGGAGAAAATTCAATAAAGGGGGATAGGTTAGGAAGGAGCAAAATATAGTTAGTCTTTCACAACATGAGTATTGTAGAAGGGTTATACATAATGATACACATGTGGCCTATGTTGAATTGCTTGACTTCTTAGGGAGGGTGGGTGGGAAAAGAAGAGGGGAGAGAATTTGGAACTCAAAGTTTTAAAAACAGATGTTCAAAAACAAAAAAATAAAGTTTTTGCATGCAACTAGAAATTAAGATACACAGGCAATGGGGTGTAGAGATTTATCTTGCCCTACAAGAAAGGAAGGGAAAAGGGGATGGGAGGAGAGTGGGGTGACAGAAGGGAGGGCAGACTGGGGAACAGGGCAATCAGAATATATGCCATCTTGGAGTGGGGGGGGGGAGGGTAGAAATGGGGAGAAAATTTGTAATTCAAACTCTTGTGAAAATCAATGCTGAAAACTAAATATATTAAATAAATAAATAAATGAATTTTAAAAAAAAGAAAAATAAGTTGTTGGGAACTTGAGGTGGGAAATGTGAACTGGCAGTTTTAGTTTCTTAAAAAGAGACATGATGTAGTGAAATAACACTAAATTTGGAGTTAAATGACCTGTGGGTTTTGGTAGCCATGGGATCACCAACAAGTCACTTTTCTATGAGCCCCAATTTTTAAAGCATGGGGTTATCCTAACACTTGCACTACTTGCCTCATAGATAGTTGTAAGGAAAGTATAAACTTTGTATGTTGTAAAGTAAGGTAGTATTATTTGTATTCTTTGTATATAGTCTCTTTCTTGAGTTTCAGGGCTGCCATCAACTTCCTTTATGATAAATCAATCATATAATTTATTGTTATATGCTACATTATTTATGTAGCAAGCATATATTATGAGTCAGGCACTATTTTAAGGGATGGGCTTAAAAAGATGAAATAGTCCTTACCCTCAAGGAGCTTACATGCTATTGAGAGAGACAACATGTACATAGATACATAGATACGTAGATACATAAAATAAAACCAAATAAATACAAGCTGATTTGGGAGGAAAGCAGTATTACTTGGGGGATCAGGAAAGTTTTAATGTAGAAGGTGGTGCTTGAGTTGGGTTTTGAAGGAAATAAATTCTAAGAGGTAGAAGTGAGGATACAAGCACACTCCAGGAAGGGAGACATCCAATGCAAAAGCATGAGAATGGGAAATGGAGTGTCATTTATAATGAATAGCCAATTTGGCAGTACCATAGAATGCAAGAAGTGGTATAATGAATAAAATGCCTAGAAGGTAGGTTGAGGCAAGGATGTGAATAGTTCTAAATCATGAATGGAGGAGTTTACATTTATTTCTGGAGGCAATTTGGAGCCCCTGAAGTTTGATGTATAGGTAAATGATATGATCAAATCTTTGTTATAGGAAAATCACTTTGGTAGTTATGTGGAAGATGGATCAGAGAGGAGAGAGATATGAGCCTGGGAGACTAAATAGGAGGCTATTGCAATAGTCTAGATGAATCTAGATGAGGACCTGAACTGGAGTGGTGACTATATGAAGAGAGGGAAGGGGACTTTTGTCATTCTATCCCCAGTGATGAACACAATGCTTGATGTGTAGGAAGCACTTAATAAATGCTTATTGATTGATTGACTGAGACAGATGAAAGAGATGTGGAGGTTCAAATGACAAGATGAGATGAGGAAGAGTAAACAGTTAAGGAGAGTGCTGAAGTTGTGAACTTAAATGATTGGATAATGGTGATACCCTCAACAGAGATGGAAAGATTTGGTAGAAGAGTGAGTTTTGGGAGAAAGATAATGAATTCTGTCTTGGGCATGTTAAGTTGGAGATGCCAATGGAACATCAAGCTCAAATTCTCCTTTGGCAGTTGGCATATTGCATAGCAGGAGCAAAGCTGAGAGACGTAGGCTAGCTAGGGAGATCCCTAGATCTGCACAGGGTTGACAATTAAACCCATGGGAGCCAATATGTGTGAGAGAGAATATAGAAATCAGAAAGTGTTTCCTCCTAAGAGACACTAAACAGGAAGTGCAATCAACAAAGATGAAGACTTCCTGGGATCCTTTAGCCTACACCAAGTTATTCTTTACTAAAAGTCCTGCTAGTCTGAATAGTATCATTTAACACTGAAATATTTTTACTTTTCCTATCCAAGTTTCCTCCTCCCTACCAAATGGTGAGCTCCCTGAGGGCAAGACCTTAGAGAACTCCTTGTTGGTCTAATTATCACTCGGTGAGTTCCTCAAGGGCAGGACTTAGATCTGTTCCTTGGATTTATTTCTGTATACTCCACCCCAGAGAAGATTAGACCTAGTTTTGTTGCTCTCTGTGTCTCCCAAATTTTAGGGGGTTTTCTGGGCAGGGCAATTGGGGTTAAGTGACTTGCCCAAGGTCACAAAACTAGTAAATGTGTCAAATGTCTGAGGCTGGATTTGAACTCAGGTCTTCCTGACTCCAGGGCAGGTGCTCTACTCACTGCACCACCTAGCTGCCCCATGTGTCTCCCAGCTTTTGAACCCCCCTGAGGGCAAGTCCCAGTTATTCTGTGTCTCCTGGACTATAAGCTCCCTGAAGGCAAGACTGGCATCTGTTTCTCTATACCCCTTCAGTAGCTGAGTCTACAGCCAGACACAATATGGGAGGAGTGACTAAGAGGGCTGTTCAGAGAATTTGGGTTGGAGTATAGATCGAGATACTTGTATCAAATTCTCTCTGAGCCTCAGTTTCTTTATCTTTCAAATGAGGTGATAGTTAGATCATAGATTTAGAGCTGGAAGACAACTTGGAGATATTGATTCCCTCCTGCACCTTCTCATTTTGAGGAAACTTAGGCCCAGGGAGGTTGTGACTTGTTAAGGGTCATATAGCCAGAAAGTGTGTCTGAGGAAGGATTTGAACTCAGATCTCCTGATTGAAAACTCAAGGTGCTTCCACCAGACCACTTGATGATGACAAGTGTCTTTTTCAGCTCTAAAGCCATGTATGTACAGGGTAGAGGGAGAAGATATTGGGGGCATTGGTAACTAAATGAACACAGGTACCCTTGGACAAAGATTCTCTTCCTTTCTATTTGGATTTATTCTTATTTTCTTCCCCCTTTCCTGAGGAATGAGTTCTGTGAGCTTCCTCCTTGATGTGTAAAGTGTGATTTGCCTTGAAATTACCTTGCTAAAGCTTCGAGTGAGGACATGCTCCTTCAAGCGTTCCATGATTTGATAAACAAGTGAATCCTTCATGAATTTATAGACTTGGGTAATATTTCCTTTCATCCGTCACCTTGAAAAACTACAAAGAAAAAGAGAGAGAACTATGCCTCAAAGGCAGGTATGATGCAAAAGGAAGAACATAGGCCCAGAGAACAGGAGAAATGAGACCTAGTCCCATTTCTGACATTTTGTGGCTAACCCCAGGCAAAGGTCTTCCTGTTTCTAGGGCTCACTTTTCTCATCTGTAAAATGGAGAGTGAACAAGAGGAGAGTACAGTATAGGATGGACTGGGTTTCTAAGGTCTTTCCAGCTAGTTCATGGCATATTATAATTGGCAATGGATCAGAAGTCAAAAAACTTGGGTTCAAATCCTGGCTTTGATCCTCATTAACTGATCTTATTAATTCACTTCTCTAAGCTTTGGTTTCTTTGCTTGCAAAAGTGAGATAATACTATTTGGACTAGAAAGATAGTGTTGGCATAATGTATGTAGTTCTGGTCCTAAAGTCAAGAAGATTTGGGCTTCCCCTGACACATACATGTCCTTGGACAAATCACATAACTGCTCAGTACCCCAGACAGCTCCTTAAACTTATAAATTGCAAAAGTGTTTCCTGTTTACATTGATAGAGGAAGTTTCCATCTGGAGAATTCCTTATCTCCATGAAATCATAGGCCTGGACTAAATTTTTAAAAAGCAAGCAAAAATATGTTTGTACAAGCTACCTCACAAGATTGTCATGAGAAAAGCAAGTTATAGACCTTTAAATGCTATGGAAATGTGATCCACCCTTTACTCCCAAAGACTATTCAAGTGATAATTAAGGTCTCCTGGGCTCTTACCTGGGGACTCCAGAGTCTATTTCATTGGTGAAGGGAGGGAGGGACTTGAATGGTTTTGTGGGAGGTGGGGCTGCTGAGATTGCTGCTCCCTAGGAAGCCTCCATCTTCAGGCTGGCTGGCTGCACTGGGTGAGTTATCTCTGGAACCTGCTTGGCGCTCTGGGGAGATAAATGTCAGCTGGGGTGTGATTTGCATTAAAATCAACCACCAATCTGCTGCCTTCCCAAAGGGACAATGAGAGTCTGAATCCTGGCCCAACTGCTGTCAGCCCTGCTAATGAACGGTTGCCTCCTTTTGTGCTCTAACTCCCAGTTCTGTTCCAATGCACAGACAACTGTGTGGCCTAGTAATGATTGCCACCTTCACCAATTGCCAGGAACTGAGCAGCTTGTGGAAATCTCAGTGTCCTGGGGTAGGAATTGGAGGATCACTTTTGCCCTAGATCCCCTGAGTCTTTGCTCAGCCCTTGACTACCTATCTTTCTAACATTACTCATTTCCTCCCTGTCACCTCCTCCTGGAAGCCCAGCTACAAGGGAGAAGTAGATGATCCAGGGAAGATGTCTGCAAGAAGATGCCCCTTTCTGCTCCACCCCCAACCTTAAGTACTAGCAGCCATGATGTTCAGTTTCAATTTAGTTACTAATGGCATGTTTTGGAAACATTTTCTGACAGGGAAACCCAGGGGATTGCAAGGGGGTTAGAAGAATGGGTTCTATCAGGAAAAGGGCAAGGACAGAGAATTTAAGAGGAAAAGCATAAATAAAAACAGTACCAGCTGAGGCTAGAGGAGGAAAGAGGGACTTGGGGTTGAGAGTGGCTCAGACAACCATTAACAATATTAATAGCGAGCATTTATATAAAGCTTTAGGGTTTGCAAAATGCTTTACATATGTTAAATCATTTGATCCTCACAAGATCCTCATAAGATCCTCATAAGAACCTTGTGACTTAGGTGCTATTAAGAGATACAGTCACACAGCTAGTAAGGGTCTGAGGCAGGATTCAAACCCAGGTCTTCCTGACTCCAAGGCCTGTATCTATGATGCCATAGACACATACAAACATATGATGCCATACATCTATGACATATCTATTGCTACTTAAGTGAGAAACAGGGAGAACACTCAGGGATTATACCTGTTGCTCAGTTCATGTTAAAAAACACCTTAAATATCTTTAGAATTATGGATTAAAAAATTTTGGAGAGAGAATAATGGCAGCTCCCACGACTTTAGTGCCTTAAGATTGCCAAGTTCATTTCTATAAGGAACAGTTGATTCTTACAGATGATGAATCTAGGGCTCACATCACAATGTGAGCCCAGGTCTCCTGCAACCAAGCCCAGGCCTCTTTCCAGTGTGCCCTGCTATATATGAATTTGCAATTAGGTAGGGCCGTCTGATTGTTGGTTCAGGAGCCCCTTCCAACCCAAAGCCATGACAGCAATATGAGAAACAAAGTCTCTAACAACAAAAACAATAATAAATGAGCAGAAGTCTGAGCAAAGGTGAAGAGAAGCATGTTTCATCTATAGCTACTGTCAATCAGAGCTGTCCAAAACTGGAAGGAAAAAGAAGAGGAATGAAGGAATCTGCCTCTTAAGAGAGGGCTCTAATAACAGGCTGCATGGCCACTGGGAAGGGATGCTGCAGAGCTGATTCTTGTCCAGGCAGAGGATGGACAACATAACCTCTAACATATAACATGACCTCCCTTCTCACTGAGATTCTTGTATATCACATAAATCACTGCAGTGAGGCATGTAAAGATCATCAGGTCCCTGTCTTTAGATAGATTAAGGAGGAACTTATCGCCCCTCTGGAGCTCACTTGTGAGCTTGAATCTGAGGAGTGAATGTGGCAGAGAAGGAGAGGGGAGGGGGCAACATGTTGGGAGGCTAACGTATTCTAACAACCTGGAGAGGGTGATCAGTGGGGCCCTGAGGAGCCCTGAGCCACATATCCCTTAGACGTTGTATTTAGGTGTATTGCTTATTTTGCTATTTTTTTATTCTGAACTTAAAAAATACCACATAAATGAATATTTTCATACATAAAGTAGAACAGAAAAGGATTGTACATGAAAACATAAATCTTAATTATTTACAGCTTACTTTTCCTTTTGTATATAATTAAGTTTAAAATGTAACTTTCAAAATTGTCTTGCTTGTCTGTTTCCTTCTGGCTTTCTCTTCCATCTACTAAAAATGCTTCAATGATCCTTTTTTCTATTTCTTTTGGCAACCCCATTCATTACTGGAACACTTCTCCTTCCTGACACTCCTCCTACCCAATTCACAGTCGGGGGGCAAGGGAGAAAAAGAAAATCTTTGTAACAAATATTTATGGTTAATTGAAACAAATTGCTATATTGGCTATGTCCAAAAAGTCATATGTAATCCTTTTACCTTGAGTCTATCATATCTCTCCCAGGAGGTGGATAGCACATTACATCCTGGTCCTCTGCTTGATTATTGCCTAGAAGACAGTCTTTTTAGGCCTTGAAAGCTGCTTTTTTTTACAGTATTATTATCATTTAAATTGTACTATGGGTTCTGCCCATTTCATATAAGGATTCTCAGACTTCTTTGAAATCGTTCCTTTCATCATTTCTTATAGTTTAATAATGTTCTATCACACTCACATACCACAACTTATTTAGTCTTCCTCAAATTGATAGGTACCTACCCCCTCAGTTTCCAATTATTTGCTATAACAAAAAGAGCTACTGGAAACATTCTTATATACTTGGTTTCCTTTCCTCACTCTTTGATCACTTTGGGGTGTAGGCTTAGTAGTAGTATTTCTGGGCCAATGAGTATATACAGGCTAGTGACTTTTGGTGCATAATTTCCAATTACTTTCCAGAATAATTGGACCAATATATAGCCCCAATAACAATAAAGAGGTTTAATATTTTCTTAAGTAATATGGGTGACTTAAGAAGATTATCTATTGCCAGAATATCCAGAAAATGTCATCAATTTGATGAAGAAATCAAATTTACCATTTGATTTGTAGAAAAAATAGTTGGTTGCCATATTTCCTTCCCAATGTGAGCTTCATTTTTTTAATCTGTAAAATAAATGGGAATTGTATTGTTAGGAGGAGTAAGAGCTCTATGGTCTTCAAGCTCTAACATCATATATTCTGAGGTTCCTTCTAGCTCTGAGATTCTGTGTTCTATGAGTCTATGGATTTTTTGTATCTTTTCATTGACGAGGACTTAGGTATAGTGAATATATTTTGATATGTAGTACTTAACCGTGCTATTTTATACTGCCTGAGAGCCTTCACTAAATAAATCTTTACTCACTAGTCATATTGGGAGCTCCTCAAGGACAGAGACTGTCCTTTGTCTTCCTCCATTTTTTCCCTACTATAAGTGGACCTTGGGAGTCTTGGGAAGGAAAGCTTGATTAGGGCAGTCCCAAATTGATGAAATCATCAATTGTCAAGGAATGATAATAATAATAATAACAATATAATAATAATAATAGTTCTTGTTAGTAGCAGTAGCAGTAGTAGTAGTAGTTTACATTTATATAGTGCTTACCATGTGCCAGGCACGATGCTAAGTGTTTTACACTTATTATCTCATTTGATCCTTACAACAACCCTGGGAGGTAGGGGCTATTATTATCCCTACCATCTTTTAGCTCCCTGCTAAACAATTCTAGTGAAGGTGAACAAATTTCTCTCCCAAGGTAGCCATTTCTTTCCTCTCTTGGACTCATTGATAGGAAGTTTTCCTGATTTTTATACATGAACCCTAAATCTGCTATCCTGCAATTTCTACCCATTTGCTCTTAGTTTGGTACTCTTGGGCCAATCAGACCAAACCTAATCCCTCAGATTCTAGCTTTGCACATTGTACCTGTATAATATTGAGCAAATTATTTGCTCTCTCCAGGCCTCAGTTTCCTCCTCCTGTAAAATGAGGAGATTAGACTAGATGAGTTTTAAGGTCTATACCAGCACTCATACATGCCAGGAAATGTTTATTGTTTGAAAATTTTGACTCAACTCAGTCAATGAGAGAAAGGTCAAATTCAATTTTATTGTCCAAAGATCAAGCCTCAGGCTGAGAGAGCCTCTTAGGATGTGATTTTTTTATCAACTCCGGTCCTTCTCTGTAATCACTTTGAGGACTTTGCTTGCTGTGAAAATGGAAGATGAGATTGGTTAGAACTGGGAGTTTTGGCATGCTCTCTGACTGCCCTTGACCCATGGATACTCTTTCCATTGTGTCTTCTTCTTTATGACCTGAGACAGCCAAGCATCCTCTACCCTCCTCCACTAGGTAGGAAGCCCCGAAAATGGAAACTGACATAGCTATAATTAGGTCTAGGCATGTACAGTGCTGAGGGGATGACTATGAGCTCATTGCAATCTGCTCCAGAGCCTTAGTGTTTCATTCCAACAAGAGGGAAGAAGGAGCCCCTCTCTTCGCCTCCACATGATCATAGATATAGGGGCAATCTAGTCCAACTTTCTCATTTTACAGATGAGGAACCGAGGCCTGCAGAGCTCAAGTGTCCTGCCTGAGGTCATACAGTGGCAGAGTCAAGGTTCAATTCCAGGTCCTCTCACTCTAAATTAAACACCTATGTTTGTTTTTTAAACACAGAGCTTAGAGATAGACAGGACTTTAGAAATCATATAGTCGTAGAACTTCAGGGTTGAAAGGACCCTCAGTGGTCAACTAATTCAACCCATATCTATAACAGAATCTTTTCTATAATAACCTGACAAGAGGTCATCTGCTCTGGAGCAAAGGAAAGGTTCCATACTTTTAGAATTACAGAATATCAGAGTTGGAAGAGGCCTTAATATCCCTACATCTTGTCACTATCATCAGTATCTTTCCTCTGGAATCCAGAAATATGAAGGAACTAAAGGCTTGAGAAAAAGTGGAATGAAGCAGGACACAGAGAGAGAATGATGAATTTCTGATGACAAACATTGCCGAGGAGATGACTGAGTTCATTTCCATCTGCTCAAAGCCTTAATGTTTCATTCCAAACAGGTGGAAAGAAGGAACTCCCTCTCCAACATTATGCCAACTTTATGTCCAGTGCTCTGGATTATTGCAGGGACACATCACTGGGTACAAGTTCAACCTAAGACTAAACTGGGACAAAGTTTGCCTTTTCCGTTTTCCCAGGGGCCTGGGCCTAAGTGCCTCAATGCTAGGGGACTGACCTTGAAGGATGATCCCAAAACTAAACCCTCAGACACGGCCTTTCCTTCCTGTAGCCCCCCTTGGTTTTTAGGGTCTTTATCTGTCCTGTGTTCCCTTAGCTGGTCCAAAGAATTAGCTAGCTCAACTGAGTATGATATTACCTTCATTTTCTAGATACACACATAGGTTCTGAGATTTTGACTATTGCCACAACACACCATTGTTGTCTTCTGGAGATAATGACCTAGTCTTGTCTAAACCCTTAAAAACACTGATATTGGGAATTTCAGAGTTGGGGACTTTATGGAGGAGTATATGGAAGGAAGAGGCCAAACCCTTAATAAACCACTGGGGGCAATACTTAGAGACAGAGCTAGAGCATTGTGGTCTCCTGAAAGTCTTGACTATGACAGATACCTATTCTGTGTATGTCTATGCATACACAGATCTATCACCAGAGATAAAATAATAATCTTTTATTTTTGTAAATCTTTTTAAATCTATTATCTTATTTAAGTGATATGACCCTGTGGAACTGAGGGGTGACGGAGCCAGGAATTATTATGCCCTTTTAACTGAGGAAGAAATCATTTCCCAGAGAGGGCAAGAAGTTAGCCCAAGGAAGATGGCCGCTTGAAAACAGCATCTTACTGGAGTTCTTTCACAAGTTCTGTCAGATACGTCTAAAAAGTGAATCTGAGCAGATCTGAGAGAGTTAGAAGCCACTAGTAGAATGAGTGGGGCAAATTTCCAAGCTGAGAGAGTCGAAAAGGTCTATGGGATGGATCTGTAGGCTGGGAGAGTGCCTGGCGTGCGTTGCTGCACCAGACAGCACCAAAGTGAAGTAGCTGCAGAAACCATCCAGCAATCCAGGCTGGGAGAAAGCTGGGCACCCAAAACCAGTGGAGATCCCCAGGCCTCTCAGTACAGGATGGGAGTCTGTCGAAGCGATGGGAGGCAGCAGCAGCACAACGCCTGTGGTCCTGAGACATCTTCTCCTGCAGCTTGCAGGCCAAAGGTTTGAAATCCGCCTTCTTGAACTTCCGGGAGACATAATGGCCAGGTAAATGGCTCTCATCCCTCCTTCCCTCCCTCCCTCACAGACTCAGACAATTCCTGGGGTGGGGAGAATGCTGGAATAGAGGAGACAGAAGTGGGGCTTCAGTAGCCAAACAGTGGGAACTCCTGAGTCCCAGAGGGGTGGAGCCAGCAGGGGTCAACACAAGGAATCCATACACAGCCAGGGGAAGTGACAGACACTAGCACAGACAACAGCTGAGACCACTGAGGCTGGAGAACACCTGCAGAGGAAGAAGAGACTTCTGGCAGCCAGATGACCCCTCCCCCACACCTCAGGAAACCAAAGGCCATAATACACAAAGCCAGCAACTAGGCTCACTATTCCCAGAATAAGAAATCTAGGACAGAGATTCCTGAGCCCCAAAAGCAGAAATCCATTGTAAAGCCAGGAAAAATATAACCAATATGAAGAACACGAAAAAATGGAGGACCATTGATTCTCTTTATGGAGACAGGGAAGATCAAATTACCAATTTGGAAGAGGACAGCATTGACATTATACCTACATCTGATACCTCAAAAAGGAATGTGAACTGGTCTCAAGCCCAAAAAGCATTCCTGGAAGACCTAAAGGAGGATTTTAAAAAACCAAATAAGGGAGATAAAAGAAAAAATGGAAAAAATATTAGCAAAATGGCTATGGAGATTAACAATCTAAATAGAGAAAATGACACCCTGAAAAGTAAAATCATCCAATTGAAAAAAGAGGCTCAAAAGCAAAATGAAGACAGCAACTAATAAAAATTAAAATTGAGCAAGTAGGAGCTAATAACTCTATGAGGCATCAAGAAGTAGTCAAACAAAATGTAAAGAATGAACAAATAGAAGAAAACATGAAATATCTGATTGGAAAACAACTGACCTGGAAAATAGACCCAGAAGAGACATTCAAGAATTATTAGTTTTCCAGAAAACCATGATGAAAAAAAGAGCTTGGACAGTATCTTCAAAGAAATTATCAAAGATAACTGCCCAGAAATCCTAGAACCAGAGGAAAAACAACCATTGAAAGAATCCACTGATCACCCCCTGAAAGAGATCCCAAATTGAAAACTCCAAGAAATGTTATAGCCAAGTTTCAGAATTACAAAGTCAGGGAGAAAATACTCCAAGAAACCAAAAAGAAACAATTCAAATATTATGGAACTACAGTCAGCATCACACAGGGTCTTTCTGCCTCCACATTAAATGACAGGAGAAATTGGAACATGATATTATGAAGGGCAAAGGAACTTGGACTATGACCAAGGATCAACTACCCAGCAAAATTGAGCATAATTTTTCTGGCGAGGAGATGGACATTTAATGAAATAAGGGAATTCCAGACCTTCCTGATGAAAAAGCCACAACTCAATGGAAAATTTGATCTTCTAATACAAAACTCAAGAAAGACATAAAAAGGTAAACAGGGGGAAAAAATCCCACAAACCTTGTTAATCAATAAGGGCAAATTGTTTACATCCTTATATAGGATTATATTATTTTATATATGTTTTATGTACACACACACACACACACACACATTTATATATGCCAATCTGGAGAATAGTACAGTCACTATGACAATTGAAAGGGATACACATAGACTGTGGGTATAAGTATAAAATAATAGATATAAGGATAAAAAAAACATGATTGAGAGATGTAGAGGGAGGGGTCTTGGAGAAGAGGTGAGGAGGTGGTAGAAAAGGGTAAATTGCATCAACTGGAGAGGCACAAAAACACATTGTAGTGGAGGGAAAGATGGGAGGGAGAAGAATAGTATATGAGCTTTACTCTCATCGGATTTGGTTCAGGAAGAGAATAACATACTCTGAGAAGTATAGAGATCAAACTTGTCCTACAGGAAGGAGGTGGGGAAAGGGGAAAGGGGAAAGGGGGGGTTGTCAGAAGGGAGGGAAGAAGTAGCAAGGGGAAAAGGGTAAGATAAGGGAGGTAAATCAAGAGGGAGGGTAACTTGAGAAAGGTGGTGGTCAAAAGCAAAACTTTTGAGGAGAGGAAGTGGGGAGGGAGAAATAAAAGCATAAATGGGGTGGGGGGAAGCAGGATGGAGAAAAAGACACAGCTTGTAATTATAACTGTGAATGTGAATGGGATGAACTCTCCCATAAAATGGAGGCAGATAGCAGAATATATTAAAACCATAATCCTATAATATGTTGTTTACAAGAAACACATTTGAAAAAGGGGGATACACATAGGGTAAAAGTAAAAGGATGGAATAGAATATATTGTCCTTCAGCTAAAGTTAAAAAAAAAAGCATGAGTAGCAATTCTAATCTCAGGCAAAGCAAAAACAAAGATAGATCTAATTAAAAGAGATAAGGAAGGACACTATATCCTGCTAAAAGGTACCCTAAACAATGAAGCAATATCATTGTTTAACATATAGGCACCAAGTGGTATAGAATACAGATTCTTAGAGGAGGTGTTAAAGGAGTTACAGGAAGAAATAGACAACAAAACTATACTAGTGGCAGACCTCAACTTCTCCCTCTCTGAACTTGATAAATCTAACCTCAAAATAAACAAGAAAGAAGTTAAGGAGGTGAATAGAATTTTAGAAAAGACAGATATGATAGACCTCTGGAGAAATCTGAATGAGGTTAAAAAGGAATATACTTTTTTTCTCAGTGGTGTATGGCACATACTCAAAAATTGACCATGTACTAGGGCATAAAAACCTCACAGTCCAGTACAGAAAGGCTGAAATAGTCAATGCATCCTTCTCAGATCATGACACAATAAAAATTATGTGTAATAAAGGACCATGGAAAGATAAACTAAAAATTAATTGGAAACTAAATAATCTAATTCTAAAGAATGGGTGGGTCAAAGAACAAATCATAGAAACAATAACTTTATTCAAGAGAATGACAATAATGAGACAATATACCAAAACTTATGGGATGCAGCAAAAGCAGTTCTTAGGGAGATTTTATGTCTCTAAATGCTTACATGAATAAAATAGA
This sequence comes from Trichosurus vulpecula, assembly GCF_011100635.1. Classification (NCBI taxonomy): domain Eukaryota; kingdom Metazoa; phylum Chordata; class Mammalia; order Diprotodontia; family Phalangeridae; genus Trichosurus; species Trichosurus vulpecula. The sequence continues at coordinate 73,480,928 of NC_050581.1, forward strand.
TAAAAAGGAGATCAATAAACAGAGAAAAAAATTAGAAAAGGAACAAATCGAAAATTCCCAATTAAATACCAAATTAGAAATATTGAAAATCAAAGGATAGATTAATAAAATTGAAATCAAGAAAACTATTGAACTAAGAGCTGGTTTTATGAAAAAAAAAACAATAAAATTTGTGACCCCTTGGTTAATTTAATTAAAAAAAGAAGAAAACTAAATTACCAGTATCAAAAATGAAAAGGGTGAATTCACCTCCAATGAAGAGGAAATTAAAATTATTTTGTCCAGTTGCATGCCCGTAAATTTGATAACCTCAGGGAAATCAATGAATATTTATAAAAATACAGATTTCCAGGTTAACAGAAGCAGAAGTAAATTACCTAAGTAACCCCATCTCAGAAAAAGAAATTGAGCAAGCCATCAATGAACTCCCTAGGAAAAAAATCTCCAGGGCCAGATGGCTTTACATGTGAATTCTATCAAACATTTAAAGAACAATTAATTCCAATACTTTATAGACTATTTGGAAACATGGGTGAAGAAGGAGTCTACCAAATTGTTTTTATGACACAAATATGGTACTAATACCTAAACCAGGAAGAGTCAAAACAGAGAAAGAAAATTATAGACCAATTTCCCTAATGAATATTGATGCAAAAATTTTAAATAAAATATTAGCAAAAAGATTGCAAGAACTTATTAGGGGAATAACACACTACAACCAGGTAGGATTTATTCCGGGAATACAAGGCTAGTTCAAAATTAGAAAAACTATCAGCATAATTGATCATATCAATAACAAAACTAGTAGAAACCATATGATTATGTCAATAGATGCAGAAAAAGCTTTTGACAAAATACAACATCCATTCCTATTAAAAACACTAGAAAGCATAGGAATAAATGGAATCTTCCTTAAAATTATAAATAGCATCTACTTAAAACCATCAGCAAGCATTACATGTAATGGGGATAAGCTAGATGCATTCCCAATAAGATCAGGGGTGAAACAAGGATGTCCATCATCACCCTTATTATTCAATTTGGTACTAGAAATGTTAGCTTTAGCATTAAGAGAAGAACTAGAATAGGCAAAGAAGAAACTAAATTATCACTTTTTGCAGATGATATGATGATATACTTAGAGAATCCTAGAGATTCAAGTAAAAAACTACTTGAAATAATAAACAACTTTAGCAAAGTTGCAGGATATAAAATAAACCCACATAAATCCTTGGCATTCCTATATATTACTAACAAAGCCCAACAGCAAGAGATAGAAAGAGAAATTCCATTTAAAGTTACTGTAGACACTATAAAATATTTGGGAGTCTATCTGTTAAGCCAAACCCAGGGCCTATATGAACACAATTATGAAACACTTCTCACACAAATAAAGTCAGATCTAATTAAATGAAATAACATCAGTTGCTCATGGTTAGGCTGAGCTAATATAATAAAAATGACAATTTTACCTATATTAATTCACTTATTCAATGCCATACCAATTGAACTACCAAAAGAAATTTTTACAGAGCTGGATAAAATAATAACAAAATTCATCTGGAAGAACCAAAAGTCCAGAATATCAAGGGAATTAATGAAAAGAAATTCTAGGGAAGGTGGCTTAGCCATGCCAGATATCTAACTGTACTATATAGCAGCAGTCCTCAAATCTACCTGGTACTGGCTAAGAAACAGAGTGGTACATTAGTGGAATAGATTAGATACACAAGACATAGAAGTCACCAACCATAGCAATCTCCTCTTTGATAAATCCAAAGAATCCAGCTTCTGGGTTAAGAATTCACTATTTCATAAAAACTGCTGAGATAATTGGAAATTAGTGTGGCAGAAACTGGGCATAGGCCCATTACACCATATACCAAAATAAAGTCAAAATGGGCACATGATTTAGGAATAAAGGCTGATACTATAAGTAATTTGAGAGAGCAATGAATAGTTTGCCTGTCAGATTTATGGGAAAGGGAAGAATTCATGACTCAACAAGAGATAGAGAGCATTATAAAATGCAAAAGGGATAATTCTGATCATGCTAAACTGAAAAGTTTTTGTATAAACGAAGCCCATGCAACAAATATTAGGAGGGAAGGAGAAAATTGGGAGAAAATCTTTACAGCCAACGTCTCTGATAAAGGCCTCATATCTAAAATATACAGGGAACTGAGCCAAATTTATAGGAAAGAAGTCTTTCCCCAATTGAGAAATGGTCAAAGGATATGAACAGGCAATTTTCAGAGGAAGAAATTAAAGACATCTATAGGCATATGAAAAAATGCTCTAAATCACTTTGATTAGAGAAATGCAAATCAAAACAACCCTTAGGTACCACATCTCTCCTGTCAGATTGGCTAAAATGACAAAACAGAAAAATGATAAATGCTGGAGAGGATGTGGGAAAATTGGAACACTGTTACACTGCTGGTGAAGTTGTGAACTGATCCAGCCATTCTGGAGAGCAAATTGGAACTATGCCCAATGGGCTATAAAAATGTTCATACCCTTTGACCCAGCAATACAACTTCTAGCGCTGTATCCCAAAGAGATCACACAAGTGGGAAAAGGACCTATATGTACAAAAATATTTATAGCCGCTCTTTTTGTAGTAGCAAAGAATTGGAAATCAATGGGATGCCCATCAATTGGGGAATGGCTGAAAAAATTGTGGTATATGAATGTAATGGAATACTACTGTGCTATAAGAAATGGGGAAGATGCAGACTTCAAAATAACCTGGAAAAACCTACACAATACAATGCTGAGTGACCGGAGCAGAACTAGAACGTTATACACAACCACCGATATACGGATTCTGTGATGACTACCTTGATAGACTTCGCTCTTCTCAGTAATACAAGGTTGAAGGACAACTCCAAAGGACTCATGATGGAGAGAGTTATATCCAGAGAAAGAACTATGGAGTGTGAACGCAGATTGAGGCAAACTATTTGCTCTCCTTTTTTTTTCTCTTTTGTTTTTGTTATTTTTGGCTTTATTTCTTCTTTCTCATGATTCATTCCATTGGTCAGAACTCTTCTTTGCAACTTGACTATTGTGTAAATAAGTGTAATGTGTAAGTTTATGTAGAATCTATGTTGGACTACATGCCGTCTTGGGGGGGAAGGGGGAGAGGGAAGGGAAGAAAATTTGAAACTCAAGAACATGTAAGTTGTAAGCTAAAAATAAAAAATCTAATTTTCTTAAAAAAAGAAGTTAACCCAAGGTTTTATAGCAGAGTCAGGTTTGAATTCATGTGTCCTAATTTCCAGTACAATATTTGCCAATAGTCTGTGTTTGTAAGACCCTATTCCATGTACCCTGGTCAGAGCCAAGGCTCAGGGAATGGAAGTGAGCAGTTTCTGAAGGTACAGCAGTACCTTGATGAAGTACATGCATCAAAGGGCACAGACTCATCTTTTATTTTCCCACAGTGCCTTTGTTTGAAGTGCCTCCCTGTGCCAGGCATGTCCTCTCTACTTTACTTTGCAGGTTGGACTCTTAGTGGTAGACTTTTAGAGTAAGAAGGTCCTTTAGAAATCATCTAGTTCAGCACCCTTATTTTACAGAGGAAGAAACTGAGGTCCAGAATTGAAGTGACATACTCAAAGAAAATTAGTGGTAGACCTGGGATAAGAACTCCAGCTTCCTGAGTCACGGGCTCAGGAGTTATTGCATTTCACTTTTCTGTTGCCATTGTCAAGGCATAGGGATAGAGAATTCTGGAAGTGGGGGGGGGGAAACTTCTACCAATGTAGGTCAGCAACTTCTCTGCAACTTAGAGTCCCCGAGAGTTGTTTAGAGCAGAGTGTAAAAAACTTGAAGCCTGAAAGCTCTCTCATGCCAGGGCCAGATTAAAAAGTAATTGGGAAACAAAATACAAATAATATATCACATAAATAGTGTTAATTTGCAGTTTCTTAAGTCACAATTCAGCAGGAGAGATCCCTTTCTTTTTTTTCTTTTCTGAATATTGTTTTTTTTTAAATTACATCTAAAGATAATTTAATCTTAATTTTTTTTTTAAATTTGAGCTCCAAATTTTCTTCCTCCCTCCCTAAAAAGGCTGAAAGGCTGAAAATTTTTAAGATAGGTTGTATTGTGCTGGAACACACATACACACATATGTGTGTGTGCATAATATATATGTACTATATAATGCAATATGTATGTGCAGCCACATAAGACATATTTCAATATTAGTGGTGTTGTGAAAGAGTTTCTAGTTTCTAGTTTGACACCACTGGTCTCAAAGGTTAAATGATTTGCTCAGGGTTACATATCTGATAGGTATCAAAGGCAGGATTTGAACCAAGGTCTTCCTAGCTCAAGGCTAGCTCTCTGTCAACTATACCTTGCTGCTCACTTTTAAAGCTCAACTCAAATGCTCTCCCTCCCCTTGACCCTTCCCCTCCCCCAACTAGGGAGATGGCTGTGTAAGTGGGGAGTAAGGGAGAGATGTGGAGACAGAATTGCTAAGACTTAGTAATTGATTAGAAATTAGGATGAGGGGTAAATAAGAGTAAAAGGTCAACGGTGATGCTTAATTTGTGAAGGTGGGTAATTGGAGAAAAGGTGGTGCGCTCACAGAAATAGAAAAACCAAGAGGAAGTGTGGGTTGAGGGGAAAGGTAATGGGCTCTGTTAAATCTGACGTGTTATAGAGCATCTAGGGAGAAATATCTAGTGAGTAGTTAGAGATATAGATAGTGCTCAGAAGAGAGACAAGGGCTGAATTTATGGATTTGGGAGCCATCTTTATAGAGAGGATAGTTGAACCCATGGGAGCTTGTGAAATCATTGAAAGCTATTGTAAAGAGAGAAGAGCACCAAATCTTCCATATGATTTTATTTAGCGGCAGTGAGCTACAGCTAGAAAGAGGGCTGGATTTGTAGTGCTGGCGATACAAAGACAAAAATAGAACATTTCTTCCAAAGAGTTTACATTCCATCAAAGGAGCAATACCATGTACAAGTGTAAGCATATATATTGTAAATATAAACACAAGGTAGTTTTGGATGGGAGGGAACTAGCAGCTGAGATGATCAGGAACAGCTTTACCAAAGTGGATGTTAATCTCTTTGGGGGAGGGGTGAGGAAGAAACGTGTAGCCAGAACACATGGTATCATCCAGATAGGCTGCTCTTGGCAAGATCGAATTCAAATACTAGCTCTGATGTTTACTATTTGCCTTGGACAAGTCACCTCCCTGGGTTTCAGGTTTCTCATTGGGAAATGAGGAAGATGGGAGAGGGAGAGAGAGAGGAGGGGAGGGGAAGAGATACTTCACATGGGCATAACCCGATGTCATTGCTGGTATCAGTTATCTCGCTTGTCTGTTATAGCAATTCTTTCCCTTCTTGAGGGCTCCCCTTCTTATTCTGACAATTCATGACCATGGGCAAAATATTTTATTTCTCTGAGCCTCAGTTTCCTCATGTGACAAATGGTGATACTCTGTCAACAAGTATTTATTAAGTGTTCTCTTTGTGCTGAGCACTGTGGTGGCCACAGTTTCTTTATCTGTCACATTATCATTCAATCAACAAAGCATTTATTAAGCTCTTCCAGGCCCTGTGCTAACCTCAGTTTCCTAATCTGTCAAAATTTGGATAATAAATTACTAAACAAGTATTTGTTAAACATTTACTATGTTCCAGGAACTGTGCTGAGCATACAAAGAAAGGCAAAAATATCGTATTTTCTCTTAAAGAGCTTCCATTTGAATGGAGGAGATAATATTCATAAAAATTATATATACAAAATATATACTAGATAAAAGGAAGGTAATTACAGAGCCAAGGCCCTAGTCATGTGCGTGAATGAGAAATAACATGCAGACAGTCCAAGAGATACACTGAGATAGCCCCCGCATCCCTCCCCTCCAGAATCAAAAGAAGGCCTCCAGTGCATTGGACTAATTTCCTATGGGTAATTTGTGAGAAAACATGGATGGAAATTGCACAGGGTAAGATAATAATTGCCTTACCTCCGTCACAGAGCTGTTGTGAGGTAAGTCCTTGGTGGAATTGTAAAATGTTACAGATGTGTGAGCTGCTATTATTTCTGTAATTATGCTAATACCTTGTCACCAGGCTGCTTGTATGTCGGAGCATCCCGCCAAGTGGCTCCCAGACGTGTTTGGGTGGGAGTTTGAGTCAAAGACATTTTTCACAGGTGAAGGGGACCCAGAAGACTACATCCATCTACTTAACACCTCTAGATGTTATGGCAGGATCTCACTGTGTTAAGAATGAAGCTATGATGAACCAGTAAGAGCCCTGAATTTGTAGACAGCATACCTGGGTTCAAATTCTGATTTGGTTTCTTATTACTTCTGTGGTTTTAGACAAGTCACTTCTTTATCGGCTTCCATTTCTTCAACGGGCAGCTAGGTGGTGTAGTGGATAGAGTGCCAGGCCTGGAGTCAGGAAGACCTGAGTTCAAATCCAGCCTCTGATACTTACTAGCTGTGTGACTATGAGCAAGTCACTTAACCCTGTTGGCCCCAGTTACCTCATCTGTAAAATGAGCTGGAGAAGGAAATGGCAACCCGTTCTAGTCTCTTTACCAAGAATATCCCAAATGGGGTCAGGAAGAGCTGGACATGACTGAAAAAATAACTAAATGACAAACAATAGTTCTTCCATGGAGATGTAAGGGAATTAGATGATATCATCTTCAAGGTCCCTTCTTGATGCAAGGCCTAGTATATAATCTCTTCATCTGAATGTCCTTATCATGGACTCATTTCTTACCAAGATGACACTTTTTTTCTTCCATTTCCACAACTATACCTGTCAATCTTAGGGGACCCTTTGGGGAAGGAGAGACTCATAGAGAATTGTTACCTCTTGGCTACCTTTCCACCAATCTGTATACCAGCGATAGACAAAAAGAAACACATACATGTTAAGGAAAATTCCCAGAAGGGCCAAGGGATGTAGCCACTGACTTTCATTCAGTGAATAACCATATCCATCTAAGATCAGAAGATCATAGATTCAGAGCCAGAAAGTTTCTTCATCTGGCCCAAACTCTTCATTTTGAAGATCAATAAACTGAGGCCCAAATCAGTGATATGATTTAGCCTATGTTACGTATATAATGAGGGGCCAACCAAAAATCTGAGCCCAGGTTTAGGACTAAATGGCCACGAAATCCTTCCCAACTCTCAAATTCTGTGATTTGGTGATTCCCCTAATCCCAAATCCAATAGTCTTTTCACTTTCCAACAGCAATAAGCTTGCAACTAACTTAATTATCCTTACTCAACAGGTAATAGCCTCTTTCCTTTTCCTTAGTACTCTAGCTAATGTCACCTCCACAAAGGTGTTAGTTTAGAATTGCTTAGAATGCATTTTAGAATGGTCCTTGTGTTAGCATGAAGAGATTACCAGGGAGAGTAAAGGACAGCTTGATCCTCATACCTCAGGGTTCTCAATGAAAACACCTCTACTTTCTAATTACAAATGAGGATGGCCCCATCATTAGTATTTTAACTATAGGTCCTTATTTTCCTACAGGGAGCTGTCCGTGCCTTCCAAGAATCTGCGATCATTGATCCCTCTGAATTCCCTAGCATTTTATATTCTGAATGTTCACTTATTTTTTTCCCCATTTTTCATCTTCCCTCCTATCCTATGAGCTCTCTGAGAGCTTGGTCCTGGCCTTACTCAATTTGTATCCCTGGCACCCAACACTGGGCCATATATATCACAGGTTTCAACAAATGTTTGTAGAATTGGATGGAATTCAAGTTAAAAAGTAATTATGGATCATGGAAAGAGCTGAAGTTTGGGGAGTTTGGCAGAGTGGAAGGGAAGTGGCTATTTTTAAATTCATTTTCACCCCTTTGACTTTTTCTTATTGGTGCCATATTGCATTTTATAGTGATCACAAGTTCTCTTAATTAAATTCTGCCTGCAGCTCCCAAGAGAGGAACTTGACAAGCCTGAGGAGTTCTGCTCCTTGGATTAGTAAGACTGATTTCTAAGGAAGGCCCTACATAACCCCAAGGCTTTTGACCTGTGCATGAGGCTGAGCACTAGGCCAGAGAGGAAAATGGACTCTGCAGAAAAACACTGGCTTCTCTTCTACCTAAAGGTTTTCATGGTCCCTACCCCTCACCCCCAATTCTTAGTGCCCTCCCTCCCTCCCTCCCTAATTACTTGGTAATTATCTGCCTTGTATTTATTTCTAATTCACTCTCTTAATATTTATTCTATAGCTACATATATAATGCATATTTGAATAAATAACAAAAACGTGCTTTTTTGTCTAGCCTGTTAGAATGTAAATTTCTCAAGATCAGAAGTTATTCTATTCTTTGTATTTGTATTCTCAGTGCCCAGAATAGATCCTGGCACAACACCCCTATGAAGTAGGTGGCACCCCCATTTTGAAGATAAGGAAACTGGGGCCCAGAGAGACTGAGCAACCTGTCCTAGGCTACTTAGGCTAGTAATTAACTGGCAAAACTAGGATTTGAACTCTCTCCTCCTTCTCAAAATCTAATCAACGTGCTTTCCACAATGCTCTCTCTTTAATCTCATCTACTAGGTCCTTCTCTCTTTTTTCCTTATCTACTAGTTCTTTCCATGCTGCTTAAAATAGATTTGGGTCTTCACGATTTTTGAATGATCCTGTTGAGAGAGTATGGGGCCTTGGAGTCAGGAAGACCTTAGTTCAAATCTGGCCTCAGATACTTACTAGCTATGTGACCCTAGGTAAGTCACTTAACCTCTGGCTGAGTTCCCTCAATTGTGAAGTGGTGATAGCACCTACCTTCCAGGGCTGTTGTGAAGATCTAATGATATAACACTTGTGGTAAGCTTAGCAATCATGTCTGGCACATAGTAGGTGCTATATAAATGTTAGCTGTGCTATTAAAACATAACAAAACTTTACTAGATCTACCATCTGGGCTATTGGCCTATATCTCTCTGACCTTTCTCAGTAAAAATAATTAAAAAAATCTTCATTTGGTACTTCCATTTCCTTTCCTCCCATTCCCTTCTTAACCCCTTGCAATCTCCTTCTGACCTCGTCACTGAACTGAAACTGAGGCCCAGGCCTTCTCATTCCATGTATAGTGAGTTCATTTTCCATCATATCTTTGGCTCTCGAAGAACTGAGGGCATAATTCATACCAGTCTTGGACTTGGATCTTTGGCAAGACAAGTCCATATAGCAGAGGAAGACAAGGCAATTTTAGTGCCTGAGCTCTAATGCCAAGTATTAGTGCCTAGTTGGGACTCTAGCCCCAACTCTGCCATGAGATATGTCCATGGTCAAACCATTGAACATAGCTTAACCTTGGTTTCCTCATCTGTAAAATGGGGATAATTTTTATTACCTACACAGTCTGTTGGTATTGTTGTTCAGTCATGTCTGACTCTTCCTGACCCTTTTTGGGGGGTTTCTTGGCAAAGATACTGGAGTGGTTTGCCATTTCCTTCTCCAACTCATTGTGTAGATGAGGAAACTGAGGTGAACAGGGTTAAGTGACTTGCCCAGGGTCACACAGCTAGTAAGTATCTGAGACCAGATCTGAACTCAGGAAGATGAGTCTTTCTGACTCAAGACCTGGCACTCCATCCACAGTGCCACCTAGCTGCCCAACTCTCCAAAGTTCCAAGGATCTCATTGCCAAGTCTAGTGTCCCCTTCTCAGTAATACTTCTTGACCTCTCTGCTGCATTTGACACCGCTGGAACACTCTCCTGGAAACTCTTTCCTCTTTGGGTTTTCATGACACTTTGTTCTCCTGGTTCTCCTCCTACATTCCAGGCATGGAAGCTGGACAGATCACACAAAGACAAAGACTTGGGAAGAGGACCGAGGAATAGTAAGTAGGATGTTGGTCTAGAATGCAGACTACCCAAATGTGAGCAATGCATGATGCTAGCTCACATTTCTACAGTGGCCTAAGATTTTTAAAACACTTTCCTTACAATAATTCTGTAAGATAGGCAGTGTAAAGATAATTATAATTGTATTGATCACTCAGGTAAAGTGTCTCACTCACAGTTGCAGAGCCAGGCCTGGGCCACAGGCCTTCTCATTCCGTATATAGAGTTAATTTTCCACCATATCTTTGGCTCTTCCAGAACTAAGGGCATAATTCACACCAGTCTTGGACTTGGATCCTTGGCAATACATGCCCATAGCAGAGGAAGACAAGGTAGTTTTAGTGCCTGGCTCTAATGCCAAGTATTAGTGACTAATTGGGACTCAAGCCCCAAATCTGCCATGGGGTATGTGCATGGTCAAACTATTTAACGTAGCTAAGCTTTGGTTTCCTCATCTGTCAAATGGGGACAATTTTTATTACCTATTTCCCAGGGATATTGTGAGCCTCAAATGAGAGGTAAATGCATATGAATTGTCAGTCAGTTAATAAACATTTATTAAATACTTACTTTGTTGACTCTCTCTGGATTCCTGCTCTTACTCCACCCTTGGACCCTCCTCTTCTCTTTGGTCACTACATTTTGGGAGGGGCCCCCACTGTGTTTCACTTCACTCATGCCTCAGCTCTCTTTGAAATACATTTCCTTCTCTTTCCCTAGTACACGGCTCCCTTCCTCCATCTCCCCTTCCAATGTTGTCTCCTTCCATTTGAGTGTAGGCTCCTGTGGAATCATATTTAAGCTGTATCCATAATTACAAAATTAAAAATGTTAAAAAGTACTATTTCTCTAGTCCAAAACCTTTTTTTAGACTTTTCCTGTAGGAAAATGGGAGGAACAAAGGCTAGGGCTTTCCTTTGAAATAGACTAATAACAAACTTAATCCTTTTCTGGATGTTATCATTGCCTTTCTACCCACCTAGGGTGACTGGTACCATGAACCTCTTGGGGACAGTGTCTTCTCTTTGAAGTTCAAAGTTAAGATTGATCTAAGATCAATAGGTACATGAAAAGATGCTCTAAATCACTATTGATTAGGGAAACACAAACTAAAGCAAGTCTGAGATGTCAACTCATACCTACCAGATTTGCTAATATGACAGGCAAGGAAAATGATAAATGCTAAAGGATGTGTGGGAAAATACAGACACTAATGAACTGTTGGTGGAGTTGTAAATTGGTCCAACCATTCAGGAGAACAATTTGGAACTATGCCTATAAGGACTACAAAACTGTGTAAATCTCTTGACTGAGCAATACCACTACTAAGTCTATATCTCAAAGAGATCGAAGAAAAGGTAAAAGGACCTATTTGTACAAAACAATTTGCCACAGCTCTTCTTTTATGTTAAGAAAGGATTGGAAATTGAGGAAATGCCCATAAACTGAGGAATGGCTGAACAAGTTGTGAGAAATACTGTTGTGCTGTAAGAAATGACAAGCAGGATGATTTCAAAAAAACCTGGGAAGATTTACATGAGCTGATGCAAGGTGAAATGAGCAGAACATTGTCCTCAGTAACAGCAATATTTTACAGGATCAGCTGTGAAAGACTTAGCTACTCTGATCAAAGTCATGATTCAGGACAATTCCAAAGTCCCCATTATGAAAAATGCTATCCACCTCCAGAGAAAGAACTGATGAACCTGAGTGCCAAGTGAAGTATACATTTTCTACCTTATTTTTATTGTTTGTGTGTGTGTGTGTGTATTTTCTCTTTTTTTAAATTTTTTTTAAAATTTATTTAATATATTTAGTTTTCAGCATTGATTTTCACAAGAGTTTGAATTACAAAATTTCTCCCCATTTCCACCCTCCTGCCCACTCCAAGATGGCGTATATTCTGGTTGCCCCATTCCCCAGTCAGTCCTCCCATATGTCACCCCACTCCCCTCCCATTCCCCTTTCCCTTCTTCTCTTGTAGGGCAAGATAATTTCTATGCCTCCTTGCCTGTGTATCTTATTTCCTAGTTGCATGCAAAAACTTTTTTTTGTTTTTGAACATCTGTTTTTAAAACCCTGAGCTCCAAATTCTCTCCCCCCCTTCCCTCCCCACCCAACCTCCCCAAGAAGGCAAGCAATTCAACATAGGCCACATGCACATCACCATGTAAAATCCCTCCACAATACTCATGTTGTGAAACATTAACTATGTTTTGCTCCTTCCCAACCTATCCCCCTCCATTGAATTTTCTCCCTTGACCCTGTCCCTTTTCAAAAGTGCTTGTTTTTATTACCTCCTCCCCCTGTCTACCTTCCCTTCTATCATCCCCCCTTTTATCTTCTTCCTCCTTCTTTCCTGTGGGGAAAGACACCCAATTGAGTGCGCATGGCACTCCGCCCTCAGGTCAAATCTAATAAGAGCAAGACCCATTCATTCCTCCTCACCTGCCCCCTCTTCCTTTCCCACAAAACCGCCCTTTCTTGCCACTTTTATGTGAGACAATTTACCCCATTCTATCTCTCCCTTTCTCCCTCTCTCAATATACTCCTCTCTTATCCCTTAATTTTATTGTATTTTTTTAGATATCATCCCTTCATATTCAACTCAGCCTGTGCCCTCTGTCTATATGTATATATATATATATATATATATATATATATATATATACACACGCATATACATATATATACACCTACATATATACACACATAGACACACACATATGTGTATATATATATATACATACACACATATATATGCATATTGCCTTCAGCTACTATGATACTGAGGTCTCATGAATCACACACATCATCCTTCCATATAGGAATGTAAATAAAACAGTTCAACTTTAGTAAGTCCCTTATGATTTCTCTTTCTTGTTTACCTTTTCACGCTGCTCTTGATTCTTATGTTTGAAAGTCAAATTTTCTATTCAGCTCTGGTCTTTTCACTGAGAAAGCTTGAAAGTCCTCTATTTTATTGAAAATCCATATTTTGCCTTGGAGCATGATACTCAGTTTTGCTGGGTAGGTGATTCTTGGTTTTAATCCTAGCTCCATTGACCTCGGGAATATCATATTCCAAGCCCTTCAGTCCCTTAATGCAGAAGCTGCTAGATCCTGTGTTATCCTGTTTGTGTTTCCACAATACTCAAATTGTTTCTTTCTGGCTGCTTGCAATATTTTCTCCTTGACCTGGGAGCTCTGGAATTTGGCCACAATATTCCTAGGAGTTTTCTTTTTGGGATCTTTTTGAGGAGGCAATCTGTGGATTCTTTAAATTTATATTTTGCCCTGTGGCTCTAGAATATCAGGGCACTTCTCCTTGATAATTTCTTGAAAGATGATCTCTAGGTTCTTTTTTTGATTATGGCTTTCAGGTCATCCAATAATTTTTAAATTATCTCTCCTGCATCTATTTTCCAGGTCAGTGGTTTTACCAATGGGATATTTCACATTGTCTTCCATTTTTTCATTCTTTTGGTTCTGTTTTAAAATATCTTGATTTCTCATAAAGTCACTAGCTTCCACTTACTCCAATCTAATTTTTAAGGTAGTATTTTCTTCAGTGGTCTTTTGGACCTCCTTTTCCATTTGGGTAGTTCTGCCTTTCAAGGCATTCTTCTCATTGGCTTTTTGGAGCTCTTTTACCATTTGAGTTAGTCTATTTTTTAAGGTGTTGTTTTCTTCAGTATTTTTTTCAGTATTTTTTTGGGTCTCCTTTAGCAAGTCCTTGACTTGTTTTTCGTGGTTTTCTCACATCCTTCTCATTTCTCTTCCCAATTTTTCCTCTACTTCTCTAACTTGCTTTTCCAAATCCTTTTTGAGCTCTTCCATGGCCTGAGACCCATTCATGTTTTTCTTGGAGGCTTTTGGTGTAGGCTTTTTGACTTTGTTGACTTCTTCTAGCTGTATGTTTTGGTCTTCTTTGTCACCAAAGAAAGATTCCAAAGTCTGAGACTGAATCTGAGTGCATTTTCGCAGCCTGACCATGTTCCCAGCCAACTTACTTGACCCTTGAGTTTTTCAGCAGGGTATGACTGCTTGTAGAGCAAAGAGTTCTTTGTTCCAAGCTTGAGGGGATGTGCTGTTGATTTCAGAGCTATTTCTATACAGCCAGCTCTACCACACTGGCACTCCTCCTTCCCCAAGAACTGCCAACCTGGACCTGAGGAAAATCTTAAGCAGGCTGTGCACTCCTGCTCTGATCTGCCACTTAATTCCTCCCACCAGGTGGGCCTGGGGCTGGAAGTAACTGCAGCTGTTGTTCTGTAGCTACCACCACCTCCTCTGCCCTCCAGGTGGTGGCTGAACTGCAAACTCCTTCCCTCTGTCACCGCAGCTTTTGCCACTAACCTTCTCTGTTGTCTTTGGTGTTTGTGGGTTGAGAAGTCTGGTAACTGCCACAGCTCACTGATTTAGGGCTCTAGGGCCTTTACTGCCTGGCTCCTGGTCTGGTTGGTCCTGCTGCCGCCCACGCTGAGCTCCACTCCCCGCTCCATGCACGATAGACCTCATCCAGTGACCGTCCAGGCTGTCCTGGGCTGGATCCCTGCTTCCCTCTGCTATTTTGTGGGTTCTGCAGTTCTAGAATTTGTTCAGAGCCATTTTTTATAGGTTTTTGGAGGGACCTGGCAGGGAGCTCACGCAAGTCCCTACTTTCCAGCTGCCATCTTGGCTCCGCCCCTTGTATTTTCTCTTACAACATGGTTAATATGGAAATATATTTAGCGTGACTTCACATGTATAATTAATAACACACTTCTTGCCTTCTGAAGGGGTGGGGGAGAGGGTGAAAGGTGGGAGAGAATTTGGAACTCAAAACTTTAAAAATAAATGTTAAAATTTAAAATATACATGTATTTTGTAAATATTTAATGAAATGAATAAAAAGATACAAAAAAGATATGGCTCTCAGGAAAGATATCTTAAAGGGAAGTGGTCCAGGAAGAAGCTAAGTGGTAACTATTTTGGAATATTAATCCCCAACTGTATTTTAACATATTATTATCTTGTCATAAGAGAATCATATCAGAAGGCATAGGAGAATGTACCACTTTAGATACTTCTCTCTCCAAGATAAAAATGGCCTTTATATACATACATATATAAACATATGTATGTGTATACACAACACATGTATGTGTACATATGTATATAAACACATTTTCATGTATGTATATGTATATTTATACTTACACATTGTGTGAATGTCTTTTGATCCCCCCCCCCAATATTTAGATAGTGCCATAACTGATTCTAATACCTAACCAAAGACAGGCTAGCACAGGACCACTCATCTCTGAATTACGTTGATGCCAACTAATAGAGGTAGGAGACGTTTTGAAATTTCTAAAAAGTCTCTTGGAGTAGAGTTGACCTTTCATATAGACTCCTGATTAGGTTAACAGAAGCTAACTGTTTAAAAGAAAGGCCAAATCTGTCTGACACATAGTTAGAGGTATTTATGGATGTCTGTTCATGTCTGTATTTGTATTACTTTGTGCATATTTTGACAGTATAAACCCTTTCATTAGCAATTTATATCATCTAATGCTCTAGGTCTAGGCTAATTTCAGCTACCCCAGTTCACTTGTAATTCCCAAAGGGAAAGGACCTAGAGACCCTGATAACAAGGGGGATTGTACCTAGTCCATGATCCTGCTGATAAGAACATTTTCCTTACTTTCTCCTTAGAGTTGGGTAGCAGATTGCCTCAGCGTAAAGATTTTGAATAGGATTTCAAATAGCTTCTAACCATGTGGAGGAACTAAAAAATCCATTGGCTTTCTTCCCAGGAATTTCTACCTGGATAAAGGGTGGCTTGTGTTGTATCTATGAATGTGTTCTATGTTTAGGAGAGATAAAGGCCTAAAGGGATGCTTGATCTTAGAGAAATATCAGCGCCTTCAGTAAAGAGTCATACAATTGCAAGGTCACATCAGATCTTCCTAAAAGTGCTTGATTACTGACTCAGGAGATAAATCAGGACATTAAGGAGTGCTTGCTTTCTGATCATCACAGAACATTTGATCCTTAGAGAGTATCTGACCAGAAAGACAGGATGTCTTCTAGGCTTCACAGAATCATGTTGGGAGGCATGGAAGACTATGCCGGTTTGGATAAGTGGCTTGAATGTGTTTATTTGATAAAATTGTTTCTGGTGGACTTGAGCCCAAAACACAGAGTATACATTATTAGTGTCCAGCTAGATGGTACGGTAGAGTGGGAGGCCTGGAATCAGGAAGACTCCACTTCCTGAGTTCAAATCTGGCCTGGGACACTTAGTAGCTGTCTGTTTGTCTCAGTTTCTTCATCAGTAAAATGAACTGGAGAAGGAACTAGCAAATCACTCCAGTATCTTAGTCAAGAAAACCCCAAATGGGGTCACAAAGAGTTGGGCACAACTGAAAAATGACTGAACAACAAACATTATTAGTATTAATTTTTTTCTTCAACACTCCTTTAGGGTAGGGACTATCTTGTCTCTTTGCATTTGTATTCCCAATATTTAGCAACGTGCTCATTTAATAAATGTTCTACCATTCCCTCCATCCATCTAATCTGATTTTTCTATCTCTCTCTTTGCCAAAACCTAGGCTCTGGAGTAGAAAAAGAGATCTCTCAAAAAAGTGTGAAGAGATCTGCAATCTGTAAAATGCTATACAAATGTCAGTTATTGTTTGAAAGGTATCGTGGTCTGTAGAGAAGAAAGCTGGACATGGAATCCTGGCTCTGGCACTTACTAACTTTGTGACCCTGGACAAGGAAGTTAAAAAATCCTAGCCTGAATATTCTCTTCTCTAAAATGATGATAATAAGACTTGCATTACCTGTCTTAGAGTATCTGGTGGGAAAAATAATTTATTATTTTTTTTGGAGGCAATCAGGGTCCAGTGACTTGCCCAGGATCACACAGCTGGTGTCTGAGGCTGGATCTGAACTCAGGTCCTCCTGACTTCAGGATTGGTGCTCTATTCACTGTACCACCGAGCTACCTTAATAATGCATAAATCTTGAAGCCTTATAGAAATACAAGTTGTTATGTATTATTTGTAAAGGATGCTGAAAGCCGAGGTAGGGATGGTGGTTGGGGGCAGAGCTGGGGAGGTGAGACAAAAACCTTGATGACAAAGTCCTCCTACTGTACAGAACAGTTCTCTTCTGGGTAAATACCCAGACTTTGGGTTCCAAACCACTCACGATTATGGTCCAGAGGCCCCATTCTACTGAATCTACATTTGTATGACCAGTTACAGTTTCCCCTTTTAGACTCCAACAGCATTTATCACATGATTCTGTATCTCAGGGAGAATAAGAATGATTTACTTAAAATAGCAGGCATTTTGGTATTAAGAAGATATCAAATGATAAGCAGCACCCAGTATATCATTGTTGTTCAGTCATGTCTGACTCTTTCTGATCTCATCTGAGGTTTTCTTGGCAAAGATACTGGAGCGGTTTGCCATTTCTTTCTCATTTTACAGCTGAGGAAACTGAGGCAAACAGTTAAGTGACTTGCCCAGGGTCCCACCCTAGTAAGTGTCTAAGGCCAGACTTGAACTCAGGAATGTGAGCCTTTCTGTCTTCAGGCCAGGCACCCTGTGCACTATGGCGCCACCTAGCTGCCCACACACCATACACAATGGCTGTTCCAAGCCACCATACTTGCTACACAGCAAGCTAGGCCCATGAGTCCTTTGCTTCTTCTCTTCAGTTCTATTGCCTTATTGCACAGCACTTCGAGTTTGGGATCAGACAGGTGTAAGCCTCACTACATATGACTACTTATATCATAAAAGGAGACCGTGTTTTTAGTGACAAGAGAATTAGATTTGGATTCATGAATTGTGGCTTTGTCAATTGCTACGCTTGTCCTTGGACAAGCTGCTTAACCTCTTGGGCCTCAGTTTCCTCATATGTAAAATGAGGGCATTAGACTAGATCAGGGGTGGGGAACCTATAGCCTTGAGGCTACATTCAGCCCTCGGGGTCCTCAAATGAGGCCTTTTGACTGAGTCCAAGTTTGTGAAGTTTGGATTCAGTCAAAGGGCTGCCATTGAGGGCCTAGAGGGTCACATGTGGCCTGGAAGCCTTAGGTTCTCCATCCCCAATAAGTGCTATCTGACAAGTGTTATACTAAGTGCTAGTGATACAAACAAAAAAATCCAGACATGTCTTACACTTGAGGTGCTCACACTAATTGAAGAGAGATGACACATTAGCTGTAGGATGAAAAGGCTCTGAAGTCATAGAGATTCAGTTGTGGGATGGATGTCAAAGCCCCTAGGTTACATCTGATGATGTGGTGTGTGTGGGGGGGAAGGGTCTGGAGAGCATAGGGAAGTGAGGTCAGCTCTGGAGGACCTTAAGGGTCAATGGAGGGGCAGATGGTAAGGCCTGATGGTTCTCCATTTCACCAGGAGGAATTAAGTGGGTGACTCCCATCTCGCTGAAGCCCTAGGGTCAATCTAGCAGCCAGGATGGGTTCTAGGGGAGGGGGTGGAGGGAGAAGGCAAGGTGGGGAAGGCTACCTCTCAGGGTGATTGATAGATTTGGAATGTACTCTTTCACCCCATTTAAAAAAGTAGAAACTGAGGCCTACCATCAACCAAAATCACATGGCAAAACCAAGGCTGAAGTAGAAAATATGAGTTCATGGTCAAAGGGACTTAAGTTTGAATCCCAACATGGCCTCTAAATGACTATGTGATTATAAACAAATCCCTTAGCCTCTCTGTGACTCAGTTTCCTCCTCTGTAAAAAGAACAGGTTGTACACTTTGGCCTCTAATTTCCCATTCAGCTCTAAATGCATGATCTCTAATCCTAGGAGACTGCCATATTTACCTTTTCAAAAGAAGGCAATCAGCAAGGGCACCATGGTGGCTTGACTTCCTGGTGATTTCTCCCGTTCTGGTCCTGTGAATAATACCCTAGCCCTCATGCTATAAGTTGAGTACCTAAAACTACAGGAGCTGATGTTTTTTCATTCATTGCCTATAAAATTATTACATTGCTTCTTCTATGTCACCTTCCTTAAAGAAGATCCTTTGCCATGGGAAAGTACTGAGGGGTCTGCCTGTGGTTGGGGATATGGAGTTCATGTATTAGCCTCTTCATGCAGCTCACCAAAGTCCTTTTCAGCTCTAAATCTGGTAATCCTGTGAGCCTCCCACAGGAAATGCAGCCTAGTCTTAGAGAATTTATCCTTAGAGGAGGGCCTTATATTCCAGTAGCCCTCTCCCCAAAGTGGCTCCTCTTCCTCAGAAGCCCCAGCAATGAAAGAACCCTAGAACACAGAATTATAGGTCAAGAGCTGTACACTCATTCATTTTACAGATGAAGAAACTGAGGCCCAGGAAAGATAAATGAATTTCCTAAGGTCACACAGTTTATGGTCCCATCAGAGGCAGGCTTTGAATCCATGTCCTTTGATTTCAGAGCCAGTATCAAGCTGTCTTCAGATTTATATTTTACTGAGAGGATACAACAGAAATGCAGAGAAATAAATAAAAGATAATCTTAAGAGGAAGAAAGCACCAATGTGCATGTGTGCATGTGTGCGTGTGTGTGTGTGTGTGCGCGCGCGCGCGTGCGCGTAGCAGAAAAGAGAGACCAAAAAGTTTTCATGTAGGAAGTAGCTCACCATTGAAGGAAAGTCTAAGGTAGCTGAAGGTAAGGAGGAGTGAGTGCATTCCATGGAAGGGCTATAATTAAGTAATCTTTTACTAGGGAAAAACATTTTTAGTGAGTGGAGTGAGGTGGACTGGGTTGCAGCATAATGGACAGTTCAAGGGGAGAGAAGGAGAGTTGACATCTCAGAGGACAGTATGACCATGGTGACAGTCATGTCAGGACTAGGGGCAATCTGTCTACCATGAAGTTTTACCACAGGGTTTAGGTGGGGGCCACTAAGTCCAGGAGAGGGGCATCACAGAAATAGGATATGGGGGGTAGGAGAGCATTTGTCCAAGGCTGGGTGAGCCAGCCAGGTCATGCCTTTATAGAACAAGTTAGCAGAGAACAGTGAGGTGGAAGGTGTAGAAGCATGCTTCACCCCTACCTCTAACATATCAGTTTCTGGAACTAAAGCCCCAGTGACCCCAACCTATTTACACCTCTGAATCCTGTCACAGGGGACCCCAAAGCTTACAATGGCATATAGGGTACGGATGGAGTAGCTGATGGGCCAGTTTGATTTTCATTTTATGTGGTTACCAATGCAGCAAGCAGACTCCTAAGTTATTCCTGGCTATCAGCCTCTATTTCTTCTTAATCTTTTCTTTGATGGAATCTTTTACTCTGATTTTTTCATGAAATTCAGGGTTGGAAATATGTTGCCGACTATTTACGCCCACGATGAACCTCTTAATCTCTCTTTATGTAACCCACTATTTTCATTACTTGGAAAATTTGTTATTCCATGATTCACACTCATACAGCATCACTGGAAAAATATTGGTGTTCAAAAGATGGACTTTTGTTTAAGGGAGAATCTTGGAATCTGTGAAAGCACCACACAATTTCCTTTGGCCAAACCTGGGAAGCAAGAAACTCGGGCAGTGGGTTTTACTATTATTTCACTCAGGTTTTGCAATCATTTGCTAACAGTGAACACAGGAATTTTATGCTATCTCTCTTCCCCAAGCAGCAGCAAAACAGCCTGATGCTCTGTGAACCCTCTAGAGCTGGGAAGAATTTAATTACTGTTTGCATATTTTCTGCTAGTTGTATTTGGCAATGATGCCAAGCCCACGTCTGTCTGATCGTTCCGTCTTCATTTCGCCTGCCTTTATCATTTCAAGTTGGTGAATGCATTCAGCTTTGAGAAACACTCTTCTTGGATTTTCCAGATGGGTTCCCACATCTAATGTTGGCTCTATTTTCTCCTGTCAATTCCAAGTGGAGCCCTATCCCTCTCACCCCATCTTCCCATCTTCTCTTCTCCTTCAGTGATGAGTGTTTATTTGGAGAACAGCTCCAGCCTTGGGACTAGAACTGAGCTAATGAACTCCCAAAGGCCAATTATCTTAACTAAATACTGTGGATTCACATACTGGCTTGTCACCATCTCCTACTCTAAGAGGTCTCCTCTATGGCAGCTCAATTCATGCAGTGCATTGAGTGCTAGGCCTGTGATCAGGAAGACATGAGTTCAAATCGAGTCTCAGATGCTTACTAGCTATGTGGTTCTGGGCAAGTGTAACAACAATGTTACTTGCAGCTGCTGTGGAGCTATAAGACCAATAATGCCAGCACACAGAAGGGCTGCTGGCACAGGTTCTTTGATCTGCTTTTCTAAGGAAAGCAACTTTAAGAGGTTTGCAATCTCACTTTAATTAAACATGCATATATTATTCACTTAGTTCAGTGGAAAAAGTCAGCACCCTGAACTTCAGAGAAAACACAAAGAGAAATTACAAGCAGAAATTATATAAACAGAGAAAATAACACAAATCTGCAGACAGGGCTTCTAACTGTCTGTCTACTGCAATACATACATAGTTACCAGAGAGAGAAGCACCAACATCTGGGTTTTCAAAGCTGGGGGACTCCTTAATGGTTATGCAGAGTCTCGTCTGGCCAAATCACACAAACACTCATCCGATGAGTGAGCCCCAAAGTTAAATGCTAACCTCAGGGTATATACACTGCTTCCAATCAATGACTCTTGATTCAATCAAAAAAGGCAAGACTCAATCAAAGGCACTTGATTGCCTTAGTGCTGAGAAGCACTCCAAAAGAAAAAAAGCGTCAAGAAGTCCCACTTTGCTTGCCATTACAACAAGTCACTTAACCCCAGTTTCTTCAACTGTAAAATGAGGATAATGATAACTCCTACCTCCCAGGATTTTTGTGAGGATCAAATAAGGTGATATTTGTGAAGCATTAAGCATAACACGTGGCACATGTGTGCTACATAAATGCTATTCCTCACCATTATTATTTATGCTTGTTCTCTAGCAGCCTTAGTACTACACTGATTTCTGGACGTTTTGCCTTTTCAGTCATACATTGTTACCACTAAGAGAGATCTCGGAACATGGATTGTCAGAGTTTGGAGAGGTATCCAAGCACTGGGTGGTGTAATGAAAACAATACTGAATTAAGAGTCAAGGGGTTCCAGTCCTGGCCTTGTCACTGACTACTTGTTTGACCTTGGGCAAGTCAATTAGCCCCATTGGCCTTCTTTTTCCCCAAATGTAAAATGAAAGAGTTGGACTATATGGCCTCTGAAATCCTTTCCTCTTTTAGGATGTGAATTCTTATGGTCAGGGATTGTCTTTGCCTTTTCCTGTATCCCCTGGTGTTTAGCATAGTGACTGGTATATCATAAGCACTTGTTAAATGCTTGTTGACTAATAACTAATGTCTTGTTGATGAAATCTATGATCCTTTGGATGGTCAGAGCTGGGAAGGACCTCAGAAGATAGAATGCCCTTAGAGTGTATCTAGAACCAATCCCCAATTTTGGTGATGAAACAATTGAAGCACAGAGCAAGGAGGAGACTTTCCTGGGATCAGAGAGCCCAGGTCTTCTGCCTCTAAGAGCAATCCTCTCTGCATTATGACATGTCTCTCCCCTAACATGCGGTATGAATTAGCTGCTCTGCTCAGCCTCTCCAAGTTGCCATGGTTAAGCAGTCTTCCAGCTGGCTAGTCATAGGAGTCACTGTTGTTTTTTCCAGATGCTTGGACCTCATAGTTTGCTCATTACCCCCTAAATGTGGTTGTCCCTCCTTCTTCCAGCTTGCACCTCCCTGCTGATTCTTTCTGTAGCTGTTCTATGGGTGGAACACTAAGGCCCCAGTTGAGCCTAGGTAACCCAGAGTCATGTTTATGATAAGTACCTGAGAAGACCCAGGAGGCAGGTGTACTTGGAAGGGAGCATGAATAGTTTCATGTCCCCGGACAGGGATGCTGTTGTTAGAGGTTGTGGGAGGAGACAAGTTACCTTTTTCTATCAGGTCCTTCCCCCACCATTTCACTGATGCTTGTTGATCTTTGTAACATCCTGGATGAGTGTGAGCCTTTAGGGGAGGGTGGGAACTCTGGTTCCCTACACTCCTTTCCTTACTGAGGCTAAGAATCATGAACTAGGGATTATTTTCTTTTAACTCATTCCCCAATAAAATAGGAACTGATGTGGAAAGAACAGTTGTAGTGCCTTGTTGATCATTGTCTTGTGTGCCTGCAATTCATGCTGTGACCTTTAGCAAATCACTTTACTCAGTAAAATGAAAGCATTGGACTAAGGTCCCTTTAGCTCTAAGGACTGTGACTACAAGAGCTTCCTATTTTTAGGAATCCAAGTGTCAAGCTCTCCTATGGGCTAGATTTCATCGTGGGTTTCTTTCTCAATAATCTTTGTCTCATGTTCCCTCGACCTAGGTTTTCCCTTGGGAATATCCAGATTTGGCTCACTTTATTATAAGGCAGGGTTTCTGAAGCTTGGAGTCCGTAAACTTATTGTTTTTAATATTTTGATAACTGTATTTCAATATAATCTATTTCTTTTGTAATCCTATGTATCTTATTTTATGTGTTCGGAAACATTATTTTGAAGAGGGGACTTTGGCAGTTCCCAGATTGACAAACTGATCCATGATACAGGAAAAGTTAAGAACCTCTGATTTAGGGGAAATCTATTCCCATGCAAACACTCAAGTTGAAAAAAACAGCAAATATACGACAGGTTTTATTTAACCCAACAGAAAATGCAAGTGACTCTGACTTGAACTTCATGAATAGTCAAGACAACTCTCAACTCCCACAAGGGAAAAGAGTGTGGAGCTGCTACAGGAGTAGCATGGTCTTTTACTGGATTCCACAGATGAAGGAGTCACTCAACAACCATTTCCCCTTATAGATCCTATCTTCCTTCAGTACTTATACTGCCTACATAACATAGTACCATGAAAGGCGACTCCTCCATATCATGCTGATTATTTTTCCTTACGTTTCCATTTATCTGGAGTGTGTATGCTTTGACTCCCAGAGCCAAGTCACTACATCTGACCCTCAGAGTTTTTGGGTATACTGAGGAGTTGGGGATCTCTCTACTCTGCTACTGGCCTGAGCCCTCTACCAGCTGTATTCCTTTCCCCCTCCCTTACTACTAGTGGTCACCTACCAGCATCTATGTTCCATTTAACCACTTAACATCAACCAGCTTTTACAAAGCAATACTTACTTGGAAGATACAGCAAGAACAAACATACAAACATTTTCCCCTAATACCATGGGGCACTGCTATAGCACTGCAGTCTCTGGGAGCAGGAGGCCCAAAACTTAGCTTAATTTTTCCTTAGCATTGGTCCCACCAAGTTCACGTTCAAATACAGAATGGCACCAGAAGAGACCTCAACCAAATGTAGCACTTTGTTCCTTAGGACATCAATGCCATACTAGTTGCAGACCTGAGCTCTGAAAATGCCAGGATGATGAGGTCCTCTTCAGACCTTTTAAACTCCCAGGATTGGAGGCTCCACTCTCTTCACATAAGATAGAGAATGAATGCAGAGTAACCAGAAGAGGCAGCCCTGCTCCCTATTCCCCTCCAGACCCCATGCCCTTCTTGCTGTGGTGACACACCCAGGAGGTGCTTATGCTGCTGCCCATGGTGCTGACCACTGAGGCTACTTTTTGAGCATTGACATCTTCAAGCAGGTATCAGGATGAGCCTCATCTTTGAGGTGGCTAAAGGTGGCTTCCTGGACATTGATGTGCAGATTACAGGAACTGATTGTAAGGGAATTTATAAAGGACACAGAGAGTCTCCTGGGAAAGCTCACATGGATGGACTTACAAGTTTTGTTTTAGCAAGATAAGGTCCTCCATGATTCCCATGATGGTCATGTTCACTATTGATATTGGAGAAGTTCCAAAGCCCAAGACATGGAAATAGAACAAGCTAGAAGTGATGATTAATGAACTTGCCATGGTGATGATGGTGATAAAGTATGAGCAGGAATACAAAGAAGTACAGGAGAGAATACCCAGAGCAATTAATGACAACACAAACAGTAGAGTGGCACTCTGGTCCTTCCTTGAAGCTCTTGTATTAGTTTCCATGACATTGGGACAGATCTACTACCTGAAGAGATTTTTTTGAAATCTGAAAAGGCTTTTTCCTGATGGTCCCAAACTCCCGATTCACTATTTACCAAACATCTTGGTCACAATGATGTCACATAGTTTCTAAGCTTTTATTTTTCAAACTATACACTCATTGCTTCTCTTTCTTCCTCATGAAGAGGTTTTGAAACCACACCTTCTTAGCAAGGCTGTCCTGACAGCTTTGACACTTAATTGGCAGCCTCCACCACACAGGGCATTTCAGAACTCCAACACTATAAATGAAGTATGATGCAGTCACATTCGTTTGTCCTGTTTTTCTTTGGTTTTCTGAATGAAATACAGTTTGTTCATAATAGAGCACTAAGACAAATATAGTGCTTTACAAAAAAAAAAGATTGTACATGTTTTTGGCTCTTTAAACCTGTGGAAAAAATTCAGTTCTGTGAAGGTCTAAGAAATGATGGATTAAATCTTTAAAAACTGTGCAGCTAGTAATGAACAGAATCATTTGACTTTGTGGCACACTCTATCATAACTTTCATTTAGATTAGTTCTTGTTTGGCAAGCCCACAAGCTATATTCTCCCCTAAAGAAAATGAGAGTGTTTTCTAGGTTAGACCCCAGGACTCAGCTATTTGCATTAAAGTATAGGACAAGTGATTAATCAGGGAGGGTTGGTTTGTGCCTGTCACTTGCAATGGTGACAAGTCAGGCCAAGGCTAGATGCCATTTTAACAGGTGGAAGTTAATTAGTCTTTTTTAGGTTACATGTCTAGTTCTCTTCCTTACCCCTGTGTTGGCACTAAAAAATTGTATGTTAATCTAAGTTGGGAAAATCTGGATTCCTGATGCAGAGTTTGCTCTCCGATGTTATTGTAATGTTATACAGCCACCATTTTTTTTTATCAGAAGCAAAGGCATTTGAAGCCATTATCTAGCTAAAGAGGACTGAGCATAATTCTCAGGATCAAGTTTTTTCTTCTTTCTCTTTCATTTTAGGCACATGTGAATTTGTTTTGTATGAAAAAATTTTTATTGGTCTCTGATGATGAGTTGAAAATTGAAGCATCCGTTTATGGTATGGGGCTGATCAAGGATTATGTTATGACTGATAGATACATTAGGTTCTTGTACTTTTTCGATCTTTGCAAGGGCAGAAACTACAAGTAATGAGTTTTATACTATTAATTAAAAACTTGTTATGAGTTTTCATGGTGAGAGAAAAACTTTTTTGACTTTGGGCAAAATACGTAAAGTGAGAGTTGTTTCACCTTAGTGTAAATATTGAATGCCACTTTTATTGCATATAAAAATGCTTCAAATTTAAATTTAATGATGTAAATTAAAAATTGGATGTGTATCTAGTATGACCTAGGTCCAGCAAATAAACAGTGCTTGTTATTTATTTATTTTTTATTTTTGGTTTACAACATTCAGTTCCACAAATTTTTGAGTTCCAAATTTTCTCTCCCTCCCTCTCCTCCCCTGAAATAAACAGTTCTTTTAAAAAAGAATGAATGCAGATGAATTTCAGTGATGGAGGCCTATTCCTTGGGATCTCAGATCTTTCATTGGATGCCATAGGTGAAGGAGCTGAACATCAAAAGGCCTGAGACAAGAAAGCTCTTGTGGAAGACCACTAAGGGCCTTTTGAGTTCCTCCACAACCAATCAAGGAGACTCCCATTTTCCTGTTGCAAATGCTCCACAGTTTTTCCAAGGCCCTTCCTTATATACATCATCACTCTTCCAGAAACAGGCTTCCCATTTTCTCCAGGTGGGGGAAATTATATCAGCCCAGAAAACTGATGTGTTCTGTGCATGCTTCATATGCTGGTTACACAGCAATAGCTCTTTGTCTGTTATTCTGGGCATGTTTCCAATTCTTCATTGATCTGTGTTCTCATCTGGTGCAGGTTTCTTCTTTTCAGATTGGGTGAAGGTGGTATTAGATATGGACATGCAGACCTCTTTCCTTGAAATCAGTTCTATTTCTGTCTAGCCACTCTATACTTCTATGTTCAATTTCTCTCTTTAGCTTTTCCTAGTGTGTGTGTGTGTGTGTGTACACTCACCAAGTGTAGCTATACAATCTCTTTGTATCTCTCAAGTTATGTTGGATATCAACTCCCTATTAGTCATTTTTATACCTTCCTCTACAGTCCCCAAATCATTCTCTTTGGCAGAAAAAGCAGAAATAAAATAACAATTGAGGAGCTCCACTTTTTCTGTCATTGGTTATGATTATCTCATCTTCCATGAACAGAAATGTATCTCTCCTCTTCTTTCCCCAATAGAGTTTTTAAAATCTTTTTTTCCTTAGCGTTCCTAGATATTATCAACACTTTAGCATTGCAGACATTGCAAGACTGTGTTTCTCTTTCATATTTTTTCTCCATTACCCACCTTTGCTTCCATTTTTTATGCATGTCTTTTAAAAATCCAAAACAGTTGGTGTTACATGCACTTCCATGTTAATCTCTTTAGATAACTCCTTTTCCTCATCTTTGTAATTGTTACTCTTTGTGTTTTCAGAATCACATTCTTGAGAGCTTCCCATCCTTCCTTGGATAACGTCCCTTGTAGAATTTTAGTCCTTGACCTTCTACCTATTCTTTCTCCAAATACTTGAAAGCTCTTCCCCCACAGTCCAAGTTATGTGCCAGAATATGCCTCACTTTCCTATCTGCATAATAATTTATCAGGTGGAATCATGGCTATGCTGGCAAATGTTTAATGGGTTTTATGGGGGAAAAATAAGCCTGGCACACCCTTATGTTTAATCTGCATTATTAACACTTTCTTAAGTCTAGACAATCAGCAAAACAATAGCAACTTGCAAAGGGGCAAATGTAATCTTGATGAAAATGGTGATGATGATGATGATGATGATAGTGGTAACAGGTGCTTGTATAGAACTTTTAGGTTTGTGAGGCACTTTACAAATATTATCTCATTCGATCTCCACAGCCCTGGGAAGGAAATATTATTATCCCTATTTTACAGGTGAGTAAACTGAGGCAGAAGCTGTGACTTGCCCAGGGTCACACAACTTGTAAGCATCTGAGGCCAAATTTGTACTGAAGTCTTCCTGACTCTAAATCTAGCAATCTATTTACTACACCATCTCACTGCTTTTAGAAAAACTTCCTAAAATTCAGAACTATCTAAAAGTAGAAAGACTTGTCTCCAGAAGTTGTGAGTTCCTCCTCCCTAGAATTATTCAAGCAAAGGCCTGGAGAATCATTTACCAGGTATAGAGGATGGGAGAGGTAATATTGTTCAGGTTTAGGTTAGACTAGATGGCTCCTAAGGTCCCTCCACTCTCTGCTATTTTTTGATTCTCCACAA
Source organism: Trichosurus vulpecula (assembly GCF_011100635.1). Lineage (NCBI taxonomy): Eukaryota > Metazoa > Chordata > Mammalia > Diprotodontia > Phalangeridae > Trichosurus > Trichosurus vulpecula. The sequence continues at coordinate 73,509,232 of NC_050581.1, forward strand.
ATTTGTGCTTCAGAAGAGAGATTTATTCCTCCTTGGGCATGTCCCTTCTTTACGTTTCTTTTGTTTTTAAAAATAAAATGGTCATTATCTAGTTTTCTTTGGATTGCCTCTTTACCATTCTGCCTGCTCTTAGGCATCATCCTCATCTCCTTCCCACAAGAACCTTGGACTCCAGCTCTGATAAGTGGGTTTTTAATTTGGGACCCAGGCCTCTACCCCACTTCTATTCTCTTCACCACCTACCCCTACTAGCACCTCCTTATGGTTTATCACCCAATAGAATGTAAGCTTCTTTAAGACAAGGATTATCTTGTTTGTTTGGTTCTTTTAATCTCCATACTTAGTCCAGTGTCTACCTGATGTAAAAAATACATATGTACATATGAATGATTGTGTCTATCTTCTAGTTTCTATTGATTATCTAGTCTTGTGCCAGGTGGCATGTAATGATGGAAACACAGCCAACATATTGTATATGGTTACTGCCCTCTGAAAACTTATCATGTACTTTAATTACTGGCTATATTTATCTTCAACTATATCCCAAAGTAGTTGTAGTAACTGACTCATACCACTAGGGATCACTATGATTACCATTAGGGAGTATCAGGGACTCAAGGAGAATCCGATTAAATTTCTGGAGTCCTTTTTTAGTCCTGAGCATTAAGATATTGGAAGCAGGTTTCATGTTTTCATCAACAGTTCAGGGTTTTGTTTTGCCTTTTCATTGTTTATAAACTAACCATGCAACTTTCCCTTGTTGGTTTCTCTTTTTTTAGTTTTTGTTTCCCTTTTGGCCAGTAACCCTGAGGATCTTCCCCTCCCAGTTTTTTTTTTCTTTTAAATTAAAGGGACCATCCCTTTTAAATTAAAGGGACTCACTTCTCAAAGAGGTTTATTCACTGAATAGGCATTACCTCACTCAAAGTGAGAACCTGAGAAGACCTTATCCTAAAAGGGCCAGGGTCTCCCATTGCATCCTGGGCCATCTCCAGTCATCCTTATGAATATCCAGCCACTAGACCTAGATGGCTCTGGAGGAGAAAGTGAGGCTGATGACCTTGCACAGCCCTCCCTCACTTAAATCAAAGTCAAGTATAAGTCATGTCATCAACTTCCTGATGTTATGGTCCTCTTCAAGAATGAAGGACAACCCTTTTTGCTCAACTCATCAAGGAGGGGGTCATAGTCATCTTCTCCTCCATCTATAGTTCCCAAGCTTTTATTGCTTATCTCAGACCTTTCCTGGGTACTTCCACTATGGTGCTCCTCCAAGTCTTGGTATGGACATAAGTGTGGGATCTTGAAGGTTATACTAGGTTATACTCTTCTTTACACACTGCATCCTGTTATAGGACATTTCCTTTTACCTCTATGTTTTTGCACAAGAAGTCCCCAATGTCTGGAAATCACTACCTTGTAGCCTCTGATGTATAGAATTCCTAGCATCCTCAACTCAGGTGCCATCTCATATAGAAGACTTTTCCTAACTTATTAAATTATTAGCACATTCTTCCTCTTAAAATTACTTTGTATTAGGATAATAAATTTAGAAGATGAAGGGGCCTTTGAGTCCAATCCCATCATTTTACAGAGGAAGGAACTGAGTGCAGGAGGGGTTGTGACTTCCCCAAAGTTATACTGATAGCAGCAAAGGTTGGATCCAAACCCAGGTCCTCTGTCGGTAGGGTGTCCCACTATCCCATGTTGCCTCTCTGTATTTACTTATTTGCCTATATGTTGTAACCTCCCTATCTTCAATGTATATCAGCATGTTCTGTTTCAATTCTGACTTTCCTTTTTCAGTGCCTAGCACACTACCTGCTATACAATAAGTGATTAATACATACTTGGTGAATTTGACTGAAATACTTTGAGTTGAATAAGATTCAGTCCATGCGTTCAAAGAATTCAGGTTTCTTCTCAAACAAGGAAATCATATTAATTATAGTCTACATTTCCGTAGCCCTTTTAAGGTTTCCAAAGTATTTCCCTTCCCATGTCAATCCTGTATAGTATTGTTATTTTAATTTTGTTTGTTTGTTTGTTGTTTGTTAATATTTTTATTCTCATATTTACAAAGAAGGAAACAGAGGCTCATAGAAATGATGCATGACCAAGATCACACAGCTTATGTTAGATTTGAATCTTAAACCAAGGCCTCTTAGATAGCCGGTTATTTCTTCTGTACCACACTACTCTAGCCATAAAAAGCCTACAAAAATAACAATTCACACTTTGCAGGCTCCTAAATACTTTGTGGTTACTTCTGAGACCAGAATTCTGCACTAAAGCAAGGCCATAATTATAGGAAGTCAAAGTAGCCATATGTAGTCCCATCCAGATGGTCCATTATCTATTGGGTCCATGGAATCCAATTAACAAATTGTATTCTTCCTTTGGTATGCTAAATCTTTTATTCAAAAACAAAATTATTGCCTGATTTGATTTCCCATATTGTATTAATTCACTCTGGGGCCACTAATAGATGTCCTTTTAGCAATTTCCTTGGAGAAGCTTTACCCAATTACTCAAGATACTGTAAGGCTTGCTTTGTTTATTCTGTTGTTATCCGTAGTATATTAAACTCTATTTTCTCTTTATAGCTCCGGGCCTTTATCACTAATGGTCCACTCCATCCAGACTCTAAAGGTTTCATTGACATTTCAAACTCAACAGGTCTATAACAGAACACATTCTCTTGTTCCCAACCCTGCTCTAGATGCCAATTTCCCTGCCTTTCTGGTGAGAACAGTATTGTAGAAACTCAAGTTTTCAACCTAGGTCATTCTCAACTGTTTCTTCTTGCTAACTCCTTATATCACTTGCTAAGTCTTGTCCATGTTATGTCTTTCATCAACCCCCACCTTTTCACTTACATGGGTTTTGCTTTGATTCACGTCCTAATGATCTAATAATAATCATTAGCATTTACAAAATCACTTTGAGGTTTGCAAAGTACTTTACAAATATCTTGTTTCATCCTTATAACAACCCTGGGAGGTAGGTGCTATTATTATCCCCATTTTACAGATGAAGCCACAGAGGAAGTCAGCAGTAAAGTGACTTGCCCAGCGTCACACAGGTAATGAGCGTTTGAGGCAGGATTTGAGCTCAGGCCTTTTAGACTCCAGGTCCAGCATGTTATACACTGTACCCCCTGTCTACATCTCATCTATGCTATTTTAAGAGCCTCTTATTTGGAATCTCTGCTTCCAGTGTTTCCCTTCTTCAAGCAAACCTTCAAATAGCTGTCAAAATAATCTTTCTAAGGCACAAGTTTGATCACATCACTCTTCTGATTTAAAAACAGAGATATCAGTGCCTTAACATTGCTTCTGGAATAAAATGCAGATTCCTCAGCCTGAGTTTAAGGTCTAATCTCTCCCAGATTATCTTTCCATCATTATTTCACATCAATTCCCTTCATGTTTTAAATTCTGGCTAAATTAGGCTAATGACTGTTCCCCATTTTTTTTTTGTACTCTCCTGCATCTACAGATCTTCAGAGGCTGACCCCTGTATCTGGTACTCATCTCTGTCTTTCAGAATCCTTCTCTTCCTTTAAAGTATGGCTCAGGCACCACTACTCTCACACAACCTTCTCCTGGACTCCTGCCTCCAGCAGAAAGTCATTTTCCTCCTCTTCAAAAATTTTAGCGAACTTTATCTGCTTCTCTCCTTTGCCCCATCATGTTCTACCTAGAGTTATATTTATTTGTGTAAATATCATATCCATACTAGTAGTTTGCAAGTTCCTTGGGTTCAGGGACCATGCCACTTTTTATCCCTAGAGCCTAGCATAGAGTCTGGAATATAGGAGATTCAAATATTGTTACTGAATGGAGAAGATAGATGCTACCTTGATTTCTCCATTGGAAGGACCCCACCCATCCAAGCATGCCATTCATCAAATGTAAAGCCCTATGTTAGGGCTGGGGAGAACAGTGAGTGGATACAAAGAATATAATACTGTTCCTATGTTAATGGAACCCTCAGGGAGTATATGACCTATATACAGATAAATATAATAAAATTAAAATAGAATAAGTGTATCATATAAAAAGTTCAGAGTGCTCCACTCTCCCTCTGTTCCCCTATATGGCAGGTGCCCCTCCCTCATTCCTTCCCCATTCCCCCCCTCTTCCTCCACCCTATCTCTAGACCTTCTGCCTAGCCAGAATTTGGGACTGGGACCCTGTTCACAAGCATTAGAGTGAATGGGCTCTATAAGGTAGCTTTGCCAAAGAATCTTTTACTAGTACCCAGTGCCTTTTCAATTTTATTGACTCTGCTCTTTCAACATTATCAGAATTTCTTTGCATATAATCTACAAGTTATAAAGAATGACTTGCAGGTCAGAGACTGATATGTGGAAGAATAGTTTGCCACGATTTGAAAGACACATTTTGTAGTAGCCTGCTCATATATAACTTTCGGGTGTTTGAAAGAAGATACGGCAAAAGAAAATTTACATCCTTTTTATTGGGTTCTTGGATTTTGGCAGCTTTGTTTGACTTGATCCTTGTGGAAGCTATGGAGCACTTTTGGTATCACAGCCAGTAACTTGCCTTCTGGTTTTCTTGGGCCCATATTTGCTCTGTCTGTACCATTTTACTTCTCCATTCCAAGAGTTCAAGTGATACAAATACTGGGCCAGTTTTCCATCACCCTTGAAAATCCAAAGTAGATCCATAATGGGGAAGTGATTCAGACAGCAAAGGAATAAAAATGGACCTAAAAAATAAATAAACTAGCTTAATAGCATCCAACTGGGTTCAGCAGGATCAGAATGACCTGATGGATCATCATGTTGGCCTAAATAGAATACTTTGTATTTGACATGTGATGGATTTGTGAATAGGCTATTATTTTCAGGAAGTGAAACTCTAGCCCATGTTTTTGTCTGATTCTTGGGCTAAGTGTTCGCCTGCTGAAAGCCTATATTGATTGTTTTTGGCTGCACCACCATTGTTAACGTCTCTAGAAGTGGCACTTCTTGGGAGTCACAGACCTGGGATGCTTGGCATCCCAAAGAATCAACCCAAGGCAATAGAGATGACATAGATAGCATTACAGGATTAGTCACCACAATCAGAGAAAACAGAAATTAGGGTTGGAAAGGAATGGAAAATGGGAGGGGGGAAGGGCAAGTAAAAATAAGGGGAGAAAGAAATTCTACTTGTTTGCAAAGTGAGCAGACATGGATCAAATTGCTGCAAGTTTAAGTACATGATGCTCATCATAATTAAGTTTAAAATGTATGTTTTTTAAAGGTTAGAGGAACCACAAAATAGATACTGGAATGATTCACTTTTAAGAGATCTTATAATACTACTCTGCCAGGCACTGGCATTAAAAACCGATCAAGACAAAATAGCCCCTGCCCTCAAGAAGCTTACATTCCACTGGATGAGGGAGGGTGAGAGAAGGAGAGATGGGCAATTATAATGCCCACAGAGAACAGTGGACGCAAAGTAATTTGAGGAAAGATAATACAATAATAATCGAGAAGATCAGAAAAGATTTCATAGAAGAATCCAAAGAAATGAAGCAGAGAAAGATGCAAATTCTAGGCAAGGGAGAGAAAAGGAAAAATGAGATGTTGAACTCAGGAAAGAACTAGTCAACCAGTTTACTGGAATGTAGAGCATGTGACAAGAATTAATATGAAATAAGACTGGAAAGGTGGATTGGGGGCAAATTGTGGAGTGCTTCAAAAGATGGGTTAAGGAGTTTGTATTTTATCCTGGAGGTAATCAATAGGATTTGAAGGCTTATGCTATGGGAAAAGACATGGTCCTTCCTGTACCTTAGAATTCACATATTCACAGGAGTGGGAAGTCTTCCTCCCACAGCAAATCACTCTAACCAGGACAAGTTAAGCGGTGATTAAAAAAAATTATGATGAATCTTTTACTGTCTTCAATCTGAGACTATATAGTCAATACTTGTTCCCAACAATGTGTGACCCTTAATAACTGAATCAACCCAAACCTATGATTGCTGGAGTTTGCTGTTTAAGGTTAGACTTTATGGGACAGTAATTGGTATTATTCTTAGTCTAATTCCAGGTATGATGATCAAGAAATGCTATTGAGCCAATGATCCATGATACCAGTAACCCTATGGGAGTTGACATCTATGAACTGCAGGTGGAGTTCTCATATGAAGGCTGGGAGAATGACTCTTGGCATGGGCTGAGGTAGGATTCTCTTGACTCGATTTCTCCAGTATGACATTTTGTCTTGAATTGAAAATGTCCCACCTGCTGAGTCTAAGCCTATGACATTTTCTCAGTACACTTGGATGCCTATCTGACTTTAGCCTGGAACTGACATCAAGCTAAGAGAACAGTTTTCCCTTATTATAGCTAAGTCCCTAGTTTCTTTTATGGTAAATATTTATAATTATGGCAGGTGGTCAGTATGAACACAGTATTAAATCTTTATCTCATAGGCTAATAATGGAGTACACCTGAACTACTATGAGCTATTAAGTCTAGAATTAGAGTCCTTTTTATATCTAAATAACTAAGTAGATGAGTTCATGGACTTGTCATTTGCCTATCACTAGTTATATATAATTTTGTATAAAATAAGGTCCTTAAATATTTAGAAATGATATAAGAATAATTGAACATTGATGCAACAATTTATGGGACCAAACTATTATTCTATTAATTACTAAAACTAAATCAGAAACATCTTCAGTTTTGTTTTGAAGAAAATAATTTTAGTGCAATCAATTTATTTAAAGGAGAGTAATTTTTGGAATATCTTGTGTTACCTAAATGAGCAAAGTCGATTTTATTTGGGTTTGTTATTTAATTTGGAATGACCACCTAGGTATTGAGCATGTCTTGAAGTGCAACTATGTTTTATTATAAACAACTTATTTTGTATGAACTATTTTGAAATTGATTACTCAGTGTATTTATATATTCCATTCCAGAAACCTTTTGCTGCAATTGAAGTTAATTTGGCAACTTTTAAATGAATTCTTTTTTGTATTAGAAGTCATTTCCGGGGGGGCGGAGCCAAGATGGCGGCTGGTAAGCACGGACTAGAGTGAGCTCCGTACCCGAGTCCCTTCAAAAACCTATAAAAATGGCTCTGAACCAATTCTAGAATGGCAGAACCCACAGAACAGCAGAGGGAAGCAGGGCTCCAGCCCAGGACAGCCTGGATGGTCTCTGGGTGAGGTCTATTCCACACGGAGCTGGGAGCTGGGAGCTGGGAGCTGGGAACAGAGTGGAGCAGAGCCCAGCCTGAGCAGCGTGGACGATCCAGACCAGAAGCCGGGCGGAGGGGGCCCTAGCGCCCTGAATATGTGAGCTGCGGCAGTTACCAGACCCCTCGACCCACAAACACCAAAGACTGCGGAGAAGGTTAGTGGGAAAAGCTGCGGGAGTGGAAGGAGTTCAGGGTTCGGCTTCCAGCCCCTGGGGCAGCGGAGGTGGGGCAGCTACAGCTGCTGTTACTTCCGGCTCCAGGCCCACCTGGTGGGAGGAATTAAGTGGCGGATCAGAGCAGGAGTGCAATAGCCTGCTGAAGATCTAAGTCCAGTCTGGACTGGGGGTCCTTGGGGAAGGAGGAGTGCGGCTCTGACAGAGCTGGCACCTCCCCCCCAAACGTAGAACATAGAACTCGTTAGTCTACAAGCAGTCATACCCCACTGAAAAACTCAAGGGTCAAGTTAGTTGGTTGGGAATATGGCCAGGCAGTGAAAACGCGCCCAGATTCAGTCTCAGACTTTGGATTCTTTCTTTGGTGACAAAGAAGACCAAAACATACAGCCTAAAGAAGACAACAAAGTCATAGACAACCAAAGCCTCCAAGAAAAACATGAACTGGCCCCAGGCCATAGAAGAACTCAAAAAGGATTTGGAAAAGCAAGTTAGAGAAGTAGAGGAAAAATTGGGAAGAGAAATGAGAAGGATGCGAGAAAACCATGAAAAACAAGTCAATGACTTGCTAAAGGAGACCCAAAAAAATACTGAAAAATACACTGAAGAAAACAACACCTTAAAAAACAGACTAACTCAAATGGCAAAAGAGCTCCAAAAAGCCAATGAGGAGAAGAATGCCTTGAAAGGCAGAATTAGCCAAATGGAAAAGGAGGTCCAAAAGACCACTGAAGAAAATACTACTTTAAAAATTAGATTGGAGCAAGTGGAAGCTAGTGACTTTATGAGAAATCAGGATATTATAAAACAGAACCAGAGGAATGAAAAAATGGAAGACAATGTGAAATATCTCATTGGAAAAACCACTGACCTGGAAAATAGATCCAGGAGAGATAATTTAAAAATTATTGGACTACCTGAAAGCCATGATCAAAAAAAGAGCCTAGATATCATCTTTCAAGAAAATATCAAGGAGAACTGCCCTGATATTCTAGAGCCACAGGGCAAAATAGAAATTGAAAGAATCCATCGATCATCTCCTCAAATAGATCCCAAAAAGAAATCTCCTAGGAATATTGTTGCCAAATTCCAGAGCTCCCAGATCAAGGAGAAAATACTGCAAGCAGCCAGAAAGAAACAATTTGAGTATTGTGGAAACCCAATCAGAATAACCCAAGATCTGGCAGCTTCTACATTAAGAGATCGAAGGGCTTGGAATGCGATATTCCGGAGGTCAATGGAGCTAGAATTAAAACCTAGAATCACCTACCCAGCAAAACTGAGTATCATGTTCCAAGGCAAAATATGGAGTTTCAATAAAATAGAGGACTTTCAAGCTTTCTCAGTAAAGAGACCAGAACTGAATAGAAAATTTGACTTTCAAACACAAGAATCAAGAGAAGCATGAAAAGGTAATCAAGAAACGGAAATTGCAAGGGACTAACTAAAGTTGAACTGTTTTGTTTACATTCCTACATGGAAAGATGATGAGTATGATTCATGAGACCTCAGTATTAGGGTAGTTGAAGGGAATATGCATATATATATATATATACATATATATATATATATGTATATATATATGTATATATATATGTATATATATGTTTATGTATATATATAAGTGAATGTGTATGTATGTATGTATCTATTTGTATATGTATGTATGTGTATGTATGTGTGTATATATATATATATGTGTTTATATATATATATGTGTTTATATATATATACATATATGTAAAAGAGAGAGAGCAGACACAGGGTGAGTTGAAGATGAAGGGAAGATATCTAAAAGAAATAAAATGAAATTAAGGGATGAGAGAGTAACATACTGAGAGAGGGAGATAGGGAGAGATAGAATGGGGTGGATTATCTCGCATAAAGGTGGCAAGAGGAAGCAGTTCTATGGGAGGAGGGGAGAGGGCAGGTGAGGGGGGAATGAGTGAACCTTGCTCTCATCAGATTTGGCCCGAGGGGGAATACCATACATACTCAGTTGGGTATCTTACCCCACAGGAAAGAAGAGGGAGGAAGATAAAAAAAAATAAATAAATAAAAGGCAGGGGGATGATGGAGGGGAGGGCAGATGGGGGTGGAGGTAATGAAAACAAACACTTTGGAAAGGAGACAGGGTCAAGGGAGAAAATTCAATAAAGCAGGATGGGTTGGGAAGGAGCAAAATGTAGTTAGCCTTTCACAACGTGAGTATTGTGGAAGGATTATACATAATAATACATGTGTGGCCTAGGTTGAATTGCTCAACTTCTTAGGGAGGGCGGGTGGGAAGGGAAGAGGGAAGAGAATTTGGAACTCAAAGTTTTAAAATCAGATGTTCAAAAACAAAAAAAGTTTTCGTATGCAACTAAAAAATAAGATACACAGGGGCGTAGAAATTTATCTTGCCCTACAAGAAAGGAAGGGGAAAGGGGATGAGAGGGGAGGGGGGTGATAGAGGGGCGGGCTGACTGGGGAACAGGGCAACCAGAATATAAGCCATCTTGGAGTGGGGGGGAGGGTAGAAATGGGGAGAAAATTTGTAATTCAAAATGTTGTGAAAATCAATGCTGAAAACCAAATATGTTAAATGAATAAAAGCAGTGTTTTGATCTTAGTCCCTTAGCAAAATCTCATCCTCTTAAGGGGCAATGAGCAACTAAAAGTAAGTAACTAGAGTTAATGAAATAAATGGCTAGAGTAAAAATTTGTTTTTGGTGAAAATTTTGTTATAAAATATATATGTATAATATGTATGTACATATGTATGTACATATGTACATACACATATATATGAATAAACAAGATCAGATAATTATATATGCCAGATATAAAATTGGGTTCAGAATTTTCTAATTTTTCAATTATTATTTGAATTTCTTAGATACATCAACACAGCATTTTGCTAATTTACATCACAAAGCTGTTAGAGGTAATAAACTGAAGTTCTTTTCCCCTTCTGGAAATTGAATTTGAGGTAAAGAATGAAACAAATGAACACTGCAAATTAAATGATAGTGGAGTCAATGCCAATTTAAAAGGCATTTTTTAAACTCTATCTTACATAAATACGTTGGAAAATTAAAAATTCATAACCCAAAGGATTCATTCTACAAGTCAGATCTTCATAGATTTTAAAAGATTCTCCTTTCAGCCTGTTGTTGGCAGGTTAAGATAGGGATAGTAGCAGCAAGAAATATCGAAAAATGTAAATTCTCTCATCTAAGTGTTTCTAATTTGGTGTTCTTATTAGAGCTATAAGGTTTCAGCTAGCTTTTAATACATGATCTGGTTATTGGCAAAGCAAACTTGAATTGCATTTAGATCTGTTTTGCAAGAGCTTTTAACAGAAAAGGGTATTTTTGCATGTGACCTGAACTGGAGAAGCAAATCCTCTAGAAGCTACTCTGAAACGCCACCCATTCCAGCATGCCTAGGAGGAGAGACCTCCAGAGGAGCAGAGGACTACATCAGGACATGTTTCAAAACCAGACAGCTGTGTGAGATGGGATGTCTAAGCCCTAAGACATGATAGAATGATTAAATAGACAATGGGAATGGGTTACTGATAAAGAGATTGCACCATTATTCTCTGTAAGGCATGCTGGCCAAAGGGAACTGTCCCCAATGGCTCCTGTCAATGTATTGGGTTAATCTCTCTCCCTCTTCCCCTCACATTATTTCCCATCATTAGCCACATGGTTAAAAATCCTTGATGAAGAGTTTGTCATATCAATTAGTGATTCACTGAGGAGACTGCATCTCTCAAGTGAATCAAAGTGGGAACGAAAAAATTAATATTATACTATTATATTAATAACTAATTATTAATTTGTGATCTACCCTTTTCCTTTTGTTTCTGTTAAAAAAACCAATACTTTTTAAAAATATTTATTTATTTAATATTTTTAGTTTTCAGCATAGATTTTCACAAGAGTTTGAATTACAAATGTTCTCCCCATTTCTACACGACCCCCACTCCAAGATGGCATATATTCTGATTGCCCCTTCCCAGTCAGCCCTCCCTTCTGTCACCTCACTCCCTCCAATTCCCTTTTCCCTTCCTTTCTTGTAGGGCTAGATGGATTTCTGTGCCCCATTGCCTGTGTATCTTATTTCCTAGTTGCATGCAAAAACTTTTTTTTGGACACCTGCTTTTAAAACTTTGAGTTCCAAATTCTCTCCGTTTTTCCCTTCCCACCCCCCTCCCCAAGAAAGGAAGCAATTCAACATAGACCACATGTGTATCATTATGCAAAACCCTTCCACAATACTTATGTTGTGAAAGACTAACTATATTTTGCTCTTGCTATCCTATCTGACTTTATTCAATTTTCTCCCTTGACCCTGTCCCTTTTAGAAAGTGGTTGCTTTTGATTACCTCCTCCCTCTATCTGTCCTCCCTTCTGTTATCCCCCCCTTTTTATATCCCTCCTTCTTCTTTCCTGTGGGGCAAGATACCCAATAGAATGTGTATGTTATTCCCTCCTCAAGTCAAATCTGATGAGAGCAAGATTCATTCATACCCACTCACCTGCCTTCTGTTCCCTTCCACAAACTGCTTTTCTTGCCACTCTTATGTGAGATAATTTATCCCATTCTATCTCTCCCTTTCTCCCTCTCTCAATATATTCTTCTCAGTTCCCTAAATTTTATTTTATTTTTTTATAGATACCATCCCTTTATATTCAACTCACCCTGTGCCCTCTGTCTATATATGTATATGTATATATATATATATATATATATATATATATATATATTCCTTTCAGCTACCCTAATACTATGGTCTCATCAATTATATACATCATCTTTCCATGCAGGAATGTAAACAAAACAGTTCAACTTTAGTAAGCCCCTTATGATTTCTCTTTCTTGTTTACCTTTTCATGCTTCTCTTTATTCTTGTGTTTGAAAGTCAAATTTTCTATTCAGCTCTGGTCTTTTCACTGAGAAAGCTTGGAAGTCCTCTATTTTATTGAAAATCCATATTTTGCCTTGGAGCATGATGCTTAGTTTTGCTGGGTAGGTGATTCTTGGTTTTAACCCTAGCTCCATTGACCTCCGGAATATCATATTACAAGCCCTTCAATCCCTTAATGTAGAAGCTGCTAGATCTTCTGTTATCCTGATTGTGTTTCCATAATACTCAAATTGTCTCTTTCTAGATGCTTGCAGTATTTTCTCCTTGATCTGGGAGCTCTGGAATTTGGCAACAATATTCCTAGGAGTTTTCTTTTTGGGATCTTTTTCAGGAGGCAATTGGTGGATTCTTTCAATTTCTGTTTTACCTTCTGGCTCTAGAATATCATGGCAGTTCTCCTTGATAATTTCTTGAAAGATGATATCTAGGTTCTTTTCGTTGATCATGGCTTTCAGGTTATTCAAAATTTTTAAATTATCTCTCCTGGATCTATTTTCCAGGTCAGTGGTTTTTCCAATGAGATATTTCACATTGTCTTCCACGTTTTTATTCCTTTGGTTCTGTTTTATAATATCTTGATTTCTTATAAAGTCACTAGCTTCCACTTGCTTCAATCGAATTTTTAAGGTGATAGTTTCTCCAGTGTGTCTTTTGGACCTCCTTTTCCATTTGGCTAATTCTGCCTTTCAAGGCATTCTTCTCCTCTTTGGCTTTTTGGAGCTCTTTTGCCATTTGAATTAGTCTATTTTTAAGGTGTTATTTTCCTCAGTATTTTTTTGGTTCTCATTTAGGAAGTCATTGATTTGTTTTTCATGGTTTTCCAGCATCACTCTCATTTCTCTTCCCAATTTTTCCTCTATTTCTCTAACTTGCTTTTCCAAATGCTTTTTGAGCTTACCCATGGCCTGAGACCAGTTCATATTTTTCTTGGAGGCTTTTGTTGTAGGCTCTTTGACTTTGTTGACTTCTTCTGGCTGTATGTTTTGCTCTTCTTTGTCACCAAAGAAAGATTCCAAAGTCTGAGTCTGAATCTGAGTCCATTTTCGCTGCCTGTTCATGTTACCAGCCAACTACTTGACCCTTGAATTTTTCGTCCGGGTATGATTGCTTGTAGAGTTAAGAGTACTTTGTCCCAAGCTTGAGGGGCTGTGCTGTCGTTTTCAGAGCTATTTTTATACAGCAAGCTCTGCCACACCAGCACTCCTACTCCCCCAAGAACCCCCAACCTGGACTGCGACTCAGATATTCAGCAGACTCTGCACTCCTGCTCTGATCCACCACTTAATTCCTCCGCCAGGTGGCCCTGGGGCCAGAAGCAACTGCAGCTGTAGTTCTGTCCTCAGAGCTGTACCACCTCTGATGCCCCCAGAGAGGTGGCTGAACCCTGAATTCCTTTCACTCTGTCCCAGCAGCTTTTTCCACTAACCTTTTCTGTTGTCTTTGGTGTTTGTGGGTTGAGAAGTCTGATAACTGCCATAGCTCACTGATTCAGGGCTCTAGGGCCTGTTTCGCCCGCCTCCCAGTCTGGTTGGTCTGGGCGTGGCCCACTCTGGGCTCTGCTCCTCTCCACTCCAAGCTCCATGTGATATACCTTACCCAGTGACCATCCAGGCTGTCCTGGGCTGGAGCCCTGCTTCCTTCTGCTATTTCGTGGGTTCGGCAGTTCTAGAATTTATTCAGAGCCATTTTTATAGGTGTTTGGAGGGTCATTTGGGGGATATATTTAGGGAAGTTCCTGCTTTCCAGCCTCCATCTTGGCTCTGCCCCTAAAACCCAATTCTTGAAAAGGTCAGTCAATCTCTGAAGGGCATAGCTGAGTAATGATATTTGCTTCTAGCCTCCAAGGCACATGCTCATTAACTAGGTAAGCTGGACCCCACCCAACTGCAAGACCAAATTTCTGTATAGAGTATAAACATTATCCAGTCTGGGTGAACCTTTGCCTAGAGGAAGAATCCCCTGTCCTTGGTCCCCTCCATTAGAGTTTAGGGCAACTCAGTTCATGAAGGAGAAAACTAGCTAGAGAGGTGTGGATGGAGTTGGACTCCCCTGCCCATATGACTTAAGACTGCTGAGTCTTGTGATTAAGCCACATTCTTAACAGGGGGGTGAAGACTTTTAGCCTGTAGATATTAGATTAGATATCCACTAATCAGGGTTGAGTTTTACTTGTCAGGGGAGTTCCCTTTCAGAAGGGATTTAAGGCATTTCAGGGTCTTTCTTTGTGTCTTTTGTTATCAAGAAAAAGCACTGACCATCAATTTATTGATTGCTGCCTAGCCTAATTAATAAATTGATTATTAATTATCCAGAAAATCTGTCTCTCAGGGTTTTCATTCATCTCAGGAGTAAACAGGACACCAGTTAGGAAACTATCATTATAGTCCAACTTGTACAATCCATCTTCATTCTTGCCCTTGAGATCTACCCAATGTCTTAACCATCACAACCAGATCTGAGTTAACTGCAAGTCTTATAAATATGTCATTTGTCTCCCTTCATGTCATTGGTAAAAATGTTGACCAAAACAGAGGCAAATCCCTGCGGAGTCTTCCACTAAATAACTTCTTCCCATTTAACCTTCACCACCACCACCATCCCCAACATTTACATAATGTCTATTACATGCCAGACATTGTGCTAAGTGCTTTATAATCATCTCATTTGATCTTCACAATAAGCCTGCCTGGGAAGTAGGTGCTATTATTATCGCCATGTTACAGATGAAGAAGGCAAGACAAACATGTTAACTGATTTGCCCACGATCACACAGCTAGTAAGTTTCTGAGGTGGGATTTGGATTCAAGGTTTCCTGGCTGTAGGCTCAGTGCTCTACCCACTGTACCACCATGAATCACTAATTCTTTAGGTCCTGTCATTTAATCTATTGTAAATCTACCTAATTGTTCCAGCATCTATTCTGAGTCTTTTCTTCATGACCACTAGGATACCAGGAGATATTTTGGCATATACTTTGTTGAATTCATGAGTACTAGGTAAATGTCATTACCCTGTCCTACTAGTCAAATAGAACAGGTGTTGGACCTGCAATTTCATTGATACAGGGAACTCCCAGATGAGGGAATATCCTCTACCGATTCATGTCAACATCTTCTCTTCAACTGAGTTTTAGAAAGTTGCCCAAAGTACTGAGAGCTTAGGTGACTTGCTCAGGCTAGCACAACCATTATAGAGGTAGGATTTGAACACAGGTCTTCCTGAATCTGAGGCCAGGTCTCCATTCATTATCCCACACTGCCTCCTACAAATGCATATGTGGTATATAAAGTTCTATGACAGTATATGAGGAAGAGATCATTGTTATTCTCTGATTGAAGTCATTCATGTATTCTTCACATCCTGTGTTATAAAGACTTGTCCTGGGCTCCTTAAGAGGGACAGAAGAAAATGAGACATTCAAGGAAGAAATTCAGAGTCAAGCTATGGAGACAATGCTCCAAACTAGGGACTACTCCATATGGATTCTAAAATGAAGGAACCTGGAAAAGTGGAACAATTGGAAATAATATATGACAGTAAAAAGAGAATATTCCCAATTATACTTTGGGAAAACCCCCAATGTTTCTTCATTTCAAATAATTTTCCAAGAAATATCCATTTAATTTATCCCCCTCCATTCTTTTCCACCCTTGTATGACACTCTAGAGTCCGATCTTCTCAAAAGTGCTGATTAGAAATGTTTTTAATTATTCCCTCTATGATGTTTATATAAAGTATGCCTTGTGGAAGACAAAAGACTCATCCTCTCCTCCATCCTGTTTACCTAAGAGTGTTATTATGGACCTCCCCCATCCTAATTTCCCCATCTTTTTGTTTGAAATACCCACTGTGAAGTCCCATTGCAAGAAATACCATATACATGTGTGTATGAGTATGCATGTATGCATATATATATACAAGTACACAATATACATATACACATACATACATGCATGTATATATATACAAATGTGTGTATATATACATTCACGCATACACACATGTGGAAAGATTGATGGATAGATAGATAGATAGATAGATAGATAGATAGATAGATAGATAGCCTGTTTTGTGGTAATGGTGGGGGCAGAGCAAATTTCATCACAAAAAGCATAAACTTCCTGGATATCAAGGTCATGCCCAAGTTACTTGAGAATTCCCCTAGCTGGGCACCATTCCCCCACTTTCTTCTTCTACATTCGCCTCAGCCTATCTTTTAAGTCACTTATGCCTTTGACACTCTTTTAAATAATTTATGTTTTGACTCTTTTTTGGGCATTTCCCAGATCAAACACTTGGTGGGCAATTAATTGACATTATTTTTTCCCTCTCTCTCTTTCAGAACACAGATGAAAGAGACAGAACAGAGGGGCGGACCCAGATGGCAGCTGGAAAGTAGGGACTTGCATGAGCTCCCCGCCAGGTCCCTCCAAAAACCTATAAAAAATGGCTCTGAACAAATTCTAGAACTGCAGAACCCACAAAATGGCAGAGGGAAGCAGGGATCCCGCCCAGGACAGCCTGGATGGTCACTAGATGAGGTCTATCATGCATGGAGCTGGGAGAAGAGTGGAACAGAGCCCAGCGTGGGCGGTGGCAGGACCAACCAGACCGGTAGCTGGGCGGAACAGGCCCTAGCACTCTGAATCACTGAGCTGTGGCAGTTACCAGACTTCTCAACCCACAAATACCAAAGACAACAGAGAAGGTTAGTGGGAACAGCTGCGGGAGACAGAGTGAAAAGAGTTCGTGGTTCAGCTACTGCCCTGGGCACAGCAGGGGTGGTGCAGCTACAGAACTACAGCTGCAGTTGCTTCCCACCCCAGGCCCACCTGGTGGGAGGAATTAAGTGGTGGATAAGAGCAGAAGTGCAGAGCCTGCTGAAGATCTGAGTCAAGTCCAGGCTGGTGGTTCTTGGGGAAGGAGGAGTGCTGGTGTGGCAGAGCTGGCTGTATAAAAATAGCTCTGAAATCAACAGCACATCCCCTCAAGCTTGGAACAAAGTACTCTTTGCTCTACAAGCAGTCATACCCCAACGAAAAACTCAAGGGTCAAGTAAGTTGGCTGGGAACATGGCCAGGCAGTGAAAACGCACTCAGATTCAGTCTCAGACTTTGGAATCTTTCTTTGGTGACAAAAAAGACCAAATATACAGCCAGAAGAAGTCAACAAAGTCAAAGAACCTACATCAAAACCCTCCAAGAAAAACCTGAACTGGTCTCAGGCCGTGGAAGAGTTCAAAAAAGGATTTGGAAAAGCAAGTTAGAGAAGTAGAAGAAAAATTGGGACGAGAAATGAGAATGATGTAAGAAAACCATGAAAAACAAGTCAATGACTTCCTAAAGGAGACCCAAAAAAATACTGAAAAAAATATTAAAGAAAACAACACCTTAAAAAATAGACTAACTCAAGTGCCAAAAGAGCTCCAAAAAACCAATGAGGAGAAGAATGCCTTGAAAGGCAGAATTACCCAAATGGAAAAGGAGATCCAAAAGACTACTGAAGAAAATGCTACCTTAAAAATGAGATTGGAGCAAGTGGAAGCTAGTAACTGTATGAGAAATCAAGATATTATAAAACAGAACCAAAGGAATGAAAAAATGGAAGACAATGTCAAATATCTCATTGGAAAAACCACTGACATGGAAAATAGATCCAGGAGACATAATTTAAAAATTATTGGATGACCTGAAAGCCATGATCAAAAATAGAGCCTAGATATCATCTTTCAAGAAATTATCAATGAGAAGTGTCCTGATATTCTAGAGCCAGAGGGTAAAATAGAAATTGAAAGAATCCACTGATTGCCTCCTGAAAAAGATCCCAAAAAGAAAACTCCTAGGAATATTGTCACCAAATTCCAGAGCTCCCAGATCAAGAAGAAAATACTGCAAGCAGCCAGAAAGAAACAATTTGAATATTGTGGAAAAACAATCAGGATAACGCAGGGTCTAGCAGCTTCAACATTAAGGGACCGAAGGGCTTGTAATACGATATTCTGGAGGTCAATGGAGCTAAGATTAAAACCAAGAATCACCTACCCAGCAAAACTGAGTATCATGCTCCAAGGCAAAATATGGATTTTCAATAAAATAGAGGACTTTCAAACTTTCTCAGTGATAAGACCAGAGCTGAATAGAAAATTTGACTTTCAGACACAAGAATCAAGAGAAGCATGAAAAGATAAAGAAGAAAGAGAAATCATAAGGGAATTACTAAAGTTGAACTGTTTCATTTACATTCCCACATGGAATGATGATGTGTTTGATTCATGAGACCTCAGTATCAGAGTAGCTGAAAGGAATATGCATATGTATATGTGTATGTATATATATATACATATGTGTGTGGGTATGTATGTATATATGTAGATGTGTATGTGTATATATATATATACATATATATATATATATATATATATATACATATAGACAGATGGCACAGGTTGAGTTGAATATGAAGGGATGACATCTAAAAATAAAAAATCAAATTAAGGGATAAGAGAGGAATATATTGAGAGAGGGAGAAAGGGAGAGATAGAATGGGGTAAATTATCTAGCATAAAAGTGGCAAGAAAAAGCAGTTCTGTAGGAAGGGAAGAGGGGGCAGGTGAGGAGGAATGAGTAAATCTTGCTCTCATCGGATTTGACCTGAGGAGGGAATACCATACACACTCAATTGGGTGTCTTACCCCACAGGAAAGAAGGAGGAAGAAGATAAAAAAGGGGGGATGATAGAAGGTAGGGCAGATGGGGGAGGAGGTAATCAAAAACAAACACTTTTGAAAAGGGATAGGGTCAAGAGAGAAAATTCAATAAAGAGGAATAGGTTAGGAAGGAGCAAAACATAGTTAGTCTTTCACAACATGAGTATTCTGAAAGGGTTTTACATAATGATAAGCATGTGGCCTGTGTTGAATTGCTTGCCTTCTTAGGGAGGGTGGATGAGGAGGGAAGAGGGGAGAGAATTTGGAACTCAAAGTTTTAAAAACAGATGTTCAAAAACAAACAAACAAAAAGTTTTTTCATGCAACTAGGAAATAAGATACAGAGGCAATGGGGTGTAGAAATTTATCTTGCCCTACAAGAGAAGAAGGGAAAAGGGGATGGGAGGGGAGTGGGGTAACAGAAGGAAGGGCTGACTGGGGAACTGGGCAACCAGAATATACACCATCTTGGAGTGAGTGGAAGGGTACAAATGAGGAGAAAATTCATAATTCAAACTCTTGTGAAAATCAATGCTGAAAACTAAATATATTAAATAAATTAAATTAACAAATAAAAAGAAGAGACAGAACACTTAATGCTATGTAGAAAAGAGAGG
The DNA here is from genome assembly GCF_011100635.1 of Trichosurus vulpecula. NCBI lineage: Eukaryota > Metazoa > Chordata > Mammalia > Diprotodontia > Phalangeridae > Trichosurus > Trichosurus vulpecula. The sequence goes on from NC_050581.1 coordinate 73,528,884, forward strand.
ATAAGAGAGTTTAATAGATCAATTATCACCACTCCTGAGTCATCTAGCTAATGTGCTACCTCTCTCAGGAGAAAATGCCTCCCCAAAAGAGTCATCTCTAGATGATGACAATTTCAGGCATTATGGGGGTGGGGGTGGAGGTAGTGTGGGCTATTTTAGGGAATACTAGACCTTGAATCATATTCTGAAAGGCCAAACCTGAGAACAGTATCTGGACCTCTCCATTCCCTTCTGCTCACTAGGAGAGACTTCTTCAGAGAGAGAAGAGTTCAAAACTAGATAAAGGTGAGAACAGGAAGATAGGAAGAGAAGGGAAGGGAAGCTGAGGCCCTTCCTATAGAGTTGTTGAGAGTTAGGAAAGCTCAGAGATGGGAATGTTTTGGCAGAGGGAATATTATCAGTCAATATCAGATCATCAGGCTGGGCTCAGAAAGCCCAAGTGAGTAATTGGGGGAGAGAAGGAGAAGCAAAGCCAGCAGACAGATGTCAAGGGCAGGAGCCCAGTAGAGTCATGTTCTATAGCTAAGTAAAGGTCAGTGACTGGAGGTGCAAGGGAACCTCCAGTTCAGATTCAGACTGATAGGGCAGGACTGTGAGGCAGATATCCAGCATGGAAGAGAAGATCTTGGTGTGTATATGTGATGGGCGCCACTCTATTGCTCCTGGGGATGACTCCTCCTTCTAGGTAAGTAACAAGACTCATCTCTCTCTGTTAGAAACCAAGGTATCCTAGTCTCTTTCTCAGGGGAGTCAGAAATTCAATTCAGGCAAGACCTTGGAAATAGAGTCTTCCCATAGACCCCATTCCGCCTACATAGCCCACTTTCATGACAAAGAGGACTGGCATTGGCCATAGTATCATAGAATTTAGAGTTTGAAGGACCTTAGAGATTCTATTTCTCTCCTCAATGTCTTTGTTCAATACACCGTGTGTGTGTGTGTGTGTGTGTGTGTGTGTGTGTGTGTGTGTGCGTGTGTGTGTATAGTAATTTTTCAGTCATATCTGACTCTGTGACCCCTTTCTTGGCAGAGATACTGGAGTGGTTTGTTATTTCCTTCTCTAGCTCATTTTACATATGAGGAAACTGAGGCAAATAGGGTTATGTGACTTGCCCAGAATCACACAGCTAGTAAGTGTCTGAGACCAGATTTGAACTCAGAAAGATGGGTCTTCCTGACTCCAGGTCCAGCACTTTGTGCACTATGGTGCCACCTAGTTTCCCTCTTTACCTCTGCCTCAAAGAATCTCTAGCTTCTTTCAGAGAATAAGCTTGGTGCCACTGGCCACATAAAGTCTTTCCTAATCCTCCCAGTTTTCAAATACTCTCCCTCCTAAAATTATGCTGCATTAATCTGTATGTACTTAATGCAAAGTACATACACAAAGTACATAAATGCATACTCATGCACCTATTGCCCTATGTCTCCATACAATATAAGCTTCCCCAAGGCAGGGGCTATACTGTGTTGACTCAGTATCCCCAGCACATGGTCCAGTACTTTCCTTGTAGTAAGTTCTTAGTGTCTGTAGAATAGATGGTCCAATTCCATCATTTTACAGATAAGAATACAGACCTAGAAAGGCAAAAGATTTTGTTCAGGATCTATCAGGTAGTGTGTAGCAAAACTAGGATTAGAACTAGGATTTTCTGTCTCCAAATTCATTTTCATTTCCTCTACAGCATGACTGCCCTAAGTCAGACCCAAAATTACAGTGAGTCACTTTACCCCAGGGTATGATACCCAGGGGGTATTCTTCATCTTGTCATGGCCCTCCTCTCTGCTATCCCTACCAGCTTACCATCCTTTGCCAGTCTTACGTATGACATCACCCCTACAGGTCCCACTCTTCTCCCAGGACCCACTCTCCCTATTGCTGTGACCCAAGCCTGCTGTCTCCCCTTTCTCTGCCTCTTCCCAGGATTTAGGGGACATCCTTCATCAGCAATGCCATGCATTCTGAGACTGCAGTCTCTGAGGAATGGGCCACTCCCTTCCCTGGTGAGGCTGGGTCTGCCTGAAGTAAACTCTCTTTCATGTCCTTCTCTTCAAATGAAGTTGTCTTGGACCATAATTCCTAGTTATGACTGTTGAAATCTCTTTAGTCACTGTGGGAAGAGAGTTGGATCTGAAACACTGCAGATAGCTTTTGTGACTTTCATTCCTATTTGTTTAGGATTTATAACTTGCCTTTGTCAAAAAGAAATCTGAAGAACTTTGAAAACTCGAAGAGTCTATAATGTGAGAGGCCTCATAGCCTAGTGGAAAGAACACATGTTTTGTAGTTAGAACACCAGCTTTGAATTCCACCTCAGACACTGGGCAAGTGACTTAAAACATGAGAGCCTCAGGTTTCTCATCCATAAAATAAAAATGATGATATTTGCACTACATGTCTCACAGGATTATTGTGAAGAAAGCATTTTTTTTGCGAAGTTATCATGGTTAAATAACTTGCCCAGGGCCACGTAGCTAGCAAATGTCAAATGTCTGAGGCTGGATTTGAATTCACATACTCCTGACTCAGGGCTGGTCCTCTACGCACTGCACTACCTAGATGCCCCATGAAGAAAGCATTTTGCAAACCTTAAATTGTTATAAAATTGTGTTATTATCATTAGTGTGGGAAAATTAAGATAATAGCTTGCATTTATATAGAATGATAAAGCTTTCTGGTTTCTTACAAATAATTTGGGAGGATAGATGGTGGATTTTCCTTTTTTATGCAAGGAAATCAAGCTCACCAGGGCTAGACTACTTGTTCACAGTTCAGTCCCTATAAAAGTGTAACAACAGAGATTTGAAACCAGATCTTCAGTGTCCAATGTGCTCTTTTTACTATGCCATGCAGTTTTTCAAAATATAGTTAAAAAAACATTGAGGAATAGTTTAAAGTCTATTCAATTCAACAAGCATGTAAGCACCTAATGTGTGCCTTGCATTTTGTTAGGTGTTGGGTATGCAAAGACAAAAAATGAAAACAGTCCCTGCCTTCAAGTTGCTTCCCTTCTATTGGAGAAAAACCCATGTACGCAGACAAATGTACAATAAATTTAAGGTAATTTGTGGAGAGGAGAATACTAATACTTGGGGATAGCAGGAATAAGACATAAGCTCATGTTGGCAGTGCATTTGGTTCATCATTCATTCATTTTACATTCATTTTTTTAGATATGCTCTGATAGGCTAGGCCTGAAGGGAGAAGAATTCATTATTGTACTTGAGTGCTAGGTTGAGTTCTGAGCTGTGGCATTGAAAAGGTTCAAGAGGCAATTTCTAGGTAATTTAATCACTTTATTAATAAGGCTAGCATATTTATTAATAAAAGAGGCACTCTCAAATATCAAAGACCCCTCACGGTTGTGCGCTCACAGTTTAATATACCCTTGGAAGAGTAGGTGTTCCTGAGGGTGGCAATCAACTCTTATTGGTTAACAATTAATGAGAGAATGAATATTGCAATGAAGGGCTGAGCTATAATTCATGAGGGTCTTGATGTGACTTGGATCACCCAACTCTTGGTCAAAGAGACTTAGCAATTTCCGTATCATCTGTTGACAAAAGGGAAATTCACATTTTCCAAGACCTGTCTGAGCAAACCTAATGAGCAGGAATCCTTCCATTAGCTTAAACCTAGAATTTCTTTTACTGTCTGATTAGATATTAGCCTGAGTAAATCTTTGAGCAAGATTCCCCTCATTGTTTGATTTCTAGATGAAGATGTAGAAAAGGGGAAAATCCTTGGTCCTGATTCAATAATGAGTTATTAATACAAGAGAGAAATAATCATTTCCCTCAGAGCTTCATGGCATATAGGGTCCATATAATTCTCATTGCTTAACAAAAGAAAGCCAGGTGAATCTGTGAATTTGTAGACAAACATTTTTCTGGTGCAGAATTTCAAAAAACAGATTTATTACAGGCGTTGGAGATACGGTCCTTATAAAAGACACTGCACAACAGAATGTCTTAGTTTTGCAAAATGACGGCAATGTTATTCAAAAGACTAATTTTTAATCTGTTCTTTGTAAAAACAGTGGGCATAGCTATGAGGGCTATCTCCAGTCATCCTGGTCTATACCTCACCACTGGACCCAGATGGCTCCAGAGGAGAAAGTGAGGCTGGTGACTTTGCACAGGCGTTCTTCATTTAAATTCAACTCACTTGCAGGTCATGTCATCACCTCCATGATATCATTGGTTCTCTTTGAGAACAAAGGACAAACAACAATCTCTGGGCGTAATTATACCATAGTACCATGAAGGAATTTCTGCAGAAAGCTGAGATATGGTCCATTTACATAGCTTTCTGTAAAGCTTAGAGAATCAAGAGGATTGAACAGTAATGCATCCATTAGACCATCTCTGTCAAACATCAACTGCCCCAAGTCAGTCTTTCTTGGATTACCCGTTCAGTCCCTTACTGAAGCCTCTTCCAGGGCAGAGAGTGAGACTTTTCTATGTTGCTAGCTGAATAGGGGTCCACATGTTTTAGGTACCAGGTAAGGAAGTTTCTGGTGACTTGGTGCAGTGTAGGAGACTGGACAGATTACTGGGTTTAGAGTCAGAAAGATGGGTTCAAATCTTGCCTCAAAGACTTATGAGCTATGTGATGCTGAGAAAATCACTGAACCTCTCTGTGCTTTGGTTTCTTTTTGGAAAATGAGGGGGTTGGATTTGATGATCTCTAAGATTCCTTCTAGTTCTAAATCTAAAGTTACTAGGTTAACCTAGTTCCCTCACCCCAGCTGCTAGTGTCTTCTTTTTGAGATTACCTTCCATTTCCACTGTGTATATATCTTGCACGTACCTAGTTATTTGCATGGCATCTCCTCTGATGGAATGTGAGCTCCTTGAAGGTAGGGGCCTGGTTTTTGCCTTTCTTTGTATTCCCGTTGCTTGGCATGTAGGAAGCACTTAATCAAAGCTTGTTGACGGACCGATTGACTTTAAGTCCAGACTGTCAATTCAGTCTTTTGTGATATAGTGAATGTGAACAGAGATGATTTAGAGAGAAAGAAAAACATTTATCCATTCCTCATCCTGGCACAATGGACCTAACTAGAGACCAAGTAAAAACATAGCTCAATAAATAATCTGGAAGGAACCTTAGAGACCATCTGGTTCAATCCCTTCAGTTTGCATATGGGGAAACTGAGTCTCAGAGTCAGGAAAGGACATAACCAAGGCTACACAACTTGTGATTGTCACAGTTAGGACAAGAACCAAGGTCTCCTAGCTCCTAGATTAGGGAGATTATCACCATAAATTTTGTTCTTGATGTAAAAAGGCTTAGAATATGCATGTCACATTGGGTTATTCTGGAAACATTTATTGAGCACCTATGGTATTCCCATCCCAGTGCTTGAGGCTATAGGACACACAAGAGAATATCATTTCCTTTCCTTAAGCATCAGTTTTCCCATATCCAAATGAGGCTGGTGGGCTAGATAGTCCCTCAATTCCTTTGTAGGGCCTGATATCCTATGTTCCATGTTCTCAGATCCCTTCCAGCTTATTTATTCTATGGATTATAATGCTTTCAGCTCTTGATATTCCATGATGTATATTTTCAGCCCAAGAGCCATAAATAGGATTTAAAAATATATAGAACCTATAACAAATCCTTCCCAGGACAAATAGAAGAGAATTTGCACTCATTATGGGGAGGGGAGGGGAGAACACCTAGATCCCCAGAAACCAGAATGAGGATGCTGCTGGAGTGGCCACATCAAAGTTGGCAGGGACAGGAGAGGGGGAAATTCACCTTATCTTACCACCTGGCAGCTTCCTATATTAACTAGTCTAAATAATTGGGCACTAAGCTCTTTTGTTTCTTTGCTAGAAGTATTACATGTGCTGCCAGGGGCCTTAAACTCAGGGCTGACTAAATTTGGCACCTGGAGGCAAAGCCTTTATTGCTTTTCTTAATTATGCCCATGTCTAAGTCTTTTCCAGTTTTGGCACTCGATGAACTGTGTTCTAAGATCTATTCCAGCTCTGACACACTTCTGTGTCACAGTGGAAGGGATGCTTTATACTTTAGGAGACCAGATTTGGGTCATCAGTAGACCTGAAGTTGTGACAGGAAGGCTTAAGTCATTTTTTTTTCCTTTGGGAGAAAAATCTTTTATTGCATTAGCTTAGTCTTTTATGAATGGAGTTTATCATGGTTATAAGTCACAAAAGGTCTATTAGCAGTCTGGGTCAGCTAATTTTGGTTCAGGTATCTTTCCATCCATGCTCACAAGGGAAAATCATTTTCACGTGAGCTGGGGAAATGCAATTTCCATAGAAAATACAGAAAATGATCTTGTCAGGCCTAATGTCCAGCAGGGCTATTCTCTCTTAGCAGACTGTTTGCTTATTAACTAGTCTTTATGATGGCACTGCCTGCAACCCAGAGACACTGATAATAAAATATACAGCTGTTGCAAGGAAAAGAAAATTCAGTGTTTAGAGTCCTGGCTCCAAAGATGCATGAGGTTGGGGTTGGAAAACCAAATGGGAAAATTATTCCCTCCACATACAGCCACATACTGGAATCCCCCTAAACAGCTATGAGACTTGAGAATTAATCATAGAGAATTGTAGAGAGTATCAGACTAGAAGGACCTCAGAACATGGAACACAGAATGGTAGAGCTGGCAGGGATCTTATGACATAATAATAATAATTGCCATTTTGGGGATACTTTTTGGTTTGCAAAGCACATTCTTCATAACAACTCAAATGTTAAATTAGGGAAATACAGGTATAAATGTCAAGATTTGAACCCAGGTCCTCAGATTATGAGCACAGTGCTTTACCGTTGTGCCAAATATCAAAGCTGAGAGGTACCTTAGAGATCATTTAATCTGGCTCCCTCTTTTTACAGAAAAGGCAGAAACTGAAAGCCCAAGAAAGAATGGGTCTTTAGCCTGGGCAGTTAATTAGTGGCAAAGGGTAAGAATGAAATCACTTGATCCTAAGGCAAGGAAGTATTTCTCTGGATTTTTGGTCGTTTACTCTGATGATGCAGACCACAGCCCATCAATGTCTGTCTTGTATGACCCTCTTATCCCTGTCCTTCTACAAGTTTGCCATGTGGGGGCCCACCCAATGTATTGGAAGCCATTGGATCCATGTTACAGCCTGTTCACACCCACCATGTGCCTCTCCAGTGCCCTATGTGTGGTATTTCACATTTAATTCAGTTTCAAAATAGAGAGAACTAGATGGCTCAGTGCATAGTGCTGGGCCCGGAGTAAGGAAGACCCGAGTTCAAATGGGACCTCAGGTACTTCCTAGCTGTGGGACCCTGGGTAAGTCATTTAATTTCTGTCTGCTTCAGTTTCCTTACCTGTAAGATGGCAATAAGAATCCCACCTACCTCCCAGGATTGTTGTAAGGATAAAGTAAGATATTTGTTAAGTGCTTATTATGGTGTCCAATACATAGTAGGCACTTAATCAATGCTCTTTCCTTTCTTTTCAGTTCTTTGGAGACTATTCTGATTGAGATCTCATGGCCATAAGAAAACACCAATACATCATGCCTGCAACAGTCATGCTATGACATGAGTAATTCACATTTCTTTTAGTTGTGTATGCCAGCTGGGGGTGGATCATATAGTGTAATGGGAATAGTGCAGAGAAAGCTCTTTCTGTCTTCAAATGCCTTTCACATGTTTACTAATGCCTGGAATTCCACTTTTAACCAATCAATAAACATTTACTAAGCACCTACTATGTGCTACTCTCTGTGCTAACCATTATAGAGCTTTATCCCTTTAGCCAAAACCTTCTCATTAGCTATTAAAATGAAGGTGTTTCTGTGAAGGACAACACTTTTGAGCTGCACCAATCAATCATTCAACTAGACTGTAAGCTTCTTCTTGAGTAAAGAACTGTGAGAGATTGGTAAAAGTTAGGGAAAGTTAGGTTTCCACAGAAGAGTTAATCAAGTTCCACAGAATACTTAATGAAATGTCAGCTTGAACAAAGAAGGGAATAAAAATTAACTAACGTAGATGGACCCAGCTAATGAGAGAATAACTAGTGACTTTCTGAAAACCTCAGATTCAGTATATTAGGAAAACTGGTCTAAACCAGCCAGATAGTGATCAAGGTTGAAGAGAAAACTGGGTCAAATGGCTATCACCCATGCTTAATTGGCTAATTGAATATTACCTTACACACCCACAGGGAGGAGTTTTCCTCCATTTTTGAACATGGGACCGTTAGACAAGGGGAAGGGGACATGCTTACACATATCAAGGAGAGAACATATGAAGAGGTGTATCAGGAAGAGTAGAGCCAACCAATCCACTCTCTGAGGGCAGGTATTGAGTTCATGGTGCATCAATCTGTGTTGGTCTAACACTATAAAGCTGATCTCATTTTTGGAAGCAATACACCCTCTTCCTAAAGAAGGGCGGAGTCCTCTCCTGGCCAGGAACATAAGCCAATTACTTTGGATTCCTCAATAATAATAAATTACCCTCGATACCTGAATTTCAGTGTCAAATGTATTTCTAACAAGAACCAATCATATTTTTCCCTACATCCATAGCACCTACCATCCTATACACTCTCTGTCTATGTCTGTCTCTGTGTATATGTATATATATATATATATATATATATATACATACATACATATATGTGTATATATATATATATATATATACAAAATCCTAGAAAATATTTGTTAATTAGATTCAATTGGAATTAGTTCGACAAACATTTTTAATTGTTCCCTGAGTGCAGACTACCAGGCAAGTGCTGTGGGAGATACATTGTTTAGATAAGCCATGAACCCTGCCCTCCTGGAGCTTACTTCAGCCTAAGAAATATGATACTGATACAGAGATTCCTGTAATATATTATACCAGAGTACACTCTAACCTTGTGATCAGGGATTTTTATTTTATTTTTTTACTTTGAATCCCTAGTTTTTGAACATAAGAGGTACTTTATAAATTCTTATTGAGTTGAATTAAAACTGTAATTTTGACAGTATGAGCTCTAACATGCCTAGTACAATGGATGAGCTAAACTGAATGAATTGGCATTCTTCAATCATGGTTACAGCTTTCTCATCTTCATGTCCTCAAAATGCAGAAAAGAAAGAAAACCCCTTCCTACGCTTGCCCTTTCTTGTCCCCATCCCACCCCATCTCTAATTGTTGAAATTTCACCCAGCCTTCAAGGCCCAACTCAAATGCCACCTCTCAACCCCTCCAGGAGCCTTCACTAGTATAAGAGGGATCTGTTTTGGGTCCTCCTTCCCACTTAGGATTATGGAAAAAGTGGCTACTGAAAGATTCTCAAGGGGATCAGGACTGGCTTCCCTACCCAATCCCCCATACTCTATCCCTAATCCTCACATGAAGTGGCTGACAAACCTATTTTTGAACTGGAGGGATGAACATCGAAATAAGTCGTGCTTTTTCTTAGAAAAATGAACCTCTTCTCCTTTAATAATGTGATTAACCTGTCTTATACAAAGACAAAAGAAGCTCTTTCAGCCCTTTCCTCTCTTTCATCCAAAACAACTACAGACAGCAAAAATAAATGACAATTTAATTACTTTTATTCAGTTTAAAATACAGAACTGGTCACATGCTACCCAGGGTCTAAATAACTTCCTCCTGAAGTGCTTATTATTTGCATGAGGTTTTAGGGGAGATTTTATTGAGGGCAGGGAGAGTCACAGAAAAAAAATCTCCTAGGTTTATTGCAAGGTCTTTTATATGGTTTCTCGATATCACAGGAACAGCAATAACAAAAATCATGACAACTACTTGAATTTGTATGGTTTTTAGAGCACTTTGACATACATTGTCTCCTTTGACGCTCGAAACAGCCCTATGAGGAAAGTAAGATAAGTATTATTATCTCATTTGACAGAAAAGGAAACTGAGTCCCAAGAAAAGAGTTGCCTAAGATCAATTAGATGACAAGGAGGCAGAACTAGATCTAAATCCCAGATGTCTTGATTCTCACTAGACTAAGTGGGCCCTCAGCTAACTAGACAGACTTCTACTATGAAATTTTCAGAACTTACATTGTGGTTTCCATCATAATTCCATGAACCTGCAGATTCCCAAGTGAGTGTTGGTTATGCTGATGTAGATTTGGGCTCTTGAGGGAATTTTTAGAATGCCCATGTAACTGTCCGGAAGGGTCGAGAAAATTTGGAATGGCATAGTGTCAAGAGCTTTGGAGCAGGAATCAGAATTTGATGCAAATTCTGGCTCAATCTTTTGTGACTTTGGGCAAATTACATCTCTTGGGGCCTCATCTGTGTAATCTCCAATTGTCTTTCAGCTCTAATGTTTTAAGATTTTCAAATATATTCCTGCTTGAAAGGGTAACAATTGTGGTAATACTATAAAGAGTCGAACTACACTTAGGTTATGTGCTCGCTTTCATCAGCCTTTAATAATTTCATAGCCTCGATTCATATGTATGGGCAGAGGAATGTGAATGGGATATGCAGAGGTCACTTGGACACAGAAGACTCCATCACTTACCTCAATTCACTAAACTGACCCCAAGGCCAGTTACTTTATTTCTCCCAACCTCAGTTTGGTCATCCATAAGATGGGAATTAAAACAACACAGCTTTCTTCACAGGGTTATTGTAAAGGAAGTACTTTGTAAATCTTAAGGCATTCTGTAAATGTGAGTGATTGTTGCTAGTAGTGACAGTGGTAGGAAAATCCAGACAACATGGAGTACTGGGAAAAGCACTGCCCTTGGAGTGAGGAGACCTGAATCTCTGTCCTGACTGATGCTGACTGATTGCGGGCAAGTCACTTCTTATAACCTCAATTTTCTCATCTGTAAAAGGGGCTTGAACTATCTGTTGTGATAAGATGCTCTGTGAGTTATTGTCGTGTGCGGCCACTGGTGGGGGGTGAAAGCTATTGCTTTTGTGTCTTGGTAGGCTTCCTGGAGGGGTTCAGATACTGAGGGGGTTTTAGCAGCAGCAGGCAAAAGGATTTGCAGATAAATATCCTATGTCTTAGTCCAGGGCTCAACTAGCTGGTTTTTCCTTTGGGCAAAGCACCCTCAGGTAAGAGCGAGGAGAGGAGAAAAGAGGAGAGCGAAGGGGAGAGGAGGGGAGAGGAGAAGAGAGCACGTGAGCCAAAGGCTACCTCCTTAATTTTGGGTTTTCTGGCTAGATTTCTTTCTTAAACCCAACTCACTCTGGAGCTCATAGATTGGACAATAAGTCCCTGCCCTCTTAGCACAGAGTGAATGTAAATACTAAATACTAGTAACTGTTTCTCTTTGGGGCAGGAACCCTGAGGGTCTTCCCCTCCCAGTTTGATTTTTTTTTGAGTTTTGATTCAAGGGGCCATACCTTGATTAACTTCTTAAAGAGACCTATTAACTGAACGGGTGTTACCTCACTCAAAGTGAGAACCTGAAAAGACCTTAGCCTAAAAGGGCCAGGGTCTCCCAATGCATCCTGGGCCATCTCCAGTTGTCCTGGTGAATATCAGGCCACTGGACCCAGCTGGCTCTGGAGGAGAAAGTGAGGTTGGTGACCTTGCATAGCCCTCCCTCACTCAAATCAAAGTCAGCTGCAACTTAAGTCATCATTTCCCTGATGTCATGGTCCTCTTCGAGAATAAAGGACAAACACAAGCTGGTCTTTCAGCTCAGTCTCCATTTCATTTTGGACAGATATATTTTATTATTACTATTATTTTAAAAATCTTCCTCCTTTATGTCTAGAGACTGATGCCTGTTATTCCTGCAATCATTGAAGTCCTTTCAAGTCACCCAAACATAATGCAATGGTTTTATTGGTAGCTATGCTCCCTTAACCAGGTAGATCTTATCTGGGTATTTCTATCATAAAACCCAGAAAGGATAAAGTCCAAGTGGCTAAAGTCCACGATTGTGACAGATGGAGATAAAGAGGAAGAGTAGGGGGAATAAGACACCAACTGTAGCCAGTGGCAGGAAACTGGAGAGTCAGAAGCAAAAAGGGGACAGATGGGTTTAAATCTCAACTCTGCTATTTACTACCTGTGTGATGTTGGTCAAGTGACTTAAATTCTCTGGACCACAATTTCCTTATCCAAATTCAGCATTCTTTGCACTATACCATGTCCCTCCCTTTAAAATGATTAGAAATTATCTAGTATAATGCTCTCCTTTTAAAGATATGCAAACTGAGGCCTTTGAGAGATGAATGGACTTAAGATCATAACATTTAGGGATCTTTGGGATCACTTAATCCAGCTCCCTCCTTTTACTGCTGAGGAGACTGAAGCTATGGAAGGGAAAGGGGTTCACCCAGAATCACAGAGGTAATGAAAGCAGGACCAGCAATCAAATCCACGTCTCCCAATTTGAAACATAGTGCTCTTTCTATCATACCAAGGAGGGGCCAAGAGACAACCTTGGCCCATTCAAAATATTCCAGAGATCCTGGATCTAGGCAGGATCTCAAGAGTTCTCCTTGTTCCACTCCCGGCTTGTGTTCTGGTGAATAGATCCACTCTCTAAGACAGACAAATTAACTACACCATTACTAATTATGTGGATTCTTCAGGCTTCTCTGATAAAAAGGGTATTATCCCCTCTACCTCTTTCCTCCTATCTCTAGTATTAACCTATCCTTCCAGTCTTATCTCCCATACCTGAACTATATCTCTATTTACCTTTATTGGTTTCACAGGAACATACCTTCTACTTTTCTGATGCTAGACCTCCCATTTTAGGTGGAGCATCTAACTCTTCATTCTAGAATTTAAAGCCCTTCATTTTCTGGTACTTTCCTATTTTTTTAGTCTGCTTCTTCTTTGCTCTATCATGAGCCCAGTATTCCAGGGGAAAAAACCAACAACAACAGAATCACACACTATTCCCTGATTCCCCCCACCACCACTGCTGCCTTTTCTAGCCTCTCTGACTTTGTTCACAAAATGATCTGTGCATAGAGTGTGAGTGCCATCCCCATACCTAGATACCTAATTATCCTTCCTCCTTTTGCCCTCCGAGTGCCCCCTTCCATCCCATCTTGAAATTCTTCAACATCCAGTTCAGATGGCACCACCTCCATGAAGCCTTCTCCCCTCCTCTCCTCCTTTTCCTCCAAATCAGAAAGTGATCTCTCCTTTGCTTCGAAGTCTTACAGTGCTTTATATGAACCATTCTTTTGTACTTATAACATGGTATCTTGAAGTGGCAGCAGGGTGATGTTAGGGAGCTGGACAGAATGAGTGGACATCTACCTGTGGACCATGATCCTATAAGTTACTCCCCTTCCCTTCTTGTTGGCAGAGTGTCCCTAGCAACTTGCTCCCCTCCAGGGTTATGGGCTGTTTCTCAAAGCCACAAGTGGCAAATGGCCACAGAAAATGAAAGCAGTGTGCTGTCTTTATCAGGCTGTGATTTTATTTCTAAGAGCATCTAAAGCCTGAATTCACTGCCAGGCTTGCAGTGCCCAATAGCAATCTCTCTCCCTTTGGTCCAGTTATTCTGGATTAGCTCAAATTCAGTTCAAAGCAAACTTTTTTTGTCTCCCTAGATTAAGGAATCTTCTTGCTGTCTCTTATTTTCCTTATTTGTAAACTATAAATAAAATATTAGACATCTTAAACAGGAGGTCCTGTAGAAAATTAAAGCCCAACATGTCTAAAATTGAACTCACTATCTTTTCCCCAAACCCCACCCCTTCCATAGTTCACTATTACTACCAAAGGTAGGACCATCCTCCCGGTTGCCCAGGCTCACAACCTAGGTGTTATCATTGACTCCTCACTCTTTCTTACCCTGAGTCTGTTGCCAAGTCCTTTTAATTCTACCTTCATAATATCTGACCCCTTCTTTCTGCTGACACTGTCACGAGCCTGTTGTCTACCCTTATCACCTGGTGCCTGGACTTTTACAATAAGAGTCTTCTGTTTTGCTTTTAAAATTCTTTATAACGTGACTGGCCCCTTCCTACTTTTCAAGTCTTTTACATTTTACTCCCCTTCATGTAACCTCCTCTGAGATTGTCTCCAATGTTTCCTATCTATGGACATAATTGTTTGCATGTCCTGTTCCCCTTTAGATTGTAAACTCCTTGAGTGCAGGGACTGTCTTTGCCTTTCTTTGTATCACTGGCACTTAGCTCTGAAGCTGGCACAAAGAAAGCCTTTAAACCTGCTTGTTGATTGATCACCACACACAGTCTAGCATCTCTTCTGATCTACAATTTTATCACATTTGCTGGCTTAAGACACAGTAAACCTAGAATAAAGGCTAAGCCTCTTAAACCCATAAGGACTGAATGACTCAAAGCACATTTGACTCTCTTCAGAGCAGGGGATGGGGAGGGGGGAAGGGAGGAGTAAAGAAATCCACTGGTCTCTGCCTCCAGCCTGAACTGAGTCAGCAGCACAAAATTCTCCTGAAACATTATTTCAAGCTTCAGTCATCTTCATCACCCTGGCTCAGTGCTCTTCACAGCTGCTCTGGTCTTCCTAAATGTTCTCTCTGGTGTCCGTTTTACCCTCACACTTCTCCCTTGCTGGGTTTTTGCCTCCTCTTCACTTCATTTGCTTGGCTTGGCTTGGTTTTTGTTTCTCTTACCCACAAGCCCCCTCTCCAAAGACAGGGTCAGAGACACTCTGAGTAGTTTGCCTAGAGGACAAGTGTGAAAGCTTCTCAGAGTCTGTGGAATGTTGTTGAAACTATTAGCAGCCATGAGACAATCCCACTGATCTCCCTCTGTTTCATGTTCAGGTCCTTTGGCAGAGATCCAAACTGCGGATTGCTTGTATGCCTGTCTTCTCTCTTCTAGACCCTAATTAGGACAGATTCCCATCTGTTAAATGAAGGGCTTGGACTACGTAATTGGTAAGGACTGTTTAATTTTTGTTGTTACATCCCTAGCACCTAGTATAATGCCTAGAACATTCAGTTCAATTGTTTTTCGGTCATGTCCAACTCTTTGTGACTCCATTGGGGTTTACTTGGCAAAGATGAGAAAACTGAGGTAAACAGGGTTAAGTGACTTGGCCAGGGTCACACAGCTAGTACATGTCTGAGGCCAGATTTGAACTCAGAAAGATGAGTCTTCCTGATTCCAAGCCCGGTGGTCCATCTACTGTGCCACCTACTTACCCATGTAGACGATAGGATTATAGATTTAGATCTAGAAGGAAACTTAGAAAGCATCAAATTCAAATTTTTACAGGTGAGGAAACTGAGGGACAAATAAGTTAAGAAACTGAGGCACAAATAAGGTTCTTGTTGTTTGATTTAAAATTCCTCACACCTTTAAAAAAATGATGTGAGAGTTATCATGTTCTTAAATGGACAACCTTTTATCCCCAGGCCTCACATAGGGCCTGGCAGACAGTTCGTTGCCTCCCTTCCCCCTTCTGTGTCTGGTCATTCCCCTCCCCACCCCGCTTTCCCCAAGCTGTGCACTCTTGCCTGGCTTGCTTTGTGACTGCTCGACCCTCCTCTTTGACACTGTACATCTTGGACTCTCCATTAATTACCCCAGAAAGGCAAAATGCTTATGATTTTCTACACTTAATTAATGTACTGATCTAGCAGCATGATGAGTTTTTTTTTTCATACAGACATCCGGAGAGCGGGGTATTCTCACAATAGGAAGGTACCTGATCACACATTCTTAACATTCTCCTGATCTCAATTCTAGACTGTCCAGGAAATCGAAGATCCCTTTTTGACCAGAATTTGGTGGAAATGAGGCCAAAACCAAAGCTATAAATCCTTGTTCAGCTGAGTTAGCCTGGCTCTTGTCTGTGGGCGCCCATCTCCGGAAAGTAACTGGTCATGGCTCACGAAGGGGTGGGGTGAGACGGTGCGGATGGCTCCATTCAGACCAACTCTGAGGCAAGAAAAACAAACTTAGACATATGCTCTCCAGGGAACGGGATCAAGCCCTTCTCAGTCTGTCTCCACCCTATCTTTCCAGCTTAAATATATGTTCCCCATAAAGGATAGCCTCTCCTCTGTCTTTTTGTACACATAGTTCTCCATGCCCTGAATCCTCTCTGGCCTTGCCCCTGCCTATTGGCATCCCTAGCTCTCTGAGGCTCTTGCCAAGTGACACTTTCTACACAAGGTATTTCCTCCCTCACCCCCCCACCCCCAACATTGACTTATTGGTATTTTCTTTCACCCAAATTACTATGCATTTATTTCGTATCTAGTTCTTCCTCTCCCCTTTTCTCTAAGAAAGTAAGCACTCTGAGAACAGAAAAGTTATTTTTTTGTCTTTGAATTCCAAATGCTTCAAATAGTCCTTGGCACATAGTAGGTATAGTAGGGCAGTTACATGGCACAGAGGATAATGTGCCAGGCTGAAGTCAGGAAAGCTCATCTTTCTGAGTTAAAATCTGGCCTCAGATACTTACTGGCTGTGAGACCTTGGGCAACTCACTTCACCCTGTTTGCCTCAATTTCCTGATCTATAAAATGAGCTGGAAAAGGAAATAGCAAATCACTCCAGTATCTTTGCCAAGAAAACCCTAAATGGGGTAATGGAAAGTCAGACATGATTCAACAACAGTAACAACATGTAAGAGGCACTTAAGAAATGTTCATTGTGTTGAACTGAAGAATCTTCCTTTCAAAAAAAAAAAGATTATTCTTTTCATGGGCTGGGTCTCTGTGTGTTTGATTTAAATTCATGAGCTACAAGAGCCAGAAGGGATCATCTAATCCCAACTCCCTCATCATATGGGTGGAAAACAAATCACAACCTTAAAATGTGTGCATGGGGCAGAGGGTTCTATTGGGGGGAAATACGGGTCCAGGGCTTGATATGGTTCCTTCTTTGGATGACTTGGGTGTTTGATACTTTTATACTTTCCAAATGAGACACAGTGTGGTTCAATGATTAGAGGCCTGGTCTTGGAGTCAGAAAGACCTGGGTTCAAGTCCTGCACCAATATACCCTGGCTCTCTGATTCTGGGAAAAATCACTTAATTTCTCAGCACTCCAGATAATTTTGTTGTTGTTGATGTTCAGTTGTTTTTCAGTCATGTCTGACTCTTCATGACCCCATTTGGGGCTTTATTGGCAAAAATAATGGAATGGTTTGCCATTTCCTTCTCCAACTCATTTTATAGATCAGGAAACTGAGACAAACAGGGTCAAGTGACTTGCCCAGGGTCAGACACATAGTAAGTGTCTGAGGCCAGATTTGAGCTCAGAAAGATGAGTCTTCCTGATTCCAGGCTGGGTGACGTATGCACTGCACCACGTAGCTGTCCAACCCAAGTAATTCAATAAGATTATAAATTGTGCCAACCCCCCCCAAAGCATATTGATATGCAATATTAGAGGGAGTTTTCCCATCAGGAGTTGCCTATACTAACAAAATCACAGGTCTGATTCCCATTCTTCACCCCTCCAAAATACCATCAATTCTCAGTTACTTATTTTGTGGATCATACATACTAAAATTGTCATTGTGGGCTGGTACTCTCCTTGATGGGCAGCTAGATGGTGCAGTAGACAGCATGCTGGACCTGGAGTCAGAAAGACCTGTGTTCAAATCCAACCTAGCTGTGTGACCTTGGCCAAGTCACTTAACCTCTGTTTGTCTCAGGTTCCTCATCTATAAAATGAGGTGGAGAAGGAAATGGCAAACAACCCTCCGGTATCTTTGCCAAGAAAAATCCAAATGGGGTCACAAAGAGTCAGAAAGGACTGAAACGACTCAGCAACAGCAACACTCTCCTTGGTGCCAATTCCCTGCAACCTGGCTCACACCTAGGCTACCTCCCACTGCCAGGAGTTAGTACATATTCAAGGAATATAAGATAATTTTAGGATAAATCTGTAAAAACAATCTGTCATTTTCAGAAACAAATCCTAAACTAGCCCTATGACCCAGAGCCTCAGTTGGGTAATTCATTCCAAAAGCAAATTTGGCTGGCTTTGGTTCACCTACGCTGTTGTTCCCCTTCCATTAGTGTGCTTTGCAGAGAATCACATGTGTGCTAACCACCATTTTTGTTTGGAGAAAATGAGCTAATGAGGTTCAGGAAAAATTGTGGTGTCCGTAGCAACCTAATCCCTGATGTCATGATGTCCTCCTATGACTGGGAATAGTGATCATTCATTTGCCTTCTTCTTGAATAGTTGGGATTCTTTGCAGAGCATTTTTGTCCATTTTATTATCTCCTCCCCAGATACTCCCCCTCTTCCCCCCAGAAGGAAGGGGCAGATTTTTGGCAGATATGGAAACTGAGACACAGAAATTGTCTATGACCTGCTAGGGTCACCCATCAGGTGACATCATCATCCTATTCAATGAATGCCAGTGTTGGGCGTCTAAAACCCTTTACAATCTGACTCTTTCCTATCTTTCCAGTCTTCTTACTCTTTATTCCTCTCCATGGACCTT
Source organism: Trichosurus vulpecula (assembly GCF_011100635.1). NCBI lineage: Eukaryota > Metazoa > Chordata > Mammalia > Diprotodontia > Phalangeridae > Trichosurus > Trichosurus vulpecula. The sequence goes on from NC_050581.1 coordinate 73,547,272, forward strand.
ATGATCTGGGAGCACCTGTGTGCTTTCTGTACCTCAGACGTGAAACATTATCCCATTCCCTAATTGTGTCCCTTCCCAGGGGCTGTTCCTCAGGCCTGAAAGGTTCTCTCTCCTCTCCTTTGCCACCTGGCTTCCTTTTAGATTTACCTCAAATCTTGCCTTCTTTAGAGCCCTCTTCACTCCTCCCCGCCCCATGACCCAGGGCCTTCCTTCTGAGGTTATTGCTTTTCTTCTATTCTGTATCAGTCTTATACTTAATCGTTTGCACGTTGTCTTCCTCCTTAGAGTTTGAGCACCTTAAGGACAGAGGCTGTTTTTGTCCTTTTTGAATGTCTAGCACTTAGCACCTTGCCTGGAGCACACTAGATGTTGTTGACTGAGAGAATTGGGATTAGAATCTAGGTCACCCACCTCCTCGTGGGATCACTTGGAAAGTATCTCAGATTATCTAGAGACAACTTGTATGTGAAAATGAATCCCTTCCAAAACATCCCTGACAAGTCTTCATTTGAAGACCTTAAGTGATGGGGGGTTCAGTATCACATGGAACAATGTATTGCACTTTTAGATAGCTCTAATTGCCAATAATTTTTTTTTAATCTCATGAAGTCAAAATCTGTGTAACCAAAATTCATTGCTACTCATTTTGCTCTCTGGAGCCAAGAAGAGTGAAATTAATCCCTTTTTACACAGCAGCCATTCAGATCCTTGAAGACAGGCAGCTAGGTGGCATTCTGGGCTTGGTGTCATGCAGTGGCATGTAACCACACTGGCCTACCCAGGATGGCTGCTTAGTGCAGGTTCTTAGATCTGCTTTGCTAAGGAAAGCAACTTAAAGGGGTTTACAATCTCACTTTAATTAAACATACATATATCATTCACTCAGTTCAGGGGAAAACGTCAGCACCCTGAACTTCAGAGAAAACACAAAGAGAAATTACAAGCAGAAATTATATAAACAGAGCAAAATAACACAAATCAGCAGACAGGGCTTCTAACTGTCTGTCCGTAGCAATACATACATAGCTACCAGAGAAAGAAGCACCAACATCTGGGTTTTCAAAGCCAGCGGCGGGGGCGGGGGGGCGGGGCTCCTTAATGACTGCCCAGAGTCTCTTCGGTCAATCACTCAAACACTCTTCCAAATGAGTGAACCCCAAAGCAAAATGCCAACTTCAGAGTATATACACTGTTTCCAATCAATGACTCTTGATTCAATCAGAAAAGGCAAGACTCAATCAAAGGCACTTGACTGCCTTAGTGCTTAGAAGCACTCCAAAAGGAAACACAGCAAAAAGTCACACTTTGCTTGCCATTACAAGTAAGGAAGACCCGAAGTCAAATATGACCTCAAACAGTTACTAGCTGTGTGACCTCGAGTAAGTCACTTCACCACTGTTTGCCTTGGTTTGCTCAACCATAAAATGAAAATAATAATAGCACCTTCTATTAGGACTACTACCGTAGCAACTACCCATAGGGGGTGGTTGTGAGGGTTAAGTGACATAATATTTGTAAAGCGACTAGTACAGTGGCTGGTACATGGTTGTCGCTATATAAAAGTTAGCTATTATTATTCTTGTATAGCTATTGTGTAGATTATGTTGTGGTTGTTCATTTGTGTCTCGCTCTACTGGACTGGTTTATTATTTCCTTCTCCAGCTCATTTTACAGATGAAGAAACTGATGCACACAGGATTAAGTGACTTGGCCAGGGTCACACAGCTGGTAAGTGTCTGAGGCTGGATTTGAACTCTGGAAGATGAGTCTTCTTGACTCCAGGCCCAGTGCTCTATCCACTGTGTCACCTAGCTGCCCATGTAGATGATAGGATTGTAGATTTAGAGCTAGAAGGAAACTTAGAAGCCATCAAATTGAAACCCAAAATTTTACAGATGAGGAAACTGAGATACAAATATATTAAATGATTTTCCCAGGGTCCCACAGTTAGTATTTGAGGCAATGTTTGAACCAAACTCTTCTTTACTCCAAGTTCAACGCCCTATTCATGATGATACATGGCTTCTCCATATGTCTTTCCATATCTACCTCTCTCTCTCTCTCTCTCTCTCTCTCTCTCTCTCTCTCTCTCTCTTTCTCTGTCCCTATAAGAACCATGGCCTTCACCTGCCTTGATGAAATGTCCCAGTGGGGAAGACACACAGGGCCCATGCATCACACACAGACACTAGGAAAAGAGATGGAGAGCCTGTTGAAACTTGGTGTGCCTCATCCAAGGGTGGACTCTCCTAAGGAGTGTCTCTGAGGCTCATCCCTCTCCCTGCTGTCATCTATTAACCATCGAATCTGAGTCCCAGTGAACCCCCTGCCTGTATCTTTCTGACCATATCACTCCTTATTCAATAAATGCCAGTAACTCCCTATTGCCACTAGCATCAAAGGAAAACTCTTGTGTTTGGCATTTAGAGCCCTTCATAGCCTGGCCTCTTCCTACCTTCCAAGTCTTCTCACACCTTTCTCCCATCCAATCACTCTGTGATCCAATCACTATCTGCAGTTCCCCATAGACCACACTCCATCTCCTGTCTCCACTGGATTAAATGAGATCATCTTTGTAAAGCATTAACATTATGCCTGCCACTCCTTTCCCTTCTCTTGCCCTTCCATGCCTTTCCCCTGGAATATTCTCTCTCTATGCCTCTACCTCCAAGCATCCTCAGCTTCCTTCAAGATTCAGCTGAAATTCTATTTTCTGCAGAAGCCCTTTTCCAGTCCTTCCCAATCCTCCAGCCTTTCCTCTGAGATTATCTTCCACTTACACCATTATATATAGGTTATGCACATTGTCCTTTCTAATTATTGGCATGAGATCTGCCCTCTTAGAATGTGAGCTCTTTGAAAGCAAGAATTCAGGTGGTCTCTCTTGTTCTTTTTAACTTTCTTTATATGCCCAGCACTTAACCCAATGACTCTTCCACAGTAAGTGCTTAATAAATGCTTGTTAAAGCCTTCCTTGTGTGAGGTAAATATATACAAAACAAAGGCCTTTTGCTTTATGAATAACTAACCTATGGGAGGCTTTTGGGAATACTTTCTCTAAATCCTTGAACAGCCTGGGATCTGGGGATAAGACAAACCCCACCCCCAACCTGGAAGACAAGAGAGAGAGTGGGGAGGACGAAGGAGGGGACCATAAAAATAATCTAAAGAGGAGGAGACCACTTTCAGCTGGAGGTTAGGGGGAGGAGGGAAATCCTTTAACCCCCACCTCCACCAACATACATACGCATTGACTATTTATCTGGAGGAATAGTCAGAGTACGTGGTCTCTGGTGGCCTGGAGGCGGCACCTGTGACAATGACATAAAATCATTGCATTTCAACTAGTGCTCATTAAGTAGTTCCTTTTTGTAGAGCCCTCAAGTGACTGACATATCTGTTCTCTGGCTTCCTGTCTTATTTTCCACACAAAAATCTAATAATCAGCGGTCTTGTATTTTTAGCATTTTGGCCTAGGTGCCGATCAAGGGATATAGACAGAGAAAGAAGTCCTCGGGGGCGGGAGGAATGCAGGGAGAAACTTGAGTTTGCAGGATGGACAATTGGCGATAACAGCATCATAAACACTTGCTAAATGCTTTTTCGTTCATTCATTTTCTTCACTAATGATGATAGCTTACATTTAAAATAGCATTTTTAAGGCTTACAAAGCCCTTTGTGTAGTTCATCGCATTTGATTTTCACAACAATCTTGTTAGTAGTATCCCCATTTTACAGATGGGGCAAACTGAGCCTCAAGAAGATTAGGTGACTTTCTAGGAGTATCATAGGTAGCAAGTGTCTGAAGTGGGATTTGAACCCAAGACATCCTGACTCAAATCCAGTACTTAAGCCATTTTTGAGACTCCTTGGGACCCAGGAACACAGGAAACATGATGGTTTCTGGGAATTGCCCTGGCCTGGATGTCGGAAGAGCTGGATTCTAATTCTGGCTCTGCCATTAACCAGCTATGCATCAGTGGACACTCCAGTCCTCCGGGCCTCAGATTCCTTAACCATGGAGGACTTGGAGCAGATGATTCCTAAAGTCTCTCCTAGCTCCGTGATTTCTATTTCTCTGGGTGAGCCTCAGTGCTGACCACAGAGTAGCAGTTTAGTGAATATTTGCTCCCTTCCTTTTTAAGCTTTCCCATTTTCCTCCTTCCTAGTCTTACACTTACCTTCTTCCTTTTGTCTCTTCTCTAAATATTTTTCTGACCTCATCGTGGCTCTGCCCCCTTCTCTCCAGCAATGCTCAGGTTGGGTTAAGGTTGCTCCTGGATGGAGCTATGCACCTGTTGTTGATCACTGGACGAAGCACTTAGTACAATGCTTGGCGCATAATAGATGCTTAATTAGTTCTTGTTAACTTCATCTGACTTGTTGACTAGGGTGAGATCTGGCTCCATTACCAGGGGCTCAGATTCCTCTAAGTAAATAAATTCCAAATTAAGGTCACCCTCCCTAATTTCTGAGCTCCGGCCATAGATCTGCGACCACATGTTGGACATCTCTATTTCAATCTCCCATTAGCAATTGAAACTCAACCTGTCCCGATTGGTAACTGTCCCTCCCGGACCACTATTTCAAGAAAAGTCCCAACCACACTTCAGTCCACTTCCGATACTCTGGCCATGTTCTCCACAGCTTTACTAACTACTTTGCTCCTGAAGGATACTCTTTTCTTTCTTTCTCTCTCTCTTCCCCTCTACTTAGTTATAGAACCATGAGCCATAATTAAATCAACTCTTGTTCCTGAATGGTTTGTGTCAATCTGCTCCTCTATAGGGGCAGCCTAGGTGGTGCAATAGATAGTGTCAGGCCTGAAGACTCATCTTCCTGAGTTCAAATCTGGCCTCAGACTAGCTATGTGACCTGGGTAAGTTACTTAACCCTGTTTGCTCAGTTTCTCCATCTGTAAAGTGAATTGGAGAAGGAAATGGAAAACCACTCTAGCATCTTTGCCAAGAAAACCCCAACTCTTTGCCAAGAAAACCCCAAACACCAAGAAAAACCCACAAAGAGTTACACATGACTGAAACAACCAAACAATAAAACGTGCTAGTGAAAGGCATATACTAGTGAAAGGCAAAACCAGGGTCCTTGCTTTCAAGGAGTTCACATTCAGACTGAAAGCACTGGACAACAACCCCAACACCCTCTCTATATTCTTACTCACCATCCTGATAGCTGAATACCAGAGTATCTGAGTATCGGTTCCTAGCCACCTTTTCCCTTTGTGTGGTCTTCCTCATTAGTATGTAAGTTGCTCCAAGGCAGAGATTATATCTGCTTTGTGTATTTGTATCTCCAGAATGCTTAACACAATGATTGACACATAGTAAGCACTTAATAAATTTTTTTCATTCATTCACTCCTGAGTCAAATGGAACTTATCTTCCCCCTTAAAATCTGCTTATCTTTCAAATTTCCTTTTTCTGTTGACAATACCATCTTCCAGACATATTGGCTGAAAACCTCTGCCCTCTCCCTCATCCACCACATCAAAACAATGGTCAAGATATAGCAAGTCTTCCTTTTTTGCCTATATCTTGTCTCTTACATCTATTCTCTTTACTCTACTTTCACTCCCACCATCCCAGACTAGGTCCTTCACTTCTTATTTGAACTACTCCTGGTGTGAGCATTGAATTTAAGGCTCTCCCTAATCTGCCCCCATTATTTCATATTATTCCTCTTCACAAACTCTAGGTTCCAGCCACATTTGGCTGACAATTCCTGGAGGACAATGATAGGCACAAAGTAGTGCCTTGAGCTTTGCTTTACTGCTTATGACCCTGAATCTTGGGAAAACAGTTCCTCTAGTTCCTGGCCCCTCCTCTACCTGTGCTGCCTGCCACCTTTCCACTTCCCAAGTATGACATCCCTATGCGGCATTAGCTCTGTCTCATACTTCCACTCTGAAGATGTTTCACACAAGATATCTCAGAAGAGATAAATTGTATAATTGGGTTGAGTAGATTTATTGGCACCTATGCCTGGATAACTCTTGTTTGGGGTGATGGATGAAGACATGTTAGATAATGTTTCTCTTTCTTTGATTAATTTATCCATCCAGCCCATGGAACAAAGAGGAGTCAGCAACCCCTGCCCCCTTGCCTCATTGGCATGATACTGCATTCTGGACACAGGCTGGGGAGATTGATGGTGGTGGTGGTGGTGGTGGTGGTGGTGGTAGGGCATACAATTAAAGATACTGACAGGTTAATGAGAAGCAGCTAGGTCAGGTAGTAGACAGAATAAGACCTGAAGTTAAGAAGACCTCAATTCAAACCTGACCTCACATATTTACTAGCTGTGTGATCCTGGGCAAGGCACTTAACCTGCCTGCCTTTAGCTTCCTCATCTGTAAAATGGATATGACAGTAGTGCCTACCTCCCAGGGTTGTTGTGAGGCTAAACTTAAGACAATATTTGTAAAGTGCTTTGCAAACTTTAAAGTGCTGTATAAATGCTAGAAATCACCGTCATCATCTTCTTCCTCATCACGATCACCATTATTAGGGATCCCTTGAAGACAAAGTGATGCCACACCCATAGTCAGATCTTCTTTCAATAAAACAATAATAAGGTTGAGAAATAAAAGGGTTTTGAGCCAGCTAAACATTTCAACATGCCCTGCTTGTCATCATGCATCTTTGATTAGTGGAGTCCATAGCAAACTTCTAAGAGAAGGAATCTAAGACTCAGGATCACTTCAAGGGTAGTGAGAGATGACTATAGGATTGTTTATTTCAGTTTGATTCTGTATATTCTTTAAGAAACATCTTGGGGCAGCTAGGTGATATAGCATATCACTGGCCCTGGAGTCAGAAAGACTTGAGTTCAAATCCAGCCTCAGACCCTAGCTGTGTGACCCTGGGCAAGTCACTTCACCCCGATTGCCTTGAAAAAAAAAGAAATAGCCCTAGCTCTGCAAATCACTTGTGTAAATAGCTCCTAAAAGCTTGTAACATATTTCAACATGTGTACTGATTGACTGGCATCTGCCATGCCTGCAACGCCCTTCCTCCTCTTCTCCGCCATAGAATTCCCTTCCTTGAAGGCTCAGCTTGGGAGGAATTCCTTTATGAAGTCTCCTGTGATTACCCTGAATAACCACAGTGACAACAACAGTGCTAGTAGCTAGATTTATATAGTCTTTAACATTTGCAAAATGCTCTCTCATATACACACACATACGCATACATATGTACACATATACATCCCTACATGTATATAAGATACCTGTATGTGTATGTGTGTGTATGATCCTCATAAAAATTCTGAGAAGTAAATGTTATTATTATTATTTATAGTTGTTAAGTTGTTTTTCAATCGTGTCTGACTCTTCATGACCCCATTTAGGGCTTTCTTTTTTTTAATTTTTATTTATTTTTTAATTTTTTTTAAATTTTTTAAAATTTTTATTATTTTTTTTTGTTTTTTGTTTTTTTCTTTTTTTCTTTTTTCTTTTTTTGTTTTTTTATTTTTTGTTTTAGGTTTTTTGTTTAGTTTTTTTTTCTTTTTTTTCATTTGGGGCTTTCTTGGCAAAGATATTGGTGTGATTTGGCATTTCCTTCTCCAGCTCATTTTATATATAAGGAACCTGTGGCAAAGAAGGTTTAGTGACTTGTCCAGGGTCACACAGCTAGTAAGTGTGCCAGGCCAGATTTGAACTCAGAAAGATGAGTCTTCTGGACTCCAGCCTGAGCACTCTCTCCACCGCACAACCTAGTTGCCCACTACTATTATTACCTCCATTTTATGGTTCAAGAAACTGAGGCCAAGAGAGACTAAGTAATTTGTTCAGGGTTGCACAGCTAGTAAGTGCCTGAGATGAGATTTGAACTCATGTCTTTTAGACTCCAGGCCCAGCGTTTTATCCACTGTGTCATCTCGATGCCACACAGTGAACAGAATGCAGAACTTGGAGACAGGAAGACATGCACCCTGGTACTACGCTGTCAGTGCCCCTGAAATTTCCTACCCTGTGGCAAAGCCTTGGCCAATCCCTGTTATTTAGTAAAGACAGAGTCCTTAAGCTGCAGACACCTTAGCCTTGGTCCACTGGGGGTAGGGAGCTTTCTGATGTAGGTAGCCTTCTCAGTCACAGTCAGCCTAGTCTGCTCTGCAAAGATTCTCCAACCTGTGAGTGTGAGTTTAGACTGTTACTTTCCAGTTACCTCTAAGGAAAGACTCTAGCTAAACAACTTGTCATTTTCCCTGTTTAGTTAGACTGCATTGACAAATGGCCTAGTCAGAGTCTTTGTTAATGCTACAGCTGTGTTTATATTCTCTGAATTGTGCCTGATACACATCCACTGAGTGTCGACTATACTTTGTGAAGTTATAAAATTTGAGGAGAGTTAATGGCCTTCTGCTTTTATTTTTTAATAGTCTCTAGGGAAAGAATCACTAAAATGAACTGAAAGTCACTAAAAGTAACCCAATTTAGCTCCAGTCAGCATTCCTTTGACTGTGTGGCTTCAGGATATTACAGCTGAGGTACCCTGAGACAGGAGTGAAAGAAGCCAGGGTCCAGGCAAGAAGGCAAGAGTCAGAGAACTTAGCTTCCCAATCCATCCTGTAGGGAAGGATGGGTCTTCAGCCTCTTCTGAAGCCTGCTGTTCCCTCCAGGTACAGGCCAGGCATAGGCTCTCCTTGTTTCACTCTGAGTTTATTGGAGCCTGATTCTCTCTATCCCCTAGCTCTTGCTCAATTGCTAGTGCCTTCCCCTCTGAGATAAATAAAAAAAAAAACATTTAAGTACCTGTTATGTTCCAGGAATACAAAGAAAAGCAAAAGGTCACAGCTTCCATCTCCTCTGCATATATCTTGTATGAACCTGGTTATTTACATGCTATCTCCCCAATGAAAGTGCAAGCTCCTGGAGGGCAAGAACCATATTATTTTTTGTTTTTCTTTGTGTATTAAGTGTTTAGTGAAGTCCCTGATACATTGTGAATCATTAATAAATGCTTATTGACTGACTTACTGATTGTGCCTTTAGAACACAGAGCCAATAGAAGCTCAAAATTTTTAGGGGTGAGGGGGACAACTCAAATTTCTGCTTTGTCCCACTAGTAACATTGTAAGACTAGAGAAAAAGATACAGAGGAGAGAGAAATAGTATTAGCTCCCTTGATCCTCACAGAGGTGTGAACCACAGAATTTAGAGTTAGAAAGGACCACAGTCTAGTCCATCTAGTCAAACCCATATCTGAAAAAATAATCCCCACCAAAATTACCCAATAAGTGGTCATCCAGCCTCTGATTAAAGACCTCCATTGAAGGGGTGCCCATATCATTCAAAGCAGCCCTTTTCACCTATAGCTCTAATTATTAGGAAGTTTTTTTGTTTGTTTGTTTTTCCTTATATCAAGCCTGAATTTGTTTCTACTCATCACTACTGGTACTGTTCCCTGGTGTTAAACAGAATAAGGATAATTCCTCTTTCATATAACTGTCCTTCAAATATTTGAAAATAATTATTTTGTCACTCCCTAAGTCTTCTCTCCTTCAGGCTAATTATACCAAAGTTCCTTCACCTGCTCCTTTTAAGACATATGGGGTGTTCAGAGAGGATTAGCACCTGTGGTGTGAGGGCTTGCTGAGCCCTTTTCAGGGCTGCTTATCCACCTTTGTTGTTTGCCTGGCGCAAAACTCTCACATGTGGCTCCAAGAAGCTGTAGCATGCTCAAAGGCCACATACCAGTAAACCAACTAGGCAGACAGGCTAAACCAGGGTGAATGACTAATCTCAACCCCATTAGTAAGTTAGGGAGGGTGTCTACCCCAAGCATGTGAAGTCTTCTCCCAGCTGAATGGGTAAATGAGAACAATTCGTTCAACACCAAGTTATCTACTGCATCCTGGGACATTGCCAGTTGTCCTGACTTTTGTCCTGTCACTGGGCTTTGATGACTCTGGAAGAGAGAGTGAAGTTAACAACTTTATGCAACTCTGCCTCACTTATAACCAATTCACACACAATTCAAGACATTACCCTGTGATGTCATTGGTCCCCTTTGAAAACAAAGGACAAACAGCATAAAACATTGACTCAAAGCCACTTGCCACCCAGGTTGCCCTCCATTGAACATTCTACCACTTATCAGTGTTCTTATTAAACTGATACCCAAATCGAGAACACCATGGCAGATGTGGTCTGAGTAAGCCAGACTACAGAAGACCTATCACCTTTGTGCTACTGGAAGTTATGTCTCTTTTAATGCAGTCCAAGAGAAAGTGGAGGGTGTCCAGAGGAGGGCGATCAGATTGGTGAAAAGCTTCAAGTTCATGCTATATGAGGATCAGTTGAAGGGATCAGGATGTTTAGCCTAAAGGATAGAAAGCCAAAGTATATAGTTTATAGCAATACAAGCTTTGAATGTAACTTTATTAAATTACTCATAAGGCAGTCTTGTGGAAGATGGATTAGACCTGTTCAATTTGGCCCCAGAGAGAAAAACCAGCAACAACGGGATAGAAATTACAATGAGGCAAATTTAAGGTTAAAGATTTAAAAGGAAAAGAGAAATGTTTTAACAAATGGAGCTATCCCAATGTAAAATGATCCCCCACCCCCTTAGAGATCTTCAGGTAAAGGCTGGATGGCTGCTTGTCAGGTAAGTTGTAGAGGGGAATTCTTTCTCAGGTATGGGTTAGACTAAATAGCTGCTGAAGACTCTGTTCCAATGCTGGAATTCTTTGATGTCTAAAAAAATCTGTAGCTCAGCCCACAGTAGTCTTTCAGTATCTCAGCCCTGAAGGCTTTGGGGAGGTGGTCCTGGCTTTGAGAGGAGACTACATGGTATGTAGCTACCAGAGACTCCCCTTCCTGTGCCCAGTCTCAGAGATGGCAGGAAGGAAGTTCTGAGGGCTAAAGGTTGAGCATAAAACTATATGCCCTGCTATTCTGCCGGAGAAGAGGCGATTCCAATGGGCATTAGGGGCCTTTGTGTGTCAAGAGAGCCTAGGGAACACTGGCATTGGCAAGAAAAGCTTTGAGCTTATCCTGCCCAACATTCTCAGCTCTGAGAATAAATAAGAACCATAAAAGCTTTCCTTGGGGGAATTTCAGAGGATAAAGGCATGATGTTACTGCATCAGAAAGACCAGCAGAAGGTGAGAAAATATTATTCAGCCTATAAGCTGTAAATTCTCTCTGACACCTGGAACTTGGCTCAGGTGTAGTGAAAAGATAATCAGAATGGGAGACACAAAGACCCAACTTTGCCACTGGTTTTGCTGTGTGACTATTTGGATTCTTTGGGCATTACTTTTCTCATCTGTAGGGTGAGGGGGTTTTATGAGATGACTTCTCAGGTCATTAATGATAGATCTCTAACTATCATCCTATGGCCCTGGACCCTGGCTTTGAGCCTTCAAAGGCAAAAAGATGAGTAGGATATATTGGAAATTGACCAAAATCCTATACTTCCTAAAAAAGCAAGACTCAAGTTCCATTTACCCCAGGAAGCCCTCCTGGATCACTCTAGCATACCCTTCCCTTCTGTGAACTCCTACAGCCTTCAGAGTCAGAACCATGAACTAGTATATAATCGTATAGTGTCCTGTGTGATTTATTTGTTTTTCTTATCTTCCCAGTCAGACTGTAAATCCCCAAGGGAGAGTGCTTGGGTCAGAAGTCCATTTGTATCCTTCATAGTATCCAGGCCAGAGTGATTTTGGAACTTCATCTCAGAAGGTACCCTTCACCATCTGAGGATTTTATTTCTGCCCCCAAACAAGGCTAACAAGCTTGCCTCACAGGGTTGCCTCCTTGACAGAGGGTACATTATAGTGGTAATTCTCTTCATGTATGGACTAGAACAGATGCCCATTGAGGTCCCTTCGAAATTTGAAATTTTTTAAAAAAAAATTATTATTTTAATTTTAAAAATTATCGAGCGTCTTTTTTTCCTTCTACTTCTCCCTATCCAGAGAGAGACAGAGACAGAAACAAAGAGACACAGAGAGATGGAACCCCTGTATATTGCATAAACACATTTAAGCAAAACAAGTACCCACACTAGTACTGTCCAAAAATGAAACTCCTCTGATACATATCAGTTCATCATCTCTTTGACATGAGATGAGCAACTTTCTTCTTTATTAGTCTTTTGGAATTATGGTTGGTCACTTTGTCAATCTAAGTTCTTAAGTCTTTTCAGAATTATTTTTTTTAATTTATTTTTATTTTTAGTTTACAACAGACGGTTCTACATAATTTTGAGTTCCAGATTTTCTCCCCTCCCTCTCCCCTCCCTCCCCAAGACAGCATGGAATCTCATATAACTACCACGAATGACTTCGCATTGAATTAATTTATACACTAGTTGAGTTGCAGAGAAGAATTACGACCAATGGAATGAATAATGAGAAAGAAGAAACAGAACCAAAAAAAAACCCCAAAAACAAAAACAAAAGAGAAGAGAAAAAGGCGAACATGAGGTGTGCCTCAATCTGCATTCAAACTTCATAGTTCTTTCTCTGGATGTAGATAGCACAGAATTATTTTTGTAGTATTAATATTATATTGTAAATCACTCTACTTCTTACTTTTACTCTGCATCAGTTCATACAAGTCTTTTCGAGTTTTTTGACATGTTTTCCTTCCTTCTTTATAGCACAATAGTATTCTTTATATTTATAGGCCACAGTTCATTTGGCCATTTCTCAATTGTTGGGTGACCACCTTAATTTCCAGTTTTTGCTGCCCTAAAAAGAGCTACTATAAATATTTTTGCATATACAAGATCTTTTCTTCTTTCTTTGATCTCTGTGGGGGCCTAGGCCCAGCAGTGGTATGGCTAGGTCAAAGGGTGTGCTGTCTTTGGTAATTTTTTGTGAATAATTTCAGATTGTTTTCCAGAATGGTTGGATCCATTCATAGATCCCCCTAGTGCATCAGGGTGCCTGCTTTTCTGTAGCTCCTCCAACTTGTGTCATTTTAAAAAAATAATCTTTGTCAATCTAATATGTGTGAGATTGAACCTCAGAATCTCTTTAATGTGCATTTTTTCTAATTAGCAGTGATTTGGAGCATTTTTTTCACATGGATAAAAATAGCTTGGGTTTCTACCCTTCAGAGAATTGCTTTTCATATCCTTAGACCATTTATAAGTTGGGGAATGACTCTTATAAATTTGAAACATTTCCTTTTATGTCTTGGAAAGGATATTTTTATCCCAGAAATTTGTTGCAAAGATACCCCCCTTCCTCCTCCATCCCCAAGTTAACTGTTTGCCTTCTTATTTTAGCTGTACTGGATTTATTTGTGCAAAACCTTTTAAATTTTATGTAATCAAAATTATCCACTTCATTCTCTGTGCTCCTCTCTATTGCTTCTTTGGTCACAAATTTTTCTTCTATCTATAGATCTGACGGGTAATTATTTCTATGTTTCTTTTATTTATGAAATGAGCTTTTATATCTGGGTCATGTATACACTTGGACGTTATCTTGGTAACATGTGTGAGGTATTTGTCTAAACCTAGTTTCTGACATATTTCTGCCCAACACCTTTTATCAGATAGTGAACTGGGATCTTTGTGATTATCAAAAATAAGCTACTGGGATTTGTTTGCTTCTGTGTGTTGTGTACATTATATGTTTCGCTGATTGAGCTTTCTCTTTTGGCTGAATACTGCTTTGTAGTAATGTTTCAGATCTGACTGTGTTAGTCCCCTTTGTTTCTATTTTTCATTTTTTTTCCCTAGAGATTCTTGACCTTTAGTGCCTCTATATGAAATTCATTATTAATATTTTTTTAGTTCTCTAAATCAACCCTTTGGTAGTTGATTGTATGGCACTCAATAACTCTGACATTCCGTGATTCTGGCTGATGTGAGGCTCAAATGGGATAATATATGCAAAGTACTTCATAACGGAGCTATATAATGGGGAGCCATTATTATTCAGGGGATATTTTTCTGAACTAGGGTTACTTCTTGCTAGCCATTAGGCTGTTTGGATTTGCAAGCTAATTTTAATGTTAGCCTAGGAAAAAAACACAAGTAGGTAAGCTCCTTCCCAAGGTGAAGAGTCTTCTATCACTAGAGAAATTTAAATGGAAAATGAATAATCACTTACCAGGGAAAAAGTTTTCATATGGGTTGGGCTAGTCAATCAGTCAATCAAACCACAGGTGTTTATCAAGCACCTGCTATTTATGAAGCTAGATAGTGCAATGGGTAGAGAGCTGGTCTCAGAATCAAGAAGACTTAGCTTCTCTGGCACACACTGTAACCCTAGGCATATGGCTTTAACTTATCAGTGACCCCAGATGACTCACAAAGACTGGAAGTTATAGAGTAAATGCTGAACTACATGGGTAGAAGGAATCCTTCCTCCCTTCCCCATACCCTACCTGGGAGTTTACAATGAAATTTCAGGTCTAATCGACAATAACAAAATTTCCAGCCGTTGCGTTAGGCTGTGAAAACAAAACTGAAGATGGGCTCATCCAAGCTCTGAAATCCTATGATTTGACATGGTTTGGAAGAAAATATGCAATACTTCAATTAGCTTGCTCTTCTGTCTCCAAATTCCATTTCTGATGACCTTCAGTTGGGATGGGGAGGTAAAGCGGATGCTGCAAAGTTATGTGAAGTTTCTGGATTTCCTACTAGGAGCGCTGAGGAGCACAGGACAGGCATTTACCTCTTTCTCTAGGATGGATAGAATTGTTCAGTGCCAGACACTGTGAATTAATCATGTTTCTCTGCTAAGGTGGCAGAGTATAAATTGGAACTGAAGGACAGGGAAGTCAAGAAATAAGTATAATAATTAAGGGGTCATTTTAATCAAAGGCATCATCACCAAGAGAAGCCACATGGACAGTAAATTTTATTTCATATATTATATATTTATAGTATATGCGTATAATAATAATAGCTAACATTTATATGCCACTTTAAGATTTATAAAAGGCTTTACAAATATTATTATGTCATTGTATTCTCACAACAACCCTGAGAGATAGGTTCTACTGTTATTGTCCGTTGCTCCCATTTTTCCATTGTTCTCACTTGATAGATGAAGAAACTGAGGCAGGCAGAGGTTGAGTCTTGCCAAGGGCTCACATAGTTAGTATCTGAAGCTGGATTTAAACTCAGGTCTTCCTGACTTCAGGTCTAAAGCTCTATCCACCATATCACCTAGCTGTCTCATAGATCCCCAAGAAAGGAGAAAAATGTGGGTTATGTTTACAGTATGGTATGGTGGAGAAAACATTGGATTTGGAGTTGCATAACCATTTTGTTTTGATGAGCCATGTGTTTCAACAATCCGGCTAGCAGCTGCTGTGGAGGTGTCAAATCAACAATAACAGCTCACAGAAGGCTGCAAGCCCAGGTTCTTTTGATCTGCTTTACTAAGGAAAGCAATGCTAAGGGGTTAACAAGCTTACTTTAATCCAGCATACAAATACCATTCACTTAGTTCGGGGGAAAAAGCCAGCACCCTGAACCTCAGAGCAAATACAAACAAATTACAAACATCGACAGACAGACCAAATACAATTCATAGCTACCAACATCTAAGTTCAGCCTGGGAGCTCATAACAAGGGCTGGCCCAGAGTCACACGTGCCACCACGGCTGTGGGTCAGAGATCCTAGTTCTGATATTCATTGACCTTGTGGCAGAAAGTATGTTGCTTCCTCTGTGTGTCCTATTTTCATCATCTGTGAAATGATGGATTAGACTTCGTTTCCTTGAAAGTTCCCTTCAAAACCTAGATCTTCTCTAATCTTTAATTTTATCCCATATCCCTTAAGGACCGCAAGTTCAATAAACTCCCAAGGAGGAAAAAATTCATGCTGTACCTCCTCTCCTCAGTGATATCTGGAGTGTGAGCTATGAAAACCTTCCCAAAGAACCAAGTAAGACCTTTTAACTTCAGGCTGTCTGAAAGGAGGAAAGGGCTAAAACTGGCTCCATTGCTCCCTGCCACATTTACATGGCAGTCCACTGCCCAGCCTTCCAGACTCAAATGTACCAGTCTCCAAACTTGCTACTTACAATACTTCAGTCTGTTTGAAGCTTGGGAGGTGGTATGCAAGAATACTGGATGGACATAAGGAGAGACAACTGAGCACCAAGTAGATCACCTCTCTCTGGGAAATGAAGCACTTTATGTAACACAAACCTAATGAGAAATTGTCCTCTTAGGGTTGGGCACTTCTACCTTCCCCTCCTTTCTCTACTCAGCAGCCTCTGTATTTATGCCCAAGACTCTTCTCCTCACAGTGTCATCAAAGGGAGGAGTTGGGAAATAGGGGAGGAAGAATGTTAATGTTGGTTTCAGGCCCTTCTCTTCTCTTTCTCAGTTCTGACTTCCTCATTTGCTCCCAACAGCCTTCATCCAAATCCAAGTTCCTGTGCTATCTATGGATCCAGCGTCTCCTGACATGAGGCCATGTAGGATACCCCTGCACATGGCAGCACTGAATTACAGTGCGCGCACACACACACACACACAGAGAGAGAGAGAGAGAGAGAGAGAGAGAGAGAGAGAGAGAGAGAGAGAGAGAGAAATTGATTATATAATAAGAGAAAGAAACAGTGATTTGGAAGTAATTTCTTAATGCACAGTGTGGATTTCCCCTCACTGGAGAAGTTCATAGGTGCCTGAGGGTTTGAGAACAGAGTAGCATCCTAGCATTTGTAATTTAGAGGCGTATACACTAACTAGATGTTCAGACAGGGATTCGGAACTATCACAACTGTTGAGCTTGAAGGCAGACTTGAAGGATAACCTATGTAAAAACATGAGGGCAGGAGGCAGAATGGAATTTGGCTAAAAATTAGTAATGGGAAATAAGTCTGCAGTCAGATTGTGAAAGATTTTAAATACTAAACAGAGGAATCTGTATCCTAGAAGACTGCAAAACTTTCAAAATAAGATTCGCCAATCTCTATTTTCTTTGGAAAATTTTCGTGTGTGTATACATATACATATGCATATATACATATCCAGTTGCATGTAAAAACAATCCTTAACATTTCTGTTTTAAAATTTTGAGTTCTAAATTCTTTCCCTCCCTTCTTTCCCTGACCCTTTCTTAAGAAGACAAGCAATTTGACAAAGCTTATACATATACAGTCATGCAACGCATAAAATGTGTTTCTGTACTAGCCATAATGTAAAAGAAAACACAGACCAAAAACAAATACACAAAAAAGTTAAAAATATGCTTTGATTTGCATTCAGACTTCATCAGTTCTTTCTCTGAAGGTGCTAATAGCATTTTTTTTGACATAACTCCCTTGGAGTGTCTTAGATAACTGTATTGCTGAGAATAGCTAAGTTATTCACAGTTAATCATCATAAAATAATGCTGTTAGGGTTGTACAATGTTCTCTGGATTCTGTGCACTTCACTTTGCATCAGTTCATGTAAGTCTTTCCAGGATTTTCTGAAAGCATCCTACTTTTCATTTCTTATGGCATGATAGTATTCCATTGCAATCATATACCACAACTTGTTCAGCCATTCCCCAGTTGATGGGTATCCCCTCAATTTCTAATTGTTTGCTGCCACAAAAAGAGCTGCTATAAATATTTTTTACATATAGGTCCTTTTGCTTTAAAAAAAATCTCTTTGGGATATAGACCTAGTAGTAGTATTTCTGGATCAAAGGGTAAGCATAGTTTTTATAGCCCTTTGGGCATAGTTACAAATTGTTTTCCAGAATGGTTGAACCAGTTTATAACTCCACCAAGAATGCATTAGTTTCCCAATTTTTCCACACCTCCCCCCAACATTTGTCATTTTCATTTAATGTCATATTAGCCAATCCAATAAATGTGAGGTAGTATGTCAGAGTT
Organism: Trichosurus vulpecula; assembly: GCF_011100635.1. Lineage (NCBI taxonomy): Eukaryota > Metazoa > Chordata > Mammalia > Diprotodontia > Phalangeridae > Trichosurus > Trichosurus vulpecula. The sequence goes on from NC_050581.1 coordinate 73,565,111, forward strand.
GTTTTAATTTTCATTTATTTCTCTAATCAATAGTGATTTAGAACATTTTTCATATGACTATAGATAGCTTTGGTTTCTTCTTCTGAAAACTGCCTATTAATATTCTTTGACTATCAATTGCGGCATGACTCACATTTTTATAATTTTGGTGCACTTTTCTATATATTTGAGAAATAAAGCCTTTACAAAAGAAACTTGCTGTAAATTCCACCTCTCCTCCTTAGTTTTCTGCTTTCCTTCTAGTCTTGGTAGCATTAATTTTGTTTGTGCAAAACCTTTTTAATTTAATGTAATCAGAATTATTCATTTTATATCCCTTAATGCTCTCTATCTCTTATTTTGTCATAAATTCTTCCCTTATCCATAGATCTGGCAGGTAAAATATTTCATGCTCTCCTAATTTGCTTACAATATGTCTAAATCATGTATCCATTTTGACCTTATTTTGGTATATGGTATAAGATGTTGGTCTCTACCTAGTTTCTGCCAAACCAGTTTTCCCAGTAATTTTTGTGACATAGTGAGTTATTGTCACAAAAGATTGGATCTCTGTATTTATCAAACACTAGACTGCTATGGTCATTTATAGGTGTTTGGGTGTTCATGGAGGACTAGCACCTCTGATGTGAGGGCTTGCTGAGCCCTTTTCAAGGCTGCTCATCCCCCTTTAGTGTCCATCTGGCATTCAGCTCTTACCTGTGGCTCTAAGAAACTGTAACATGTACAGAAGCCACATCCTGTAAAACCATATCATCAGACAGCTAAACCAATTCAAGGGTAACCAATAGGCCTCAAACCCATTGGTGAGTTAAGGATCCCCTTAACTCTACCTCAAGCATGTGAAGGCTTGCACCTGGGGAATGGGCAAATGAGAACAATTTGTTCCACTGGCCATGAAGGAGGCTGAAGTAGGCATTGTGGAGTGCTTAGAGCTTGGTCAGGCATTGAAGATGTCAAAGTTATCCAATGCAGGCTAGGCTGTCTCCAGTTCTCTTGACTTTTGTCTTTCCCCTGGACTTCAATGACTGGAAGAGAGAGTGAAGCTGGTGACTCTGTGCAGCTCTGACTCACTTAAATCCAATTCACCCATGAGTCTGGGATGTCATTGGTCTTCTTTGAAAACAAAGGACAAACAACAACAATCATGTGCTAATCTATTCCACCGATTCCCATTCACAACTCTTTTTCTTAGCTAGCAGCAGAGTGGCTTCGTAATTGCTACTTGGTAATACAGTTTAATATTCGGTACTGCTAGGCCACCTCCCTTCAAATTTTTTTTCTATTGATTCTCTTGATATCCTTGACATTTTGTTCTTCCAGATGAATTTTGTTATTAATTTTTCTAGCTCTAGAAAATAATTTTTGGCAGTGTGATTAGCGTGGGACTAAGTAAACTAATTTAGATAGAATAAACAATTAATTTAGGTAGAGCCTAATCATATTAATTATATACACAGGAAAAATCAGGCAGGTGAAGGGTGCTTGTTCTCTAGACTATGATGTGCATCTGGATGGATAGGTCATAGAACTGGGTCTATCAGCATACATGCACACATTCACACACACACACACACACACACACACACTCACACACACACACACACACACACACATTGGACTGACTATGGGGAGGGACCATGAAATGGGTACAGGACTAAATAGGAAGAAGAGAACAGGGTGGATTCCCTTTGGGAAACTTACTTTCCATTACTCTGAGTTTCTCCCTGAAATAAAAATTTCATAACATCAATATTCTTCTGTTGATGATATATAGCTAGGAATCATGGAATATCACAATCTCCGAGAAGCCAAAATTGCAGGTCACAGAGAGCACAATACAGAGAAATGTGTTGGGGGTAAATGGGCTGCTGGCTCTTACCAATGATAGATGGCTTAGTAAAAATAAAAAAAAAATTTAAAGCTTTGCAAAAGATATCATCAAAGATGTATGAGTGGGCTAGTTATGTGATCAGACTCCATGGCAAGGCCTCAACAGGACTTACTAGTCTAGGAAACTACTTGTTTTGGTTTTGTTCTTTTTGTTCTGATCCCCGAGAGAGGTTGAGGTGAGGATTTCTTGTTATCAAATGGAAACCTTTCCTACACATCAGACAAGATCCCCCTGACCCAGGGATGGGGAACCTGTGGCCTCAAGGCCACATGTGGCCCTTTAGGTCCTCACATGTAGCCCTTTGACTAAACCCAAACTTCACAGAACAAATCCCCTTAATAAAAGGACATGTTCTGTAAAACTTGGACTCCATCAGAAGTCCGCACCCAAGGACCTAGGCCACAGGTGGACTTAAGGCTACAGGTTCCCCACCCCTGCCCTAGGCAAATGCCCAACTTCTCTTATCTGGGCCACAGCTCAAGAGTCTAGGGACAGGAAATAGTTTGATGAGGAAGAAAGAAAGGAGTGGAAATACAATCGTCCCATAGTCAGGATGGAAAGAATTTCCATACTCCAAGACACTTCCCTCAAACACCTCCAGTTTCTTTCTCCCTTCTTCATCATCACAGGGATAATAGATTTCTAAATTAGGGAGGTATCATTCCCTTTTGTCTGTCTATATTTAAGCAGAGTGAATAGCTTTATTATCTTTAATTATAGGGTAATGTTTCACTATGTTAAAGAAGAAAGTAAATTTTTTGCGTGTATCTGTGAGTGCACACAGTCATGCATATGTAGGCATATATATGTGTACATATATAGTCACATATACACACACGTTCATATATGTGCACACAAATAAATGTATAGATGTATTTGCATGTGTGTGTATATATATGTAAATACACAATATACATCTAAGACACAATTCAGAAAAGGTGCTAATCTGTATAGGTTAGAAAAAATGTTCCTCACCAGAAACTCATGTACTATAAAATAAATAACATGGACATACATATCATGACCTCAGTCCCTCCTTAGCTGTGTCCAAACCGGTTCCTAAATGTCTCCCACAAGGACCCCAGCACCACTATACGTGTGCCCTATGGTGGAGTGACGCCTGTGCCACGTAGAATGGGCCTGGGGAGTGGATAGATAGAGCAAGATGGACTCCACGCCCCCCTCCCCAAGGCAAGCAGAAGGAAAGGGGTCTGGAGACAAAAGGGAGAGAGACTCTGAAGGAGTCCCTGAAGCAATGAGTGTGTGTGCGTGTGCGTATGTGCACACACGTGTATGTATCTAAGGAATCCTAGAATACAGAAGCACTTCACAATTCATGAGCTTACACCACACCCCCACACCCCCACACCCCAGGAATCCAATGAAAAATCAACATTACTATCAGAGTCCTACCTTGCCATCCTGATACTCCCAAGTCCCCACCTGCCTCACCCACACCTTCATATGCCCTTTAATCTGCCCCATAACTTAACCCGGGAAACCTGGTAACATCTTTTTAGTCTTTCCTGGAACAGGTGGTAGTGCCCACAAAGCCTAGTTCTAACACTATTTCAACACTTCCCCTTTTCCTTAATTACAACAGACCATGAAATACAAACTCAACCTATGTGTTCCATCCAGTTTTCTTCAACCAAAAATTTGGACCCCTGCTCCTCTGGTCATTTCTCAGGGCTGGTGGATTTTGGAGACTTTATTCTTTGGTCTGTGAACTGAGAAAACAGCCCCCAGTGACAGCCTCATTCTCCACAGTCACTGAACAGTCAGAGGTACAGAGTGGTCCATGATCACTGTCCTTGATCATCCTCTTTCCTGCCCCTGAGCCCGATCTCTTGGACCAAGCTCTGCCCTCCTCCATCCCCATTGGTAGAACTCAGGTTTCATCCTCTCTTTCCCAGAGTTGCTCTTAGGACTGGGAACATCAGGGTCCCAAGGTTGGGACTATGGATGTCGGTGAAGGCGTGGTATCTAAACTAATTGATTGGCTGACAGGTGGGGGAGAAAAGCTAATTATAATCACAGATAAACAAATAAGAGTAGCCCAGGTCCATTCTCCTTGCCCCATGACTTCCATGCAGAGCATTCGGATCATAAATCAGACCAGAGCCAGAAGGGACCCAGGAGGACAACCCCCTCAACTTGACTGATGAAGAAATTGAGGTAGTAAGTGGCAGAGCCTAAATTTGAACCCAAGTCCTCTGACTCCAAGCCGAGGGCTCTTCTACTTTACCACATCAAAGAGAGAATCTTCTCTTATTCCGGTGCCATACCCCAGATGTTAAGGACCCCAAGAAGGACCTCAGTGTTTCAGTTTGGAGGTCCCAGTTCAGAATTGGTGTCTCAGAGAAGACTTGGGTGTGGGAAGAGGCTGCTTGGGGGATGGTTAGTGTCTTCAAGCATTCAAAGGGGGGTTAGATTTTGCTTGATCTCTCATCACAGAACTAGAAGCAGCAGGTAGAAATCAACATAAGGGAAAAAAACCCCAGCAACTTCCTAACAATGAGAGCTATCGACAAGTTGATCGTGCTTCTTAATATGATTCGGACTTGACCAGAGACATAACCAGGGTTGGAGATTGTAGCCTTGTTCTAGAACACCAAAATTGATAGGCTTCAAAGATTTAACAATGCTTTCCTTCAACAGTTAGTTTAATAACTAATTCCATACCCTTCACCCCACCCTTCACTGATTTTGTAATAATTACTACTTCTACTATTTCAACCCACAAATGGCAAGCTAGCATTTACATATAGCTTTAAGTTTGCAAAGTATTTTACAAATACCTCATTTGATCCTCACAACAACCCTGGAAGATAGGTTAAACGACTTGCCCAAAGTCACATGCCTAGTGTCTGAGGCTGGACTTGAACTCAGGTCTTCCTGGCTCCAAGTCTAGGGCTCTATTGTGTGTTCCACCTAACTGCTTTTACTTGCCCTGAAAACATTTCTTACTGCTTGCCCAGGTGCCAAAAAAAAACTGTAAGTTTCTTTCCAAAATGAGGTCCTGTGATTCTGTAATCTCTCTGCTTCACTCTTGGCCTAGGATAGGATCCCCCCAAACAGAGTGTTCCGTTCACAGCAATACTCAATCTTCTCTTGTCTCCTTCGCTGATGAGATGCTGCATTTGCAAGGAAAAAATATGGAACCGAGGACTCACAAGCTCATACCAGGATTTCTTTTTTAATTTTTTAATTAATTAATTTATTTTTAGTTTTCAACATTCATTTCCACAAGATCATACCAAGATTTCTTATGTACTTGTTAGGTTTTCATTGGAGATGCTTATATAGCCCTCACTCCCAGCACTGAAGCTGATCACAATCTCTTACTTAAGTCTGCTTTCCTCCCTGAGGGTCAATATCTTTGTTTTTCTTGACTCCAGGGACTGAGATTTTCATTTAAGTGAAAAAAATCATGTTGATGTTGTCAATGAAAATACTGTGTTTGTTTAAATTTTTTTTATAAACGAAGCCCCCAATAGACCAAATTAATTTCTCCAAGTTGATTCTGATATGCTTTTCTCTGTTGCATGTAATGGAACAAATGGATTCCAAGCATTCTTCCTACAATATTCTAGAGAGCTGAGGTTTCAAGGCTATAGAATCCATTGTTTTACTGGAATGAATATGACCTCTGGTAAACAGGGCATGCATTTGGTGGAGATGGGGCTGCCCTGAGTCACTCAGACTTTCTTGCCCTGTTCTCCGTGTGGTCAAAAAAAATACCTCTGGATGGTGGTGAATTTGGGTTAGGAAGTCAAAGAAACTGACCTGTAGGTAAACTGTGATTGCCAAGCCACTCAGAGTGATATTTAATAGCTCATGAAAAACTGTAGAAGTACCATGAGATCAGAGAAGGCCAAATATTCTGATTTTCAAAAATGGGTATGTGTGTGGGAAGAAAGTTTTTCCTGGGAAAATTCTATAATGGATCATGAGATCAATATTAATCAGACATTTGGGAAAAGAGGAGGTAATTGTAAAGAACCAGCATAGCTCCATCAAGAAGAAAGTCATGTTACTTTCTATCTGGATACAGGCAGTGCAGGTAGGAACAATGATCTTCCTATAGCTGGAAAGCTCTATAGCTACCAAAGACACCAAAAGTGTCTGGACAAAGAAGGCAATAAAGATCACTTGGGCACTTCCCTGAAGGCCAGCCCATTTGGAGGAGCATCCCAGGGGACTGTCATGGGAAAAGTTAATGTGGATGTCAAGTAGCACCATTCTGCTACCAGGAATCGCATCAAAATCCAACTAATTAAAAATGGTTTAAAAAAGGCCCCTGCCTTTGTTCCCCATGATGGTGCTGGGACTTCACTGAGGAAAATGAGGAAGTTTTGGTGCCATAAATAGCATACCATTGGTGATATTACTGGAGTCCACTTCAAAGTTCTAACAGGCACTAATGTTTCTCTTCTGGCCTTGTACAAAGGCAAGAAGGAAAGACCGAGATCATAAAAATTGTATGAGACCATTGTGATAATAATGAATTTTCATGTTACAAGTGTGTGCAACTTTTTTATCCTTAAGTGGTTCTTCAGTGTTGTAATATCTGTGTTTAAGTTGTATCTACCTTACCAGCTTTGTAAGTAAAACTATTTAGTAGATGCCATTAATGGAATGATACTTACCAATTATGAAACATTTCTTAAGTACCTACTGTGTGCACAGAATGCAAATACAAAAGTGAAATGGAAATGGTTTCTCCCTCCAAGCAGATTATATTCTAAAACATGACATTTTCAAACCAGGTTATGTGTGTGTGTGTGTGTGTGTACACATACACGTACACACACATATACATATATATGTATATGTATATACATGCAATGTAATACAAATATGTATTATATATATGTATGTGGATATGTATATGTATATATTTACATTTGATTAGTTCAAATTTTAAGCCTATATTCCAACTAGTATAATATATTAGTCCAATCACTTGAACTGGATTACTAATGTGCTTTCAGTCTCAAGTGCTCTGGCAGTACACCTCAGAAATTGAATTTAAATTTTCTGAGTTACTTTGAATGAAAAGATCCTTTAAAAGTTTATTTCAAACCAAGATGGAAATTCAAGTAGCAATTCTTCACAACATGTTGTGTGCTCTTTTGTTTCCAGATATGGAATATAAAGTAATTTGTCAAAAAAAAGTATTAGCTTTATATGTGATGTGAATATTTTCGTAAACATTGTGCCTGCCCAACACTTTATACAATATAGCTGAGATAAAGGAGAAATATAGATAATGCCAGACTAATCCCATTTGCTTTCTTGTGAGGATTATAAAACTAGGTTAGGGGAAAGGCATGGATATAGATGAAATGTATTTTACCAAAGCTTTTGATACAGTATTTCCTACAATTCTTATGGAGATGATGGAGAGATATGGATTAGATAATAATACAGTCTAATGATGCTTAGCACAGTGCATGGCACATAGGACTTAATAAATATTGATTGATTGATGGATGGATTCCAAGCTGTTTGGATGGCCAGCCTCAAAGTTATTAGTTGTTAATGGTTCAATGCCAACATGGCAGAAGGTCCCCAGTGCAATGACCTAGCGATCTGTGTGAAACTCAAATAAAAACTAGGCCACTAAACCATGCATATGGATTTCTGCAGGCCACATATTGTCTTAGAAAACCACATATTAAGACTATCTGTATTCTGTTCTATTTTAATTTATTTTGTTAAATATTTCCCAAGAACATTTTAATCTGGTTCAAAGTGTTTGATGCCATGGACTAGAACACTGGACTGAATCTATTAAGATGAAATTCTACAGGAATAAAGTCTTGCACTTGGGTACAAAAAAAATCAACTTTACAAGAAAAAGATAAGAGAGACATGCTTACACAGCAATTTTCCTGGGGGTGGGTAGCAGGGGTGGGAAGATCAGGGACTTAGGTTGGCTGAAGCCAGATTGGGATGGGCTTTAAGATGAGGCTTTCTGACGTCAGGCCCAGCACTCTATCTACTGCGCCACCTAGCTGCCCTGTGGATGACAATGGATTATTATTATGATTATTACTACTACCATG